>NC_068910.1:184222169-184536669 GCF_023091745.1 Budorcas taxicolor | reverse complement strand
TGCTGTCTTGCATGCAGGGTCATCATTGCCATGTTTCTAAATACCATATATATGTGTTAGTATACTGTATTGGTATTTTTCTTTCTGGCTTACTTCACTCTGTATAATCGGCTCTAGTTTCATCCATCTCATCAGAACTGAATCAAATGTATTCTTTTTAACGGCTGAGTAATACTCCATTGTGTATATGTACCACTGCTTTCTTATCCATTCATCTGCTGATGGACATCTAGGTTGTTTCCATGTCCTGGCTATTATAAACAGTGCTGCGATGAACATTGGGGTACATGTGTCTCTTTCAATTCTGGTTTCCTCGGTGTGTATGCCCAGCAGTGGGATTGCTGGGTCATAAGGTAGTTCTATTTGCAATTTTTTAAGGAATCTCCACACTGTTCTCCAAAGTGGCTGTACTAGTTTGCATTCCCACCAACAGTGTAGGAGGGTTCCCTTTTCTCCACACCCTCTCCAGCATTTATTGCTTGCAGATTTTTGGATCCCAGCCATTCTGACTGGTGTGAAGTGGTACCTCATTGTGGTTTTGATTTGCATTTCTCTAATAATGAGTGATGTTGAGCATCTTTTCATGTGTTTATTAGCCATCTGTAGCTCTTCTTTGGAGAAATGTCTATTTAGTTCTTTGGCCCATTTTTTGATTGGGTCGTTTATTTTTCTGGAATTGAGCTGTATAAGTTGCTTGTATATTTTTGAGATTACTTGTTTGTCAGTTGTTTCATTTGCTATTATTTTCTCCCATTCAGAAGGCTGTCTTTTCACCTTGCTTATATTTTCCTTTGTTGTGCAGAAGCTTTTAATTTTAATTAGATCCCATTTGTTTATTTTTTCTTTTATATCCAGAATTCTGGGAGGTGGATCATAGAGGATCCTGCTGTGATTTATGTTGGAGAGTGTTTTACCTATGTTCTCCTCTAGGAGTTTTATAGTTTCTGGTCTTACATTTAGATCTTTAATCCATTTTGAGTTTATTTTTGTGTATGGTGTTAGAAAGTGATCTAGTTTCATTCTTTTACAAGTGGTTGACCAGTTTTCCCAGCACCACTTGTTAAAGAGATTGTCTTTACTCCATTGTATATTCTTGCCTCCTTTGTCAAAGATAAGGTGTCTGTAGGTGCGTGGATTTATCTCTGGGCTTTCTATTTTGTTCCATTGATCTATATTTCTGTCTTTGTGCCAGTACCATACTGTCTTGATGACTGTGACTTTGTAGTAGAGCCTGAAGTCAGGCAGGTTGATTCCTCCAGTTCCATTCTTCATGGCTGCAGTCACCATCTACAGTGATCTGGGAGCCCCAAATAATAAAGTCTGCAACTGTTTCCATTGTTTCCCCATCTATTTGCCATGAAGTGATGGGACCTAATGCCATGATCTTAGTTTTCTGAGTGTTGAGTTTCAAGCCACCTGACCAGCCTCCTGAGAAATCTGTATGCAGGTCAAGAAGCAATAGTTAGAACTGGACATGAAAAAACAGCCTGGTTCCAAATCAGGAAACATGTACATCAAGGCTACTTATTTAACTTATATGCAGAGTACATCATGAGAAATGCTGGGCTGGAAGAACCACAAGCTGGAATCAAGATTTCCGGGAGAAATATCAATAACCTCAGATACGCAGATAACACCACCCTTATGACAAAAAGCGAAAAAGAACTAAAAAGCCTCTTGATGAAAGTGAAAGAGGAGAGTGAAAAAGTTGGTTAAAACAACATTCAGAAAATGAAGATCATGTGCTCAGAAACTTAGGTAAAACCACCACTACCAGCTAAAAAAGTCTGGGGGAAGATTTGGTTTCACAGGTAGCTTGATCTAAAACCATAAACAATGCTTCTTTCCTCCTTTAGCTCTGCTCTCTGGAGACAGTGACCATTATCAGATAGTTTCTCTCTTCATGATGGCATCTTTGATTTAAATCCCCTGGGATGGATCTCTTTCAATAACCCCATGAAAAAAATCAGTGCACCTTTTAATACTGATGGAACATCTGTCTAATCCAGAAAATACAATAGTCTCATTGGTCAGGTCTGACTTACATCCCATCCCAAGAGTGGCTGAAGGGAGCATAGCTCCCCAGAGTAAAATCATAGTATGGTCAAACACCATATATGAGTGGATAGGTAGCAATGACAACACATTTTCTTATACAAGTGGACAAAGAGACCCTACAAACCAAAAGACCTTACTAAAAGAACTAGTAAAATTTCCAGTTTAGCAAGAGAAAAAGAAAACTCAGAGTGGGATACAAGAAACAAGAGTTAGCATAGAAATAGATGAAGTATTTTAGAAAATTTAATTAAACAAGTATCCCCCCAACATAATGCCCCCCTAAATATCCACTTCACAATCCCCAGGACCTGTGAAAATGGTCCCCTTACATTCAAATGGAATTTTTTGATGTGATTAAATTGATGATCTTATAATGGGAGATTTACCCTGCCATCTTTGGAGTATGTGGGTAGGTGCAATGTTATCACAAGAGTCCTTATAAGAGGGAGGCAGGGGTTCAGAGAGGAGAGAAGATACTCTGTGGTGGTCTTTGAAGATGGAGGAAGGAGCCACAAGCCAGGAAATGTAGGTAACCTTCAGAATCAAGAAAAGGCAAGGAAACAAAAGGTCCCCTGAAGCCTCCAGAGGAATATATTTATTTTTTTCTTGAAATTTATTTATTTATTTATTTATTTATTTATTCTTGGTGGCACTGGATCTTTGTTGCCTCTCATGGGCTTTCTCTAGTTGTGATGAGTGGGGGCTGCTCTTCGTTGTGGTAAACGGGCTTCTCATTGTGGTGGTTTCTCTTGTTGTGGAGTGCAGGCTTAGTTGCTCTCAGGCATGTGGGATGTTCCCAGACCAGGGACTGAACTGGTGTCCCCTGCTTTGGCAGACAGATTCTAAACCACAGGACCACCAGGGAAGTCCCAATACCTTCATTTTAGATTTCTGACCTCCAGAACTATGGCAGAGTAAATTTGTGTTTTTTTAAGGCGCTATGTTTAGGATAATTTATTACAACAGCAAAGGAAACTAATGTAGTACTAAACATAAAAACTAAATTTTCTATATTTTGCAAATAAATAGAACATCTAGTTATTTTTTGATGTTTTACTGGTTTTGAAATTTAACTGAGCATCCTATATTTTACCCAGAAGTTGTAATAAAACATAACCTTTTTGTTATGTTTTTGTTTTACTTTGTTCTGTTATGTGATTTAAAAATTATTTAATAAACAACAACAAAAAATCAGAGAAAGATTTTGATGAGTAGTTAAGTAATGACCTAAATGTTGCCAACATTCTCCCACTGCTTCTGGTAAACTGGCAGTAGTTTTGCAAAAGTAACTTTTTATGGGCTCTAGTCACTTTATGTAGAATGGAAGGGAGCTTCCTAGCCTGCAAGAAATAAAGTAAGAAAGTATTCACTGACGTGATGCATAGTCCAAAGAAGGAATTGTGAGAAAGGTTACATTTACCATGAGGAATGATATTTAGCCTTGTTCATTCTTAGTTTCCTCATCTGTAAAACAGGTAGAAAAACAGTAACTTATTAAAAGAGAGACCTGGGAATTAATAAGGTAATCTGTAGAAAGTGTTGAGACTAGTACTGAGCAAGTAATAATCAGTAAACAAATGTTTCAGTTCACTTCAGTTCAGTCCCTCAGTCCTGTCTGACTCTTTGTGACCCCATGAATCGCAGCACGCCAGGCCTCCCTGTCCATCACCTACTCCCAGAGTTCACTCAGATTCATGTCCATCAAGTCAGTGATGCCATCCAGCCATCTCATCCTCTGTCATCCCCTTCTCCTGCCCCCAATCCCTCCCAGCATCAGAGCCTTTACCAGTGAGTCAACTCTTCGCATGAGGTGGCCAAAGTACTGAAGTTTCAGCGTCAGCGTCATTCCCTCCAAAGAAATCTCAGGGCTGATCTCCTTCAGAATGGACTGGTTGGATCTCTTGCAGTCCAAGGGACTCTCAAGAGTCTTCTCCAACACCACAGTTCAAAAGCATCCATTCTTCGGCGCTCAGCCTTCTTCACAGTCCAACTCTCACATCCATACATGACCACAGGAAAAACCATAGCCTTGACAAAACGGATATTTGTTGGCAAAGTAATGTCTCTGCTTTTCAATATGCTATCTAGGTTGGTCAAAACTTTTCTTCCAGGAGTAAGTGTCTTTTAATTTTATGGCTGCAGTCACCATCTGCAGTGATTTTGGAGCCCCCCAAAATAAAGTCTGACACTGTTTCTACTGTTTCCCCATCTATTTCCCATGAAGTGATGGGACCAGATGCCATGAGCTTCGTTTTCTGAATGTTGAGCTTTAAGCCAACCTTTTCACTCTCCTCTTTCACTTTCATCAAGAGGCTTTTTAGTTCCTCTTCACTTTCTGCCACAAGGGTGGTGTCATCTGCATATCTGAGGTTATTGATATTTCTCCTGGCAATCTTGATTCCAGCTTGTGCTTCTTCCAGCCCAGTGTTTCTCATGATGTACTCTGCATATAAGTTAAATAAGCAGGGTGACAATATACATCCTTGACGTACTCCTTTTCCTATTTGGAACTAGTCTGTTTTTCCATGTCCAGTTCTAACTGTTGCTTCCTGACCTGCATATAGGTTTCTCAAGAGGCAGGTTAGGTGCTCTGGTATTCCCATCTCTTTCAGAATTTTCCACAGTTTATTGTGATCCACACAGTCAAAGGCTTTGGCATAGTCAATAAAGCAGAAATGGATGTTTTCCTGAAACTCTCTTGCTTTTTCAGTGATCCAGTGGATGTTGGCAATTTGATCTCTGATTCCTCTGCCTTTTCTAAAACCAGCTTGAACATCGGGAAGTTCATGGTTCATGTACTGCTGAAGCCTGGCTTGGAGAATTTTGAGCATTACTTTACTAGCGTGTGAGATGAGTGCAATTGTGCGGTAGTTTGAGCATTCTTTGGCATTGCCTTTCTTTGGGATTGGAATGAAAACTGACCTTTTCCAGTCCTGTGGCCACTGCTGAGTTTTCCAGATTTGCTGGCATATTGAGTGCAGCGCTTTCACAGCTTCATCTTTCAGGATTTGAAATAGCTCAACTGGAATTCCATCACCTCCAATAGCTTTGTTTGTAGTGGTGCTTTCTAAGGCCCACTTGCCTTCACATTCCAAGATGTCTGGCTCTAAGTGAGTGACCACACCATCAGACAGAGACACAGTTATATATATATATATGTTGGTGGTGGTGTATAGTTGCTAAGTCACGTCTGATTCTGCTACCCTATGGACTGCAGCATGCCAGGCTTCCCTGTCCTTTACTATCTACCAGAGTTAGACCAGATTCGTGTCCATTGTCATGCTATCTAACCATCTCATCCTCTGCTGCTGCCCTCTCCATTTGCCTTCAATCTTTCCCAGCATCTGAGTCTTTTCCAATGAGTGTCTTCTATATTGGAGGCACTGATTTTTTCTGACTCTATATTCTAATCAATTAAATTTAATTGATGTGTGTTTAGATAATATAGGCAACTCCTCTTCCCCAGTCTCTGTACATGTTTTTTAGAAATATCATTCTAAATTCATTTTATATTTTAGTGCTACTTTCTATATATCTAAAATTCATTTTTATTCCAACCCCATTTCACCAATGAAGATCTAAATCTAAATCTATGCCAAGGATTTCTTCCATTGCAATCAGCTATATACCTGAATTTTAATTTTAAGAAATGTATTTTCTAGCATATTGATTAATTTAAAAGAAGAGGCCTGATCCAATTAATGTTAAGTGGCTACATTTAATGAGATGTGACCATCACTTTGAGACAATTAATTTGTAAACATTTATCCTATTTTTGATATATATCTTTGTTGTATCAATATAACATGATTATTTGAAAAGTAAAATAATTCTACTATTTTACTAATATTCAGTTCAGTTCAGTCACTCAGTTGTGTCTGACTCTTTGTAACCCCATGAACCACAGCACTCCAGGCCTCCCTGTCCATCACCAACTCCCTGAGTCTACCCAAACCCATGTCCATTGAGTCAGTGATGCCATCCAACCATCTCATTCTCTCAATCATCTCAGTTGTCCCCTTGTCCTTCTGCCCTCAATCTTTCCCAGCATCAGGGCCTTTTCAAATGAATCAGCTCTTCACATCAGGTGGCCAAAGTATTGGAGTTTCAGTTTCAACATCAGTCCTTCCAATGAACACTCAGGACTGATTTTCTTTAGGAGGAACTGGTTGGATCTCCTTGCAGTCCAAGGGACTCTCAAGAGTCTTCTCCAACACCACAGTTCAAAAGCATCAATTCTTCAGTGCTCAGCATTTTTAATAGTCCAATTCTCACATCCATACATAACTACTGGAAAAACCATAGCCTTGACTAGACAGACATTTGTTGACAAAATAATGTCTCTGCTTTTGAATATGCTGTCTAGGATGGTCATAACTTTCCTTCCAAGGAGTAAGTGTCTTTTAATTTCATGTTTGCAATCACCATCTGCAGTGATTTTGGGCCCCCCCAAAATAAAGTCTGACACTGTTTCCGCTCTTTCCCCATTGATCTGCCATGAAGTTGATGGGACCAGATGCCATGATCTTCATTTTCTGAATGTTGAGCTTTAAGCCAACTTTTTCACTCTCCTCTTTCACTTTCATCAAGAGGCTCTTTAGTTCTTCTTCGCTTTCTGCCATAAGGGTGGTGTCATCTGCCTATCTGAGGTTATTGATATTTCTCCCGGCAATCTTGATTCCAGCTTTGTGATTCCAGCCCAGCATTTCTCATGATGTACTCTGCCTAGAAGTTAAATAAGCAGGGTGACAATATACATCCTTGACGTACTCCTTTTCCTATTTGGAACCAGTCTGTTGTTCCATGTCCAGTTCTAACTGGTGCTTCCTGACCTGCATATAGGTTTCTCAAGAGGCAGGTCAGGTGGTCTGGTAGTTCCATATCCTTCAGAATTTTCCACAGTTTATTGTAATCCACACAGTCAAAGGCTTTGGTATATTCAGTAAAGATGTTTTTCTGAAACTCTCTTCCTTTTTTGATGATCCAATGGATTTTGGCAATTTGATCTCTGGTTTCTCTGCTTTTTCTAAAACCAGCTTGAACATCTGGAAGTTACGGTTCACATACTGCTGAAGCCTGGCTTGGAGAATTTTGAGCATTACTTTACTAGCGTGAGATGAGTGCAATTTTACAGGAGATTGAGCTTTCTTTGGGATTAGAGTGAAAACTGACCTTTTCCAGTCCTGTGGTCACTGCTGAGTTTTCCAGATTTGCTGGTATATTGAGTGCAGCTCTTTCACAGCATCATCTTTCAGGATTTGAAATAGCTCAATTGGAATTGCTTCACCTCCGCTACCTTTGTTCGTAGTGATACTTCCTAAGGCCCACGTGACTTCACATTCCAGGATGTCTGGCTCCAGGTAAATGTGAGTGATCACACCATTGTGATTGTCTGGATCATGAAGATCTTTTTGTACAGTTCTTCTGTGTATTCTTGCCCCCTCTTTTTAATATCTTCTGCTTCTGTTAGGTACATACCATTTCTGTCCTTTATCGAGTCCATCTTTGCATGAAATGTTTCCTTGGCATCTCTAATTTTCTTGAAGAGATCTCTAGTCTTTCCCATTCTATTGTTTTCCTCTATTTCTTTGCATTGATCACTGAGGAAAACTTTCTTATCTCCTTGCTATTCTTTGGAACTCTGCATTCAGATGCTTATGTCTTTGCTTTCCTCCTTCGCTTTTCACTTCCCTTCTTTTCACAGCTATTTGTAAGGTCTCCTCAGACAGCCATGTTGCTTTTTGTCTTGGGTGTGGGGTAGCTCCTCTCGGCCACTGCCTTTACTAATATATTTCTTAAGAAAAAGATTAGTGATTTTTTTTTTTAAACTGGAGTGAATAAGTTGATTAAGTATTTTCATGATGAACTCTGAGGCTTCTCTATGGCTCAGAAAGCAATGCAGGAGACCTGAGTTCAATCCCTGGGTCAGGAAGGCACCCTGGAGAAGGAAATGGCTACCAACTCCAGTGTTCTTATCTGAAGAATTCCATGGACAGAGGAGCCTGGCACAAAATGATGAACTTAGCTTTTAGTTTTCATTTTCTCTATTAGAGAAATTTTTCTAAATTAGTTTTGAAAATTAAATTTAATATAAGTATTATATGTACACTTCAAATTCCATAATATAATTTCATTTTATTATCTGTTAAAATAACTACATCTGACCATTTTTCTTGAAGAGTTGATTGTTGTTATTTATGTTCTATACATCACACACACACAGCTTGGTGGAAATCCAACTACTGCATTGAGTGATCACATAAACATGGCTCTTCATAATTTATTAAGTTGTATTAGTAGCACTGTTAATTCTGCTATGACATTTATTTGTTACTAGGAGATTCTTTAATTGATGTATTACTCTAAAATGCTAGAAGTATAACTATCTGGAATGTATATTTCCATCAATAAAATATAAGAATCTTTATCTATTTGAGAGTAATGTTAGAATAAAAAGAGAACTAAGATTTGGTCCAGCTCTCTCATTTGCAGGTAAAGAACCTGAGCTTCAGGAAGATGAAGTTTTCATTATTCAAGATATGACTTTTGGTGAGTAGCGTTCAAAGAGAAAGCTTTTTTTGATGTGGACCATTTTAAAGTCTTTAAGAAATTTGGTACAATAATGTTTCCCGCTTTGGTTTTTTGGCTTCGAGGCATGTGGGATCTTGGGTCCCTGTTTAGGGATCAGTCCCACACTCCCTGCATTGGAAGGCAAAATCTTGACTACTGGATATCTAGGGAAGTCCCAAAGAGAAAGTATTTTGATCTACATTATTTCCACTGGCTTTTCAGTCATTTAGATGGTCCATTAAAAAAAAATAATTGTAGGATAATTTGCTTTACACTGTTGTGTGGCTTCTGCCATATAACAGTGTGAATCAGCCACAAGTACGTATATACCCTCCCTCCTGAACCACCCTCTGACTTTTCCACTCCATTCCACCCCTCTAGGTTGTCACAGAGCACCAGGTTGAGCTCTCTGTACCCTTACAGCAACTTCCCACTGGCTGACATGACAACCATGTCAGTCTTACTCTTTCAATTCATCCCATCTTCTCCTTCCTCCACTGTGTCCAAAGTCTGTTCTCTATGTTTGCATCTCTATTCCTACCCTGCAGTTAAATTACCATATGCCCTAGCAATCCCACTACTAGGCATATACCTGAGAAAACCACAACTGAAAAAGTCACATACCTCACTGTTCATAGTGACACTGTTTACAGTATCTAGGACATGGAATATGTCCTAGTAACCTAAATATCCATTGGCAGATGAATGCATAAAGAAGCTGTGGTACATTTATACAACAGAATATTACTCAGCCATAAAAAGGAACACATTTGAGTCAGTACTAGTGAGGTGGATGAACCTAGAGCATACAAAGTGAAGTAAGTCAGAAAGAGGAAAACAAACTTTGTATATTAACATGGCTCAGATGGTAAAGAATCTGCCTACAGTGCAAGACACCTGGGTTTGATCTCCGGGTTGGGAAGATACCCTGGTGAAGGGAATGGCTACCCACTCCAGTATTCTTAGAGCTTTCTGGTGATTGAGATGGTAAAGAATCTGCCCAATGCAGGAGACCCGGGTTCATATCCTGGGTTGGGAAGATCCCCTTGAGAAAGGAAAGGCTACCCACTCCAGTATTCTTGCCTGGGAAATCCAATGGACAGAGTAGTCTGGCAGGCTACAATCCATGGGGTTGCAAAGAGTCAGATACCACTGAGTGACTAACACACACACAGAATCTTAAAAAATGGCATTTTATTTTAAATTTTATTTATAAATTGTTGATTATTTAACTTTTTAAATTTTAATTTTATTTAAAAGTTTTTGATTATTAAAATACCCAACAAAACATTGCTGTCATTGTGCTTTCCACTCTTTCCCACATATGATTCACATTCTATTTCTCTGATGCAGATATAAAAGTCAAGAGGAACTTGCCAAGATGTATATCAGTGTCTCTATTATCCTCTATTTTTCTGAAGTGTCTATGACACTTTATTCCTTTTTAAAAAGCTATACAAATTTCAAAGGGGAATATATATATATATATATATGTATAGCAATTGTATAGATTTTATGGTCAAGTGAGTATTTCTATAGCTTTGCTTGGCTTTAATTTTTTTTTAAAATTTATTGAAATATAATTGATTTACTATGGTTGTGTTCCATTTCTGCTATAAAGTAAAATACTCAAATATATTTATATTTGCATATTATTTTTCATTTTCCATATTCTTCTCCATTATGGTTTCATAACTTCATGTTCTTTTCCATAATAATTTATCATAAGATAGTGAATATAGTCCTCTTTTCATATTCATTTCCACTATGGTTTATCACAGAATATGAATATAGTTCTCTGTGTTATACAGTGGGACCCTGTTTTTTCTCCATTCTATATGTAATAGTATGCATCTGATAATCCCAAACTCCCAGTCCTTCCCTCCCTGATCTTCCCCCCTTAAATATAACTAAGTGTTTTTGTATTGTAGACTTGTAGACTCTGGAATCAAAAAACTATATTTAAAGTGAATTGGACTCTTCAACACATTGGTAATTATAAGCTAACATCTAAGACCCATAGGAAACATATGTGTGCACACACTCGACAAACGTAAGATATGCATGTTCACAACATATGCACACACACATATATATACCCATATACATATCATACACACATATATATACATACGAACATATAGTGCATGTGTCTGTGTGTATGTATAAATGTAATGGTTTTGTGGAGCCAAGCTGTGGAAGCTAGACTTCCTTCATGTTAATCCATGTTTTCTAGCATCACAGGGGCTTAGATTATTTTCTATTGAAATTTCTCATCTGCTGCATTAAAAGAAAAAAAATCAGACACTATTTTGCTAAGCCACAAAGCCTAGTCCTTCTCAACCCATTTTAATCTGTGGATGTGTTGAATATGAAAGGAAGACTTGAATGAAAATGTGAACACTTTCTTTGAGTCATAAAACTCCCAATAGAACTTAGATTCTTTTCTTGAAATGAATACCCTTAAGTGTCTAGGTGTGTAAGCATTATATGCATAAAGTATCTATATAATAGCCTTGTATAGACCTTAATATGTGGATTTGCAAATGCATCTTTGATATGGTCTGACAGTAATTCTTTTTATCATAAACTGTTATTATATTTGAAATCATTATGTGCTTTGAGCACCTGGTTAATCTTTTGCTTAAATTCTCTGTCAGCCAGGTGTCCTTTTAGGGATCACAGAAAGACTGGACCTCGTTTAAGTGTGAAATAATCCTGTTGCTTCTATCTGAGAGTGAATGAGCCTGGGATTAGATCAGATAAAACACACTCAAGCTAAAGTGCACAAGGTGGATTATGCAAGAAAAGAGGATTTAGTGAAGAACGGATCCACAACTTTTTGTTAACACAGAGAATGGTGTCTTTTGTAAGCAACATTTGTGGAAACTCAACTGGAGCTTTAAAAGCTATGTCTTTTGTTGTACATTTCTCTGCATACATTTGCTTTGTAGCTGGGAGTGCTAACTTTGGAAGCCATGCTGGGCCAGGGCTCATGCTCATTTTGCCTAATGAAAAGCTAAGGATGTACTTTTACTCATACATTCTTGTTTTGTCTTCTTTGAAGTTTATAAAGCTCTCCTGAAAGATGTGAAGTTCATTAGGTTGTTTTTTATCAAAACCACAAATTAAATATCTCTTCCCTGGGGAGGAATAAGCTTCAAGTATAAGCTCTACTTTCTATAATATTTACTTAATTATTAATATATTGCTTCTTGTTCTTAATATTAAAAAACACCTAATAAGATTTATTGAGGTACATTCTGAATTTAATGTTATACTTGTTAAATTACTAATGTCTTAATGCATCTTCTCAAAGTTACAAGTTATATAAAGAGCTGACAGGTATATAGGCAAGAGATGCTTTCAGCCTTACTGGTGTAAGATTTGGCACTAGAACTTCTAAATATCATAATTCTATAAAATTCTCTGGCTCTGGAGCTTTTCCTATGCTCAGAGGCATGTTCCTTCAGTTTTGAAGTTTCACCATTTCTTTTATAACATGAGTTTTTTAAATGGGAGGGGAAAGAGACATTTTCTTGTACCCATTGGTTTTAGTTTGTGATATGACCAATCAGTAGAACCTCTAAGTTAGAATTTAAATGATTATCAAATCCACTCAATTATTCCTGCCTTATTTAATGAATCTAAATATCTACATATTATCTGATCAACCAAATGATTAGCTATAGGATGTCAGTGAGTACTTCTCATACCTGCTGTTTCCTGCAACACTGCACCATATATTACACTTTCTGAGTGTTTTTCTAAATGTTGTATTTAAAAGTTTTTCTGAATGTTGTATGGCAAAGTAGAAAAGCTCAAAAAGTCGGTAATTCTGGAGGTCTGAATAAAATTATTACTTGAATTAATTAAATTTTTGTTGAGATACTTTAAATACAACCGAGTTAAGAAGGAGTTTAAGGATCATATCTTCATCAGAATTTTGTTTTCCTATTATTTATTCCTAATGAAAAAGTGCTAAAGCATGTTTGTGAGACTATGGAAATATCACATATTCATATATGTGAAGAGAAATATCTCTACTCTTAGATATAATGAGATGTGATTCAAGAAGAAAAGTTTGGCTTCTTCACAGTAACTTTCTTACCTGTCCACCACAAAGATGTAATTTTTATCGAGTGATGACACCACCCTTATGGCAGAAAGTGAAGAGGAGCTAAAAAGCCTCTTGATGAAAGTGAAAGAGGAGAGTGAAAAAGTTGGCTTAAAGCTCAACATTCAGAAAACAAAGATCATGGCATCTGGTCCCATCACTTCATGGGAAATAGATGGGGAAACAGTGGAAACAGTGTCAGACTTTATTTTTGGGGGCTCCAAAATCACTGCAGATGGTGACTGCAGCCATGAAATTAAGAGACGGTTACTCCTTGGAAGAAAAGTTATGACCAACCTAGATAGCATATTGAAAAGCAGAGACATTACTTTGCCAACTAAGGTCCATCTAGTCAAGGCTATGGTTTTTCCTGTGGTCATGTATGGATGTGAGAGTTGGACTGTGAAGAAGGCTGAGCGCCAAAGAATTGATGCTTTTGGACTGTGGTGTTGGAGAAGACTCTTGAGAGTCCCTTGGGCTGCAAGTAGATCCAACCAGTCCATTCTGAAGGAGATCAACCCTGGGATTTCTTTGGAAGGAATGATGCTAAAGCTGAAGCTCCAGTACTTTGGGCACCTCATGCGAAGAGTTGACTCATTGGAAAAGACTCTGATGCTGGGAGGGATTAGGGGCAGGAGGAGAATGGGACGACCGAGGATGAGATGGCTGGATGGCATCACTGACTCGATGAACGCGAGTCTGAGTGAACTCCGGGAGATGGTGATGGACAGGGAGGCCTGGTGTGCTGCGATTCATAGTAGTACATTTTTGGCATCCTCTTTTGTGGCTCAGATGGTAGAGCATCTGCCTACAATGTGGGAGGCCCAGTTTCTAATCCCTGGGCTGAGAAGATCTCCTGGAGAAGGAAATGGCAACCCACTCCAGTATTCTTGCCTGGAAAATCCCGTGGACAGAGGAGCCTGGTAGACTACAGTCCATGGGGTCACAGAGTCAGACACGACTGAGCGACTTCACTTTGTTTGTTTGTTTGGATATCATATAATTCAGTAACAATTCTTTCAGATAAATAACACTATGGTTTTGCTTTGGCTATCAGTAAGTTTGAGCCAAATTCATGATCCAGTACTCTTAACTCTATAGGAACATATACTATGCATTTTTGCAAGCTAATCTTTCTCATGGACTTTTTAAATCACATTTTCCTTTCAATCATATTTTTTGGCTATTAATATTATCCTTTTATAATCACTAGTATTTGTGTAACCTTCTTTAAATACTTCTGTGAAATGGAATAGGAAACAAATGCATAAATAGCAATAAAGATTATTTATAACTCTATGAACTTGTTTAATTTTATTTACTCTTGTTCTTTATAATTATTATTATATTTCACCAAGTGCAATTTATATACATTTTCTCACTGAAATTTAAAATATATGGCAGTTTAGCCAAGGAGTTGATAAGCTTTCTACATATTTTTATATGTTGTTAACATGTTAACCACAATTTATAGTTGTGGTTCTCAACGAATTGTCATTTGACCAATCAGTCCACAGGGAGTTCAGCAGTTTGGAAAGAAAACACAATTTTTTAATATACATTTTAGAAATTTGAACAAGAAAGCTGATTAAGATTATCATAAAAATCTTAGCATCTACTTAGTCATCTTTACTGTACTAAAGATTGTGAAGGTACTGAGAAGGATGTAATTATCAGTTTATCTCAGTTGCATTTATTTTTCAGGAGACAGCTCACTTGGTTAATTTTTTCATATCATTCTGTATTTTAAGTATTTATTTTTATTTTAACTAATAGGTTGTGTTAGGTCCCTAATTTTTTGTATTATAAATGACTCAAAAGTTGGTCTTTGAAAAGCAAGTCTTAAAAATCAAATAGCACTGTTCAGAAAAATACCATAGTTAAATATTTAACAATACTCCAGTGAACTTATAAAATGTAAAGCTGTATGTCCAGGAATGAGAGTATATATCATGATGTCTCTGAAGAAAGTGATAAAACCAGAACAAAATGTGACACTTAATATCTGAAAATTGCCTTTTATTCAACTAACTAGAGATCATCTTAATCTTCAGGATATTGTCTATTATAAAGTATGATTAAGTTGTGACATAAGGCTATGGAGACTTTTATATCATTTTTCAAACAAAATTACCTTGATGGCAAATCTCTCCAGAACAATCACAAACTCATGCATTTTAGCAAGAAATTGATGAATTTTTCTGCTAAAATAGAAAACAATCAAAATTTACTATTTTCTTTATAGCAGCACCATTTGCAGGTCACATATTGCCAAGAAGCATATAAAATCATCTGCAAAGTTACAAATATTATGCTCAGAAGAAAGTGAGGCAAGCTGTTGGCAAGCTCCTTTATCGAATGACACCATTTGGCTTTTTATATCAACAAACATACTACTAGGAAAAGAAACACTACATTGGGAGAGTGTGAAGAGATTTTTGACTTATAGCTGGATGAAACCTACAAAATGGGAATCCGTTCTTAACATATGTGCAGGAAAAGACATATACTCAATAGATAATTATGATATTCATTTTGAAACAAGAAGCTATAGGAGAAAAAGAAATCTTATTTTATGAGCCTTGACGTAGATTGGGGAAGGCGCTTCAGGCTTGTTTCTGAGGGAGCACAGGCAATATGTGCATCAAGAAAGTCACTGCGGAGTGAATAACGCAGTAATGTCATCCACACAGTGCTTTGCCCACATACTGCTTTATTCGAAGATACCAGTTGGTGGTTAACAAAATGCCTCCTGATTTTGATTTAGTGCTGAAGGAAATGGTGAAAACTGTGGTCCAATGATGCTAAACATTTGAGAAACCCTGTTAAATGTCAGACTCTGATAGTGCCTCATTAGAATTATTGCTAGAACCTTTTCTAATTAGTTTCTGAGATCCTTCTTGACTCACTCTAATCCATGGGTTGACAAACTTTTTCCATAAAGTCTTCATTGTAAATACTTTCAGCTTTGTAGGACATATGGCTTCTGTTGTAACTACTCAACTCTATCATTGTAGCACAACATGTAAACAAATAAGTGTGACAATATTCGATAACACTTTATTCACAAGCAAGTAGTGATCTGGATCTGGCCCATGGACTACAATTTTGACTCCTGCTAATCTATCTGGTACTTCATCCAGAGGAGTTAATGTAATGTGAAATTTTGATCATAACACACATCTACTAAGCAGCTTTCATTTTCCTTTGTTGATAATTAAAGCTTGGTATCTTTAGAATGATATTCAAGGTCTTTCTTATTTGAGTTCTCTCTCCCTTTTGAGTCTCATCTTATGCTTTTATTCAATATGAACTTGAAGATATAGCAACTCTACTCAAAATGAAGCACAGAGAGGAAAATACAAATAAGCAAAGAAACCAGTGTGTAAATGTAATCAAATAGCTTCAAGAGTTCAAATGTGTGCTGTGTGTGTGTGTGATCGGAGAGGTGAAGAAAAGGACAGAGAGAACAAAAATATTTACAAATTAGTGGTAGAAAAATTTTCCAAATTCAGTGAAAAATATAAGTGTGCAGATTAAAAAAACCCAAAATATCTAAATACAAGTAACAAAGAAAAAAACACACCAAAGTACACTGTACCTAAGTGTTTAAAACCAGTAGTAAGGAGAAAATCTTAAAATCAGAGAGTGTAAAAAAACACATTATATCTCAAGGAACAAAAATACATATGACATCATTTCAACTTAAAAGGAATACAAGCCAGAAGACAGTGAAGCAACATCTTTGAAGTACTGAAAAAAGTAATAAAGCAAACAAAAATATTAACCTTAAATCTTTGACTAGTTAAGATATCTTTCAAAATAAAAGGTAATTTTGGTGGTTCCTCAAGAAATTAAATGGAATGACTGAAGACTAGAAATTCCACTGCTAACTAGATACCAAATAATTGAAAACACAGAATAAGAAGGGCTTCACAGGTGGTTCAGTGGTAAAGAATCTTCCTGCAATGTAGGAGACCTGAGTTCAATACCTGGGTCAGGAAGATCTGCTGGAGAAGAAAATGGCAACCCACTCCAGTATTCTTGCCTGGAAAATCCCATGAAAAGAGGAGCCTGGCAGGTTATAGTTCATGTCACAAAGAATTAGATGTAACTGAGCACACACACACATACACACACTCATATGGATACTTGTTCACCAATATTCATAGTAATATTATTCACAACTGCTAAAATGTGGAAACAACTCAAGCAACTATAAACAAATGAATGGATAAACAAAATGTGATATGCACATATACATGGAATATTATTTAGTCACAAAAATGAATGAAGTTCTGATATATGCTATGACATTGGTGAAGCTTGAAAACATTATGGTAAGTAAAATAAGCCAGACACCAAAGGACCAATGTCATGTGATTCCACTCATTTGAAATATCTAGAATAGGCAAACTCATTGAGATAGAATTAGATTGAAGGTTACCAGAGGCTGGGAGGAAGGAGAGGGAGGAATTATTGCTTAATGGGTACAAAGTTTCTGTTTGGGTTGGTGTAAATTTGGAAATAGATAGTAGCACAGTTGTACAACAATGTCAATCATTTATCTTAAAAAATTATTAAAAGGCAAATTCTGTGTGTATTACCACAATAAAAATTCTTAGAACTTTAATAAATTAAAAGAAAATTTTAAAAGTGTTTAAAATGCTGCTTGACAAGAAAACATATTTTAACACAAAACAAAAGAAAAAACATAAAAACACCCCAAAGGTGAAATAAAGACTTTCTAAGACATATAAAGCTGAAAGAACCCATCACTAGAAAACCTGCAGTATAGGAAATATTAAAGGAAGTCCTTCAGACAGAAGAAAAATGATACCAGATAAAAATCTGAGTCTAAACAAATGTCAAAAATGGTTAACTACAATGTAAATATTTTATAATTATTTAAAATGCCTATTTAAAGCAAAACATTTTAAAATATAGTTGGGCTTATAACATATGTAAAGCAATGTTTAAGACGACAATAACACAAAGTCTAGGAGCAAGAAATGGAGAAATTCTGTTATGAGGCTCTCATATTATACTTGAAGTATTATTATATCACTTGAAAATACAGTCTAATGATTTAAAGATATATACTACCAACCCTAAAGCTTCTACATTTGAACACTCAATAGACTGATATGCTTTCCAAATCCAAATCAAACATTTCCAAACGTAGATAATATAATGGGCAAAAAAACCCCCAAGTTTCAATAAATTTAAAAGAATTTAAGTTATACAAAGTTATTCTCTGATCACAAGGGAACTAAAGTACAGATCAATAATGTAATTATATCTAGAAAATCCTCAGATATTTGGAAACTAAGTCACATACTTCAAAATAAAGCACAGGTCAGAAGAGGAAATTAGAAAGTATTTTGAACTGAATGAAAACAAAACAGAACACATCAAAATCTCTGGGATAAAGCTAAATAAATAGAAATGTATAACGCTAACACCTATGCTAGAAAATAAGGTCCAAAATCAGTTACCTCATTTTATACTTTATAAAATAGAAAAAAAAGAAGAGCAAATGAAACTTATAGAAAGCAGAACAAAAGAAATACATAGTTCAGAGAGGAAATCTAGGCCATAGATAACAAAAAATCAATAGAGAAAATAAGCAAAGCCAAAAACTGCTCCCTGAGATCAATATAATCTATAAACTTCTAATCATACTGATCAGACAAAATAAAAACAAATTAACATCAGAAAGAAAAATTGAGACATTATTAATGATTCTAAAGATAATTAGAATGTGATAATTAGAAAATCTTATGAATAACTTTTGTCAAGCAATTTGATGATTTGAATTAAATGCATACATTCTCTGAAAGAGATAATGTCCCAACATGAGGACAACATAACTCTTACACTAAAACTAGGGAAAGACATTATAAGCAAAGGAAACTACATCCCAGTATACCAGTATCTTCCATGAATACCAGAACTATATACCAAAATCCTCCATGAATATAGACTTCAAAAATCACAACAAAATTTTAGCAAATGAAGCTCCACCATGTATAAAGTTTACTACATTTTGACCAAGTGGGATTTAGCCAAGTAATAAGGTTTAACATTCAAAATTCAATCAATGTATTTCCCCATAAGTTGTTTTTTTTTTTTTTTTTTTTTTTTTAGTTTAGTAGCTCAGTCGTGTCCGACTCTTTGCAACCCCATGGACTGTAGTCTACCAGGCTCCTCTGTCCATGGGATTTTCCAGCAAGAATACTGGAGTGGGTTGCCATTTCCTTCTCTAGAGGATCTTCCCCACCCAGGGATTGAACCCAGGTCTCCCACGTTGTAGGCAGACGCTTTACCGTCTGAGCCGACCATTTCAATAGGTGCAAAGTATTTAACATAATCCAATATCCAATTTTGATTAAGAAATAAAATCTTACCAAGCTAGTATAGAAAAGAAACTTTCTTAACTTGATAAAGGATATCTACAAAATCTATGGTTAACATCACACTTAATGGTAAAACACTGAATGCTTTTTCCCTAAAGGCAAGAACTTCATGGAAAGTCAAAAGGATGTCCATTTTTACCCATTTTCTTCATCATCATACTGGATATTGGGCCCAGGGCAGTAAATCAAGAAAAGGAAATAATAGGCATCTGAATTGAAAAGGAAAAAACAGAAGTCTTTATTCACATATTACATGATTGTATACGTAGAAAATCTGATAAAAGCTACTAGAAGTAGTAGTGGGTTTAGCAAGATGAAAAAAAATCAATATAAGCATTAAATTGTATTTCCATGTACTATAAAATTGAAAGAGTAATTCTATTTATAATAGCAACAAAATATAACATACTAAGGAATGGATCTGATAAATGGTTCACAAGACCTGTGTTCATTGAAAACTATAAAATATTGCTGAAGGTAATTAAAAAAGACTTAAGTAAATGAAAATATCTACTGTGCCCATGGATCAGAAATTCAGTAGTTATTAACATGTCAAGTCTTTCCATATCAACCTTTAGATTTAATTATATGTAGAATACATCATACAAAATGCTGGGCTGGATAAAGCTCAAGCTGGAATCAAGATTTCCAGGAGAAATATCAATAACCACAGAAATGTAGATCACCCCACTCTAATGGCAGAAAGTGAAGAGGAACTAAAGAGCCTCTTGATGAAGGTGAAAGAGGAGAGTGAAAAAGTTGGCTTAAAGCTCAACATTCAGAAAACAAAGATCATGGCATCTGGTCCCATCACTTCATGGCAAATAGATGGGGCAACAATGGAAACAGTGACAGACTTTATTTTCTTGCACTCCAAAATCACTGCAGATGGTGACTGCAGCCATGAAATTAAAAGATGCTTATATAAAAAGCTGTGACCAACCTAGATAGCATATTTAAAAGCAGAGACATTACGTTGCTGACAAAGGTCCTTCTAGTTTTTCCAGTAGTTATGTATGGATGCGAGAGTTGGACCATAAACAAAGCTGAGTGCCAAAGCATTGATGCTTTTGAACTGTGGTGTTGGAGAAGACTCTTGTGAGTCTCTAGACTGCATGAAGATCAAACCACTCAATTGTAAAGGAAAGCTGAATAGTTGAAAGTTAAGTCGCTCAGTCGTGTCCAACTCTTTGCAACCCTGTGGACTGTAGCCCACCAGACTCCTCTGTCCATGGGATTCTCCATGCAAGAATACTGGAGTGGGTTGCCATTTCCTTCTGCAGGGGATCTTCCTGACCCAGGAATCAAACCCAGGTCTCTCGCATTAGAGGCAGACGCTTTAACCTCTGAGCCACCAGGGAAGCTGTATTGTAAAGGAAATCAGTCCTGAATATTCATTGAAAGGACTGATGCTGAAGCTCAAGGTCCAATACTTTGGCACCTGGTACAAAGTACTGACTCACTGGAAAAGACCTTGTTGCTGGGAAAGACTGAAGGCAGAAGGAGAAGGGGAAGGCAGAGGATGAGATGGTTGGATGGCGATGGACATGGGTTTGAGCAAGCTCTGGGAGTTGGCGATGGACAGGGAAGCCTGGCTTGCTGCTGTCCTTGGGGTCACAAATAGCCAGACACAACTGAGCAACTGAACTGAAGACATTTAATTCAGTGAAACAACAAATCTTAATATACAACCTGAAATTATAAAATGTCTTGAAAAAATATAGGGTAAAAGCAAATTCTTAGCTAAAACATAAAAATCATGATCTATAGGGAAAATATTTTAAAATTAGGTTTATCAAAATTAAGAACAAAATATCAATAACCTCAGATATGCAGATGACACCACCCTTATGGCAGAAAGTGAAGAGGAACTAAGAAGCCTCTTGATGAAAGTGAAAAAGGAGCGTGAAAAAGTTGGCTTAAAGCTCAACATTCAGAAAACGAAGCTCATGGCATCTGGTCCCATCACTTCACAGGAAATAGATGAGGAAACAGTGGAAACAGTGTCAGACTTTATTTTTGGGGGCTCCAAAATCACTGCAGATGGTGACTGCAGCCATGAAATTAAAAGATGCTTACTTCTTGGAAGGAAAGTTATGACCAACCTAGATAGCATATTGAAAAGCAGAGACATTGCTTTCCAACAAAGGTCCGTTTAGTCAAGGCTATGGTTTTTCCAGTAGTCATGTATGGATGTGAGAGTTGGACTGTGAAGAAAGCTGAGCACCGAAGAACTGATGCTTTTGAACTGTGGTGTTGGAGAAGACTCTTGAGAGTCTCTTGGACTGCAAGGAGATCCAACCAGTCCATTCTAAAGGAGATTAGCCCTGGGTGTTCTTTGGAAGGACTGATGCTAAAGCTGAAACTCCAGTACTTTGGCCACCTCATGCAAAAAGTTGACTCATTGGATAAGACTCTGATGCTGGGAGAGATTGGGGGCAGGAGGAGTAGGGGATGACAGAGGATAAGATGGCTGGATGACATCACCAACTCGATGGATGTGAGTTTGAGTGAACTCTGAGAGATGGTGATGGACAGGGAGGCCTGGAGTGCTGCGATTCATGAGGTCACAAAGAGTTGGACACAACTAAGCAACTGAACTGAACTGAACTGTGCTTCGAAATAGGGCTTCCCAGGTGGTGCTAATGGTAAAGAATTCGCCTGCCAATGCAGCAAACTTAAGAGAGGCAGGTCCGATCCATGGGTGGGGAAGATCCCCTGCAGAGAGGCACCCCAACTCACTCCAGTGTTTCTCATGGACAGAGAAGCCTTGTGGGCTACAATCCATAGGATTGCAAAGAGTTGGACATGACTGAAACGACTTGGCACAGCACAGTGCTCCAAAATATGCTGCTAAGAGGATAAAAAACAAAAAAATACTAACACTGAGAGAACATGCTTGTAAATCATGTGTTCAGTAGTAGATTTTATCTAGAATGTGTATATTGAAAAATCTCAAACATTAATAAGAACAATCCAATTATTAAAATGCTCAGTATATTTTAATAGACATTACATAAACAAGATATGCAAATGAAAATATGCTAATCATCATTATCTATTAAGGACATTTTTACTAAAACCATAATGAAATAACATTATACACCCACCAGAATGGTTAAAATTAAGAAAAGCTAACATAATCACATGAAGTATTGGTATGAATGTGGAGTAACTAGAACTTTTCATCACTGCTAGTGTGAACATAGAATAGCACCACTACTTTGGAGAACAACTTGAAATTTCTTAGACATTACATGCCTACTATTTGATTCAACCATTCCATTCCTAGATATTTACTTATGAAAAATGGAAGTATATGTCCATAGAAAAACATGTATATGAGTATGTGCATCAGTTTTAACTGAAGTAGCCCCAAACTGGAAACAAACCAAATATTCATCACCAGGTAAATCGATAAACAAATTACAGATTATGCATGCAGTGAAATATTACTCAGTAATAAAAAATAGAATTATTGATACACACAGCTACATGGATGAATCTAGAAAGAATTGAAAGAAGACATACAAGATAATTCCATTTATAAAAAACTCTAGAAAACGCAAACTGATCTAGAGTAATAGGAGGATCAGTCGCTGGCTGTCTGGGGGTAAGCATGGGAGGGCAGAAAACAGGAATTATAAAGAGCAAGAGAAAATATGGGGGATGATGGGTATATCCATTATCTTGATTGTTGTGCCAATTTCATGGGTGTATACATGTAAAATATATCAAAGGATGATTTTAAAATATGCAGTTTACCATATGTGTATTATACTTCAGTAAGACTGTTTAAAGTCTTTTCTCTCAAGGAGCTTTCAATCTTGAATTTTGGGGGGAGACATTACATGGCTCTACAATGATCTTTTGAGATAAAATATTCAAGTTAAATACTACTGAATTATTTTAAGGAGAAATAAAAGCATCTGTCAGTTTGACAAATAAAGTTCCCTTTTAATTTTCTCATGTACCTAGACTGCCAAAGCCTCTTAGGTTCTTATTGAAAATGTGGTTGGCCTACTAAAAAGATAAACTTGTATCAACATAATGTCTGTGAAACAATGCCCTGAGGCAGCTTCTGACCTTTCTCCAGTAGGTATAGTTTGGTATGGTTCATCTACTATGAATTTCACAGCAGGTATAAAAATTAGACAGTTGGGAATTTACTAAGAAATCAAATATGACATCGTCATTTGTTTAAATCAAGGAATGACTTGTTTTTCAAGACGGTAAAGTGTCTGCCTACAATGCAGGAGACCTGGGTTCAATCCCTGTGTCGGAAAGATCTCCTGGAGAAGGGAGTGGCAACCCACTCCAGTATTCTTGCCCCCACCCCAAAAAAGGGGCTCAAAGAAATACACATTACTATATATAAATTAGACAATTAAAAGTCCAAGGAGAGGTCATTTTTATTAATCTTATGGTTTATCTATGTTATTTAGAAAGCTCAAAGTTAACCCCCTGAAGAACTGCAAATTACTTATTCATGTCACTTATTTTTCTCATTCATACTTTCACTTATTTTCTCAATAAACTCACAGGAAAGATTGCTCTTCCAGTGCTCCCATATTCTTTCACTGATTTTTACTGATCCTGCCCCATCAGATGCTCTTTACTGTTCTCTCTCTGCTTAATTTGTTTTCCCCAGCTTTCTCCAACTTATTCCCCACTACCACATCCTACTCCTCATTAACCTTACAACTGCCCACTTTGAGGATGTTTGCAGAAAACCCACTGTTGCAAAGAGATAAATAGTTGTCATAATACATATGTTGAATAAACACAATCTATAATATAATCAATGTGCAACTTTTCTTTGTATCTCACCATTAGTTTAAAATCTGTTACTTGAGACTAACATTTGTATCCCTGGATAGAAATTTGGAAAGAAATCATGAATTTTGTGCTCACTCTTAGATAGAGTCTTAGTTCAGCAATTAGGAAGTGTCTGGTAGAAGATAATCAATACTTTGATTTTCTTCCCAGATTAAATTTTTATTCCTTTTCTGTAAGCTGGTTAGAAGTTGTCTGCACCATCATGAAATGATCCTGATTCAATTTTCTCCCTTTTTTCCTACTTCTGTTATCTTCACTTGTTAGCTGCTATGTTAGGCCATTTCAGGTTCAAGAAGAGAAGGAGGAAAGGTAAGAGGCAAGGATTTTCTCATTAGGCTGAGTGGCTTTCTACTTTCTGTGTCTGACATATGATAAAAGCCAACCTTCAGAGGGATATAAGGGTCCTGTAGAGATTTCTACCAATGGGAACATTCTTGTGAAGTTCCTCTGATCCCTACTGGGCACTACTCTATACTGAGTGGTCAATTGCAATTCATTCTGCAAGCTCTACCATCCAAATTTGTCTTCAGTTTCATGTTGCAACCCTGAGGTTCCCCTTCTGAACAGGACTCAAAACAATACTATATATCTCTCCATGTAGTCCACTTGGAGTAAGAAATTTTCTCTTGCATTCCTTGCATCTAAAAGGCAAATATTCTCTTGTAAAATCTTCAGATAGGCATGCTTCTCTCACACAGTTTAGAATCTAGTCTGTCATATTGGTTTTTGAGTTAAAACTTCCATTTTGAGCCCTATGATGCTAATTAGGCTTAAAGTCTTAACAGCTCTCATGATCATTGTCTCTAAAGCAATCACTCCAGTTGAGTTCAGTTCAGTCACTCAGTCATGTTCGAATCTTTGCAGCTCCCAGGGCTTGCTCAAACTCATATCCATTGAGTTGGTGATGCCATCCAACCATTTGATCCTCTGTTATCCCCTGCTCCTCCTGCCTTCAGTCTTTCCCAGCATCAGGGTCTTTTCCAATGAGTCAGTACTTCAAATCAGGTGGCCAAAGAATTGGAGCTTCAGCTTCAGCATCCAGTTCTTCCAATGAAAATACAGGACTGATTTCCACTAGGATGGACTGGTTTGCTCTCCACGCAGTCCAAAGGACTCACAAGAGTCTTCTCCAAAACCACAGTTCAAAAGCATCAATTCTTCAGCATTCAGCTTTCTTTATGGTCCAACTCTCACATCCATACATAACTACTGGAAAAACCATAGCTTTGACTAGACAGATCTTTGTTGACATAGTAATGTCTCTGCTTTTTAGTATGCTGTCTAGGTTGGTCACAGCTTTCTTTCCAAGGAGCAAGCATCTTTTAATTTCATTAAAATTAATGCTGCAGTCACCATCTGCAGTGATTTTGGAACCCAAGAAAATAAAGTCTGTCACTGTTTCCATTGTTTCCCTATCTATTTGCCATGATTGATGGGACTGGATGCCATGATCTTAGTTTTTTGAATGTTGAGTTTTAAGCCAGTTTTTTCACTTTCCACTTTCACTTTCATCAAGAGGCTTTTTAGTTCCTCTTTGCTTTCTGCCATAAGGGTGGTGATCTGCATATCTGTGGTTATTGATATTTCTCCTGGCAATCTTGATTCTAGCTTGTGCTTCATCCAGCCTGGCATTTTGCATGATGTACTCTGCATATAAGTTAAATAAACAGAAGACATTATACAGCTTTGTTGTACTCCTTTCTTAATTCTCTTACTCCTTAAGACATTCAAAACAATTTCTGGATATAGAATTTCAGGTCTTATTAGGTAAGAGTGAGCATTTTATATATGCCCACAGGCAGGGTGTTCAGAGAGCAAAAATTTTTTCTGGAATGTTGGAAACCATTCCGCAAAGGCAGCTGACATAAGCTTTAGCTATATTATTTATTCCAAAACTATTCAAACTAGAAAAAAAGGGAAGTTTTCATTGCTTTGCTGTTGTTTTTTAGTTGCTAAGTTGTGTCCAACTCTTTTATAACCCCATGGACTGCCAAGCAAAAGTTGTGCTTACTGCCTGATGGGATTATAATCAAGCCACACTTACTCACTAGTCAGTAGAGAAATAACACCAGAAAGAATGAAGAGACAGAGCCAAAGCAACAACAACACCCAGCTGTGGATGTGACTAGTGATGGAAGTAAAGTCCAATGCTGTAAAGAACAATATTGCTATAGGAACCTGGAATGTTAGGTCCGTGAATCAAGGCAAATTGGAAGTGATCAAACAGGAGATGGCAAGAGTGAATATCGACATTTTAGGACTCAGCGAACTAAAATGGACGGGAATGGGTGAATTTAACTCAGATGACCATCATATCTACTACTGTGGGCAACAATCCCTTAGAAGAAATGGAGTAGCCATCATAGTCAACAAAAGAGTCTGAAATGCAGTACTTGGATGCAATCACAAAAATGACAGAATGTTCTCTGTTCATTTCCAAGGAAAACCATTCAGTATTGCAGTAATCCAAGTCTATGCCCCAACCAGTAATGCTGAAGAAGCTGAAGTTGAACAGTTCTATGAAGACCTACAAGACTTTTTAGGATTAACACCCCCAAAAGATGTCCTTTTCATTATAGGGGACTGGAATGCAAAAGTAGGGAGTCAAGAAATACCTGGAGTAACAGGCAAATTTGGCCTTGCAGAACAGAATGAAGCAGGGCAAAGACTAACAGAGTTTTGCCAAGAGAACCCACTGGTCATAGCAAATACCCTCTTCCAACAACACTGGAAAAGACTCTACACATGGACATGACCAGATGGTCAATACCAAAATCAGATTATATTCTTTGCAGTCAAAGATGGAGAAGCTGTATCCGGTCAACAAAAGAAGACTGGGAGCTGAATGTGGCTCAGATCATGAACTCCTTATTGCTACATACAGACTTAAATTGAAGAAAATAGGGAAAACCACTAGACCATTCAAATATGACCTCAATCAAATCCCTTATGATTATATAGTGGAAGTAAAAATAGATTCAAGGGATTAGATTTGATACACAGAGTGCCTGAAGAACTATGGACAGATGTTCATGACATTGTACTGGAGAGGGAATCAAGACTATTCCCAAGAAAAAGAAATTCAAAAAGGCAAAATGGTTATCTGAGGAGGCCTTACAAATAGCTGTGAAAAAAAGAGAAGAGAAAGGCAAAGGAGGAAAGGAAAGATATACCCTTTTGAATGCAGAGTTCCAAAGAATAGCAAGCTGCTGCTGCTGCTAAGTCATTTCAGTCGTGTCTGACTCTGCGACTCTATGGACAGCAGCCCACCAGGCTCCTCTGTCCACAGGATTCTCTAGTCAAGATTACTGATGTGGGTTGCCATTTCCTTCTCCAAAGAATAACAAGGAGAGATAAGAAAGCCTTCCTCAGTGATCAATGCAAAGAAATAGAGGAAAACGATAGAATGGGAAGACCAAAGTTCTCTTCAAGAAAATAAGAGATACCAAGGGAACATTTCATGCAAAGATGTGCACAATAAGGACAGAAATGGCGTGGACCTAACAGAAGCAGAAGATATTAAGAAGAGATGGCAAGAATACACAGAAAAACTGTACAAAAAAAGATCTTCACAACCCAGATAATCACGATGGTGTGATCACTCACGTAGAGCCAGATACAGATACACTGGAATGTAAAGTCAAGTGGGCCTTAGGAAGCATCACTACCAACAAAGCTAGTGGAGGTGATGGAATTCCAGTTGAGCCATTTCAAATCCTAAAAGATGATGTTGTGAAAGTGCTTCACGCAATATGCCAGCACATTTTTTAACCTCAGCAGTGGCCACAGGACTGAAAAGCTCTCTTTTCATTCCAGCCCCAAAGAAAGCCAATGCCAATGAATGCTCAAATTACTGCACAATTGCACTCATCTCACAGGCTAGCAAAATAATGCTCAAAATTCTCCAAGCCAGGCTTCAACAGTGTGTGAACTGTGGACTTCCAGATTTCAGCTGGATTTAGCAACAGCAGCAGCAGAAAAGGCAGAAGAACCAGAGATCAACTTATCAACATCCGTTGGATCATCAAAATAGCAAGAGAGTTCCAGAAAAATATCTACTTCTGCTTTGCTGACTAGGCCAAAGACTTTGACTGTGTGGATCACAACAAACTGTGGAAAATTCTTCAAGAGGTAGGAACACCAGACCACTTGACCTGCCTCCTGAGAAATCTGTATGCAGGCCAGGAAGCAGTGGTTAGAACTGGACATGGAACAACAGACTGGTTCCAAATAGGGAAAGGAGTACGTCAGGCTGTATATTGTCACCCTGCTTACTTAACTTATATGCATAGTACATCATGAG
Source organism: Budorcas taxicolor (assembly GCF_023091745.1). Taxonomy (NCBI): domain Eukaryota; kingdom Metazoa; phylum Chordata; class Mammalia; order Artiodactyla; family Bovidae; genus Budorcas; species Budorcas taxicolor. The sequence continues at coordinate 184,508,363 of NC_068910.1, read as the reverse complement.
AAATGCTGGACTGGATGAAACACAAGCTGGAATGAAGATTGCCAGGAGAAATATCGATAAACTCAGATATGTAGATGACACCACCCTTATGGCAGAAAGCGAAGAAGAACTAAAGAGCCTCTTGATGAAAGTGAAAGAGGAGAGTAAAAATGTTGGCTTAAAACTCAACATTCAGAAAGCTAAGTTCATGGCATCTGGTCCCATCACTTTATGGCAAATAGATGGGCAACACTATCTGTCAGGAAACACTGACAGATTTTATTTTCTTGGATTCCAAAATCACTGCAGATGGTGACTGCAGCCATGAAATTGAAAGACGCTTGCTTCTTGGAAGAAAAGTTATGACTAACCTAGATAGCATATTAAAAAGCAGAGACATTGGTTTCCTAATAAAGGTCTATCTAGTCAAAGCTATGGTTTTTCCGGTAGTCATGTATGGATGTGAGAGTGGAACTATAAAGAAAGCTTACCGTTGAAGAATTGATGCTTTTGAACTGTGGTGTTGAAGAACACTCTTGAGAGTCCCTTGGACTGCAAAGAGATCCAACCAGTCCATCCTAAAGAAAATCAGTCCTGAATATTCACTGGAAGGACTAAAGCTAAAGCTGAAACTCCAATACTTTGGTCACCTTATGCTAAGAACTGACTCATCTCTAAAAATCCTGATGCTGGGAAAAATTGAAGGTGGGAAGAGAAGGGGATGACAGAGGATGAGATGGTTGGATGGCATCACTGACTCAATGGACATGAGTTTGAGTAAACTCCAGGAGTTGGTGATGGACAGGGAGGCTTTGCATGCTGCAGTCCTGGGGTCGAAAAGAGTTGGACACGACTGAGCGACTGAACTGAACTGATTCATTTACCTATAACTTGAACTACCCAAATAGCCTAGAACAAGATGGAAGGCACATTGAGATCCTTTGGTGTGTATTGATCATGACTCTGACTGGGATCCAGGTGACTGGTCAGAAGTCAAAAAAATCATAGAGGGCTTAATCTAGATGGGGATCTCATGGCCTATTTACTGTTCTTCCTCACTTACAAATAAAAGATGTAGCAGCTGGAAATGAGTCTTTTAAAGAGGGTTGGCTTCAGGTGGAGGAATGCATCGAGAAAGAGAGTACTGGTAAAATGTGGAAGGAAATGGAAGATTACAGAAATAGACTTGTTGACGTAGAAAACAGACTTGTGTTTGCCAACGGGGGAGGACATTGTGGGAGGGATGAATTGATAGTTTGGGTTTAACAGATGCAACCTATTATATATAGGGTGATTAAACAAGATCCTGCTATATAGCACAGAGAACTATGTCCAATTTCTGGGGATAAACCATGAAAAATAATATGAAAAAGAATGTATATATATTTACATATAATTGAATTTCTGCTGTACAGTAGAAATTAACAGAAAATTGTAAATTAGCTATTCTTCAATAAAATAAATTTTTAAAAATATATTCCTATTAATGGAGAGAAAGCTCTAAAACTTCCATTGTTACTTTTGGATCAGGAGACAAGTTTAATATTTCTTCACAAAAAAATTTTAAAAGACTAATTTATTGCATTACTTGTAAGGATTAATTTTTTAAACCTCTGTTCCATTTCTACTGATTCAAATTTATTTTTATCAAATATGATTGAAAATGAGGAGGACTTTTGCCCTATGCTAAACCCACAAGATATTAGTGTAAATCTATAGGTCAGTATAAATTATGGATAATTGGTAAAGCACCAATCATATTCAAATTCCTATATTAATACAACTCAACTATTGTACTGAAATCCTCAATATATCAATAAAAACAAGTAGATAACAGAAATTGCAGAAAAATTGTGTCTACACAGAAGTATATACTTCAGTTCAGTTCAGTTCAGTTCAGTCGCTCAGTCGTGTCCGACTCTTTGAGACCCAATGAATCGCAGCATGCCAGGCCTCCCTATCCATCACCAACTCCCAGAGTTCACTCAGATTCACATCCATCGAGTCAGTGATGCCATCCAGCCATCTCATCCTCGGTCATCCCCTTCTCCTCCTGCCCTCAATCCCTCCTAGCATCAGAGTCTTTTCCAATGAGTCAACTCTTCTCATGAGGTAGCCAAAGAACTGGAGTTTCAGCTTCAGCATCAGTCCCTCCAAAGAAATCCCAGGGCTGATCTCTTTCAGGATGGACTGGTTGGATCTCCTTGTAGTCCAAGGGACTCTCAAGAGTCTTCTCCAACACCACAGTTCAAAAGCATCAGTTCTTCAGCGCTCAGCTTTCTTCACAGTCCAACTCTCATATCCATACATGACTACTGGAAAAACCATAGCCTTAACTAGACGGACCTTTGTTGGCAAAGTAATGTCTCTGCTTTTTAATATGCTATCTAGGTTGGTCATAACTTTCCTTCCAAGGAGTAAGCGTCTTTTACTTTCATGGCTGCAGTCACCATCTGCAGTGATTTTGGAGCCCCCCAAAATAAAGTCTGACACTGTTTCCACTCTTTCCTCATCTATTTCCCATGAAGTGATGGGACCGGATGCCATGATCTTTGTTTTCTGAATGTTGAGCTTTAGGCCAACATTTTCACTCTCCACTTTCACTTTCATCAACAGGCTTTTTAGCTCCTCTTTACTTTCTGCCATAAGGGTGGTGTCATCTGCATATCTGAGGTTATTGATATTTCTCCCAGCAATCTTGATTCCAGATTGTGATTCTTCCAGCCCAGCATTTCTCATGATGTACTCTGCATATAAGTTAAATAAGTAGGGTGACAATATACAGCCTTGATGTACTCCTTTTCCTATTTGGAACCAGTCTGTTGTTCCACGTCCAGTTCTAACTGTTGCTTCCTGATCTGCATACAGATTTCTTAAGAAGCAGGTCAGGTGGTCTGGTATTCCCATCTCTTTCAGAATTTTCCACACTTTATTGGGATCCACACAGTCAAAGGCTTTGGCATACTCAATAAAGCAGAAATAGATGTTTTTTTGGAACTCTCTTGCTTTTTCCATGATCCAGCAGATTTTGGCAATTTGATCTCTGATTCCTCTGCCTTTTCTAAAACCACCTTGAACATCTGGAAGTTCACGGTTCACGTATTGCTGAAGCCTGGCTTGGAGAACTTATTATTGTTTAATTGGCCTAACCAACTGACTTCTTGTAATGACTACTTTGTAGGAATTGACTCCATCTTTGGGGAAAATAAAAATTGGGAGCAATAAGTAAGAAAGATTTTTACCTTAACATCTTGCTAAATATTTCTTTCCTTCTCTTCTCTTTTCTTCCTTTCTTTTTTTACTTGTGGCTAAAATCTGGCTCTCTACAAGGCTGGATAAGGCATCTTGCTTTCTTGTCATTCCTCAACTCAGGGCTGGATGTGTGCCCAAAATGCTATTGAGACAGAGTTTGCTAAGTACTTTGGGAAACTTCAGGATAAAAGATACTATAATTATGCTGATATTTAATAAGCTTCAGGTTTATGGTCTCCCTTTTTTTCCTTTTACCTCTATCACTTTTTTAAATGTAATAAATTTATTGTATATCAATATCAAATAGTTACATTGAGTAAAAGACAAAATAAATACTCTTTTCTTTTTTATTGGAGTATAGTTTGATTTACAATGTTGTGTTAGTTTCACATGTACAGCAAAGTATATGTATATACTCTCTCTCTCTATATATATATATATCAGAGAAGGAAATGGCAACCCACTCCAGTGTTCTTGCCTGGAGAATCCCAGGGACGGGGGAGCCTGGTGGGCTGCCATCTATGGGGTCGTGCAGAGTCGGACACGACTGAAGTGACTTAGCAGCATATATATATATATATATATATATATATATATATATGTACAGAGAGAGATTTTCAGATTCTTTTACATTATAGGTTTTTACAAAATACTGAGTATCATTCCTTGTAGGTTCTTGTTGGTCATCTATTTTATATAGTACTGTGTATATGTTAATCCCTATCCCTCTCCCTTCTTCTCCTTTGGTAAACATAAGTTTGTTTTCTATGACTGTGGGTCTATTTCTACTTTGTGAATAAATTCATTTGTATCCCTTTATTTCAGTTTCCACATATAAGTAATATCATATGATGTTTGTCTTTCTTTTTCACTTTGTATGATAATCTCTATGTTCATTCATGGTGCTTCAAATGGCATTATTTAATTCTTTTTTATGGCTTACTAATACTCCATTAGTAATACTTAGTAATACTTCTCATCTTGGAATGTGAAATCAAGTGGGCCTTAGAAAGCATCACTAAGAACAAAGCTAGTGGAGGTGATGAAATTCCAGTTGAGCTATTTCAAATTCTGAAAGATGATGCTGTGAAAGTGCTGCACTCAATATGCCAGCAAATTTGGAAAACTCAGCAGTGGCCACAGGACTGGGAAAGGTCAGTTTTCATTCCAATCCCAAAGAAAGGCAATGCCAAAGAATGCTCAAACTACCACACAATTGCACTCATCTCACATGCTAGTAAAGTCATGCTCAAAATTCTCCAAGCCAGGCTTCACCAATACATGAACCGTGAACTCCCTGATGTTCAAGCTGGTTTTAGAAATGGCAGAGGAACCAGAGATCAAATTGGCAACATCTGCTGGATCATGGAAAAAGCAAAAGAGTTCCAGAAAAACATCTATTTCTGCTTTATTGACTATGCCAAAGCCTTTGACTGTGTGGATCCCAATAAAGTGTGGAAAATTCTGAAAGAGATGGGAATACCAGACCATCTGACCTGCCTCTTGAGAAATCTGTATGCAGGTCAGGAAGCAGCAGTTAGAACTGGACATGGAACAGCAGACTGGTTCCAAATAGGAAAAGGAGTACATTAAGGCTGTATATTGTCACCCTGCTTATTTAACTTCTATGTAGAGTACATCATGAGAAATGCTGGACTAGAAGAAACACAAGCTGGAATCAAGATTGCTGGGAGAAATATCAATAACCTCAGATATGCAGATGACACCACCCTTATGGCAGAAAGTAAAGAGGAGCTAAAAAGCCTCTTGATGAAAGTGAAAGAGGAGAGTGAAAAAGTTGGCCTAAAGCTCAACATTCAGAAAACGAAGATCGTGGCATCTGGTCCCATCACTTCATGGGAAATAGATGGGGAAACAGTGGAAACAGTGTCAGACTTTATTTTGGGGGGCTCCAAAATCACTGCAGATGTTGAGTGATTGCAGCCATGAAATTAAAAGACGCTTACTCCTTGGAAGGAAAGTTATGACCAACCTAGATAGTATATTCAAAAGCAGAGACATTCTTTTGCTGACTAAGGTCCATCTAGTTAAGGCTATGGTTTTTCCAGTAGTCATGTATGGATGTGAGAGTTGGACTGTGAAGAAGGCTGAGCGCCAAAGAACTGATGCTTTTGAACTGTGGTGTTGGAGAAGACTCTTGAGAGTCCCTTGGACTACAAGGAGATCCAACCAGTCCATTCTGAAGGAGATCAACCCTGGGATTTCTTTGGAAGGAATGATGCTAAAGCTGAAGCTCCAGTACTTTGGCCACCTCATGAGAAGAGTTGACTCATTGGAAAAGACTCTGATGCAAGGTGGTATTGAGGGCAGGAGGAGAAGGGGACGACCGAGGATGAGATGGCTGGATGGCATCACTGATTTGATGGACGTGAGTCTGAGTGAACTCTGGGAGTTGGTGATGGACAGGGAGGCCTGGCGTGCTGCGATTCATGGGGTCTCAAAGAGTCGGACACGACTGAGTGACTGAACTGAACTGAACTGAATACTCCATTGTCTTTATACATTATGCAATGTATGCATATAAATGTATATATATTTAGTTCCTTAAAATAGTAAAAGTAGGGTTACCATATGATCCTGCAATCCCACACCTGGATATACCTGGGGAAACTAATTAAAAAGGTACATGTACCCAGTGTTCATTGCAGCATATTTATAATACAATAGCCAAGAGCTGGAAGCAACCTAAATGTCAATCAACAGATGAATGTATAAAGAAGATATGGTATATATATATAGGTATATTTATATTTATATTCCACTTAGTTCTTTTACAGTGTTTCAAACAAAGGATAGCCAGTCGTTTAGGGAAGCCAAGAAAGATTTTGGGCCAAAATTGATTCTAGGACCTCTCTTCCTGTTATCCCTTTCCTCCAAACTGTATAACACAAATACTTTGGCATAAGTAATGCATATTTGGTGTGATAGATGAAAACATGAAGGCTGGAATGGTATGTGTATAGCTGTGCTGTGCTTAGTCGCTCAGTCATGTCCAACTCTTTGTGACCCCATGGGCTGTAGCCCAGCAGTCTCCTCTGTCCTTGGGAATTTTCCAGGCAAGAATGCTGGAGTGGGTTCCATGCCCTCCTCCAGGGGGCCTTCCTGACCCAGATCTCCCACATTGCAGATGAATTCTTTAGCATCGGAGCCAACAGGGAAGCCCATGAATACGAGTGGGTAGCCTATCCCTTCTCCAGGGGATCTTCCCCACCCAGGAATCGAACTGGGGCTCCTGCATTGCAGGCAGATTCTTTACCTGCTGAGCTACCAGGGAAACCTATGTGTATAGTAATACAGCGAAAACATTTTAATGATTTCAAGCTACAGATACATTTTATACAGCATGAGATCTCAACTGACCATCCTACTAGATATATATTTTATTTTTTAATGTATGGCAAATATGAATCTGTATCTCTTCCATAGTTGAAACTTTTTGCAAAGCTTTTTTCATAACACTGCTTTTCAATCAGATCTCACACTATACATTGATTGTAAATATTTCCTTAAAATAAATATAATATTTAAAATGCAATTTTTAAAGACTAAAATCAAGCCACTGGAGATTGAATAACATATCTAAAGTGATCTTAAGAATACATATACTTTCACACTACATTTTAATTTTAACTCCTGTTATTACAGTAACTAGTCACAAAATGGCTCCCTATTCATGCAATATGTTAGCTGTAATGTTACTTAAATTGAACAGACGAGTGCTTCTAATAATGTATGTTTACTTCATGAACTTGTGGGCAATTACATTGTAATTATGTCTTTGTAGGTGCTTTTTACTGACATATAGAGCGCCAGTGCATTTTAAATGTAATTGCAGTTCTCTGTACCATTTAGCAAAGCTGAAAATTGTTAAAGGTTTGTAAATTACCTACATTTAGGCCATAGGCAACTAGGCAAATTAAGTGACACTGTCAGAAATGTTACAACATAAATTGGTACCAAGTATAAATTCAAGGTACACTTTTCTTTTCTAAATGAGTCTCGTTTATATTAATAGAGTACCTTCTAAAAAAGATAAGCAAAAAAGAAAGAAAAGTGCATACTGCTCATTGATCAGCATTTTAATGCACATGGAAAGCAATGAAAGTGTTAGTCACTCAGTCATGTCTGACTCTTTGACCCCATGGACTATAGCCCACCAGGTTCCTCTGTCCATGGGATTCTCCAGGCAAGAATACTTGAGTAGGTAGCCATTCTCTTCTCCGGAGGATCTTCCTGACCCAGGGATTGAACCCGTCTCCCGCATTGTAGGCAGATTCTTCTCCGTGTGATCCGCCAGGAAAGCCCTGAAAAGTGATGACTGTTCTGCAATGACGTTTTCAATTGTAAAACTATTTAAAATTAAGAACTTGGATTTGTTGTATAGTACTTAGGATCACTGAGTATATGATGACTCTGGAGAAGATCTCCTAACATAGAAATTTTATAAAACTATGTAGCAAAGTGGGGGAAAACTGGCTTTCAGAATTTAACAGATTTCTGTCACTTTTTATATCTATAGCCCTGTTCAGCAAGTAACTTCATTCTTGAGCTTCAACTTTTTTTAATTGGAGTATGCTGCTATTGCTGCTAAGTCACTTCAGTCGTGTCCGACTCTGTGCGACCCCATAGATGGCAGCCCACCAGGCTCCCCAGTCCCTGGTTGCCATTTCCTTCTCCAATGCATGAAAGTGAAAAGTGAGAGCCACTCAGTTGTGTCTGACTCTTAGCAACCCCATGGACTGCAGCCCACCAGGCTCCGTCCATGGGATTTTCCAGGCAAGAGTACTGGAGTGGGGTGCCATTATAATTACTATAAAATATTGTGTAGGTTTCTGTTGTACAACAGAGTGAATTAGCCATACGTATACATTATCTTCTCTCTCTTGAGCCTCCCTCCCACTCCACCCATCCCATTCCTCTAGGTCATCACAGAGCACTGAGCTGAGTTCCCTATGTTATACAGCAACTTCCCACTAGCTTTATTACACATGATAGTGTATGTATGTCAATGCTACTCTCCCAATTCATCCTTTAATCTAAAATATGATGATAATAATAGTCAGCTTAAAAGACTACCATGAAGATTAAGATGGACTATTATATTCAAGCCCTCAAAAGAGGTGAGTTCCTTCAGTCTTCCCTTCTCCTGATAAGAAAATTTTTTTTTCTTTAGATGCAGTGAAGGCTTCTCTGAGGCTGTGTAGAATCAGCCGCGAAACTGCAAAGCTGACACGGATTTACTTCAGCCCATGGGATTAAAGAAACCTAGCGACGATTGTATCCTGAAAAATGTTCACTTTAGCTTCTGAAGCAATATCCCATAGAGGAGACTAGTCTCCAAAGACCAGCAACGGCAGTTAAGGAAATTAATTGTGAAAGTATTACTCTGTCACTTTGTACCTTCAGGCCAGTCGCTTATTGATGGCAAGGGTTTAGGTTCAGATAAAACCATTTCACCCATGCAAGCCCTCTCCATTAAATGGGAAACGAGCCTCTGAGCTTGACAGCACAGAAAGCTCTGCTGCTCAGAAAGCCATTCTTAAAGGGTCATTTTATTTATTTGTGTAAGATTAGAGAGTCAGTATCAGGCCATATTCTTAGAATACAAATAATGAATTAATAATACGATAGAATTACATGCATTTTTAAAAGTCCCATATTCATATGACATAGAAATGATCACAATTAAAGTTATTAAGTGGGAAATCCTGTAGCTGTGGAGAGAAGCACTGAATAAGCATCAGACAGCCACTAACAGGGAGCTGTTTCTCACTGAGTAAGCCCAGGCACATCGCTTGCCACTTGGAGTCACAATTTCCTCTTTAAAAAAGTAGCAATAATTAAGAACTGCCATCCCTCCTCAGACTTTAACTTTCAAAATGAGATAACATATGAGAAAATACTTTATCTATGCATATAGTACTTTATAGTGTACTAATTTTTTTGGTAGACATTTGGCCTGGAAACTTAAAATGATGATATTTTTCTCTTTCTCATATTCTTATCATTATTTTTTTCATCTTGCCTAGTGAAATGATTAAATATTGGCTTATTTATCAGAAAAGTAAAAAAAAAAAAAGCCACCACCATATTCCTACAAGCAAAAATAACAGTGCAAGAACCCTGTAATGTGTTTCATTTTCCATATAAATGAGACCAATAGAAGTATATCCATAAATTGGAAGGTTGGGGTTGATGTGTATCTATATATATATGACTATACAAAATAGAGAACTACTGAGAACCTACTTAAAATGCAGGAACCCTATTCAGTGCTCTGTGGTGACCTAAATGGGAGTGAAATCTACAACAGAGAGGATATATGTATACCTGATTCACTTTACTGTACTGCAGAAGTTAACACAACCTTGTAAAGCAACTATACTCCAGTAAAAAACAAAGTTTTTTAATTAAAAAGGAAGTGTATCCATAGATGGAACTAAGACATCCTCCGTTGTCCACTCACAAAGGAAGCTGGCGCAGTAGAGTCCAGTGGCAAATGTGACTTAAGGTTGGCAGTGAAGGGAGCTTCTTGGGAACTAGAGAGGCTGTTTAAGGTGGATTTGGGATTTTACAGGGCTCAGAGAAGGAGACTATCAGGTCCAGGAGCATATAGTAGCATGTGTTGAGAAAGTTTTCTGGAAAGATAGCGGGCTAAACATGACAGGGATTAGCACCCCATGAAACTAATTGGCTTCCTGAAGAGAAAACCAGTGAGAAGACCCCAGGCGTGTTCAGAGACCTAGTGAGGCCAGAGTCTTTGTTCTGTTCTGTAGTCTTTGATCCAGCTCAGAATAGAATATTATTAGCACAAGGTTGGAGAAGGCAATGGCACCCCACTCCAGTACTCTTGCCTGGAAAATCCCATGGATGGAGGAGCCTGGAAGGCTGCAGTCCATGGGGTCACTGAGAGTCGGACACGACTGAGCAACTTCCCTTTCACTTTCACTTTTCACTTTCATGCATTGGAGAAGGAAATGACAACCCACTCCAGTGTTCTTGCCTGGAGAATCCCAGGGATGGGGGAGCCTGGTGGGCTTCTGTTTATGGGGTGGCAAAGAGTCGGACACGATTGAAGCGACTTAGCAGCAGCACAAGGTATTTCAGAATCTCTAGAAACCTATGTCCAGTGAGTTGAGGGAAGGATTTAATTTCTCTGAAAATGAAATGGGAAGTTTTCCTTTGGGTCTGATTCTTAGAAGACCACTGATGCCAGAGAAGCAACACATGTGGAATGATGGAGCCAGGCTACCAAAAAGTGGCCTTGGAGAGCAAACAACAGTGTGTGGGTGGGAATTTGGAGAGGAAAGGTTTTTCAGCATCTACATAGCTTACTTCCCATTTTCACCAAGGTTGGCTTTATTAGACAAACTCCTAAAATGGAACTGACTTTTCTATAAGTTATTTCTGCTGTGTGAAGAGTAGACAATGGACAATATAATGCTGGTGATGAAAATAAAGTCCATTAAAAAGTCCTCTTAAATATATCTGTTTCTCTGAACTGCTTGACAATAAGAGGGATTGATTCAGCATATATTTCAACTCACACATTACAGAAGGGGAAGTCAAGATTGACAAAGGATGAATGACTGAAAACAGACTGAGAGAGTGTTAGGAGAGGCCTGCCTCTCAATGTTTCTATGTTTCAACGATGAAAAACCTGAACCTCTGGCCAGTGGTGATAATGAATTATCCTGACGGTTTTTAGGTGGTGACCAGAGGCCTAGAAATGTGCAAAAATTGAATTTATGGAGAAGGCAGTTATATTAAAGACTTGGAGGAAAGGTTTCTTTCTTTCTCTTTTTCTGATTAGAAGCAGTTACTTCTTTTAGATAGGACAGCATGTCATATTAGCATTATTTATTAACTAACACATTATTTCTCCACTGAACTAGGTAAAAATTAGCTAACTTCAAAGTAATAATAATCCTAACATTTACTGAACGCTTGTATTCCAGGGCATTCTAAATTCTTTGTGCATTAACACTCCAGTGAAGAAAGTGGTATTCTCATTTGCATGTATGCATGCATGTTTAATCGCTTCAGTTGTGTCTGACTCTTTGAGACCCTATGGACTGAAGTCCACCAGGCTCCACTGTCCATTAGATTATCTAGGCAAGAATACTGGAGTGTTGCTGTGCCCTCCTCCAGGGGATCTTCCCGGCCCAGGGACTGAACCCATGTCTCCTGTGTCTCGTGCATTACAGGCAGATTCTTTACGCATTGAGCTACCTATGAAGCCCATTCTCATTTGCACCTAGGAAACAACATGCAGAGTATAAGCATTTGGAACATGGAAGGTCATACATAGACTTGGGACTTGGAAAATGTACTCAAAAACCCGAGTGGTCCAATCTGGAACCCCCTTTTTACCACAGTGTGATTTAAAAAATAAGAACAAAAACTAGCAATGTACCTAACAAGAAAATTATACTTTTATATCAATAAAGCTCTAAAATCTTTTAAAAATCTAAAGAAAATTTAAGCTGTTAGAAACACCATCTTCTTGGGAGGGATCTCAGTGAAGGCTTATTCTATCCTTAAGGCTCATAGGAGGGTTGTGACAGTCTTTTACTTAGAACAGCAGTCAAGTTCGTGCTGGGATGTTGGTCATGATTGGTTCTTGTTTGTTTGTTTTTTCAAATGCATATAGGTAAAAATTGACCATAAGCTGAAATATGAAACCACCTCATGAATCCGTGCTTCCTCATCCTTTCTCACTGCACAATGTGATTCAGCCTCTTACCACCTGCCCTCAGGGTTACTACTGTGGTCTCTTGGCTGATCTCTTTCTGTCCAGTTCAGTTCAGTTCAGTCGCTCAGTTGTGTCCCACTCTTTGTGACCCCAGGGACTGTAGCATGCCAGGCTTCCCTGTTCATCACCAACTCCCGGAGCTTGCTCAGACTCATGTCCATCAAGTTGGTGATGCTATCCAACCATCTTATCCTCTGTTGCCCCCTTCTCCTCCTGAGTTCAATCTTTCCCAGCATCAGGGACTTTTACAATGAGTCAGTTCTTCGCATCAGGAGGCCAAAGTATTGGAGTTTCAGCTTCAGCCTCAGGCCTTCCAATGAATATTCAGTACTGATTTACTTTAGGATGGACTGGATGGATCTCCTTACAGTCCAAGGGACTCTCTAGAGTCTTCTCAAACCCCACAGTTCAAAAGCATCAATTCTACAGTCCTGTTTTCTTTATAGTCCAACTCTTACATCCATATACGACTACTGGAAAAACCTTAGATTTGACTAGACAGACCTTTATCAGCAAAGTATTAACATGCTGTCTAGGTTGGTCATAGCTTTTCTTCCAAGGAGCACGCATCTTAATTTCATGGCTGCAGTCACCATCTGCAGTGATTTTGGAGCCCCCCAAAATAAAGTCTGTCACTGTTTTCTTTGTTTCCCCATCTATTTGCCATGAAGTGATGGGACTGGATGCCATGATGTTAGTTTTTTGAATGTTGTATTCTGTCCATGCTTCTCTCAAATTTAGTCCATGCTACACCCAAGATCATCAGAGTGGCTGCTCTGCCTTCACTTTCTGTGGCTCTTTACTTTTTCTCACACTAAATCCACCCTTCCCTTTGCAACTTGCTGGGCCCACCCCCACCCCCATTCTCTGTGAATACATTAGCTACCCAGATGTATTTCTGACCCTTTTCTATCAATCAGACTCTACTCCAAAAAGCATGTCATCTTCACTCCCAGCTTGATCATTTTGCTCTCCCTAAATTCCCTGCTCTCTTTTCCTCTGCAAATATACTCATTATTCATGGCTTAGTTTGTGTCTACCCTTCATAGTGACACCTTCTCTGTTGACCAAGTCTTCATTAATTTCCCCCTACTTTCAACTGTATGATATATCTTCTGCAGTATGAAATTAAATAGGTACTTAATTATATATTACACCAGTTATTATTAATTCAAGGCAGAAGTCTTATCTTCCTAATTCAATAGCAGCCTCTTTGAGGGCAAAACTCTTTTCTTTACTCTCTTTTAATAGCAGAGATTCATCAAAAGTCTTGTCTATTGTCAAACCATTGATTATTTCAGTTGGAAATAAATTTGGCTGCAGGTATCAGAGATACAACCATAGTGACTTAAACACATAGAGGTTTGTAATTATTTTTTCATGTAATTAAAAGTCTCGAAGGAGAAAGCAGCTGGCATTGGTTCAGTGGCTCCAGTGCCCAGTTGTTTGGTCACTAAGTGAAAGTGAAAGTGAAGTCGCTCAGTCTGTCCAGCTCTTTGCTACCCCATGGACTGTAGCCTTCCAGGATCCTCTGTCCATGGGATTTTCCAGGCAATAGTATTGGAGTGGATTGCCATTTCATGTCCAGTTCTTCGGGGACCCCATGAACTGTAGCCTGCCAGGATCCTCTGTCCATTGGATTTCCCAGGCAAGAATACTGGAGTGGGTTGCCATTTCCTTCTCCAAGGCATCTGCCCCACCCAGGAATCCAACTCACGTCTCCTGCATTGGCAGGCAGATTCTTTACCACTGAATCACCAGGGAAGCCAAGTCTCTGCAGTTCTTTCTGGTCTCTTCCTTATGATCTAGGAAGGGTTCTGGAGCTCTAACCATCATGTGTGAACTCCAAGCAGGAAGAAGGTAGAGGGAGCAAGAAGTCACACTTTAAACTGTTTTCCCTAAAGCCCTACCTGATTTATCTTTATATCTCATTGATCATATTGATTACTTTTCTCTTCATGGAAAATCTCTTTATTAAGAAAACAAGTAATCTCCACACTGTTCTCCATAGTGGCTGTACTAGTTTGCATTCCCACCAACAGTGTAGGAGGGTTCCCTTTTCTCCACACCCTCTCCAGCATTTATTGCTTGCAGATTTTTGGATCGCAGCCATTCTGACTGGTGTGAAGTGGTACCTCATTGTGGTTTTGATTTGCATTTCTCTGATAATGAGTGATGTTGAGCATCTTTTCATGTGTTTGTTAGCCATCCGTATGTCTTCTTTGGAGAAATGTCTATTTAGTTCTTTGGCCCATTTTTTGATTGGGTCGTTTATTTTTCTGGAATTGAGCTGCATAAGTTGCTTGTATATTTTTGAGATTAGTTGTTTGTCAGTTGCTTCATTTGCTATTATTTTCTCCATTCAGAAGGCTGTCTTTTCACCTTGCTGATATTTTCCTTTGTTGTGCAGAAGCTTTTAATTTTAATTAGATCCCATTTGTTTATTTTTGCTTTTATTTCCAGAATTCTGGGAGGTGGATCATAGAGGATCCTGCTGTGATTTATGTCTGAGAGTGTTTTGCCTATGTTCTCCTCTAGGAGTTTTATAGTTTCTGGTCTTACATTTAGATCTTTAATCCATTTTGAGTTTATTTTTGTGTGTGGTGTTAGAAAGTGATCTAGTTTCATTCTTTTACAAGTGGTTGACCAGTTTTCCCAGCACCACTTGTTAAAGAGATTGTCTTTACTCCATTGTATATTCTTGCCTCCTTTGTCAAAGATAAGGTGTCCATATGTGTGTGGATTTATCTCTGGGCTTTCTATTTTGTTCCATTGATCTATATGTCTGTCTTTGTGGCAGTACCATACTGTTTTGATGACTGTGGCTTTGTAGTAGAGCCTGAAGTCAGGCAAGTTGATTCCTCCAGAACAGTGTGGAGATTCCTTAAAAAATTGCAAATAGAACTCCCTTATGACCCAGCAATCCCACTGCTGGGCATACACACCGAGGAAACCAGAATTGAAAGAGACACATGTACCCCAATGTTCATCGCAGCGCTGATTATAATAGCCAGGACATGGAAACAACCTAGATGTCCATCAGCAGATGAATGGATAAGAAAGCTGTGGTACATATACACAATGGAGTATTACTCAGCCGTTAAAAAGAATTCATTTGAATCAGTTCTGATGAGATGGACGAAACTGGAGCCGATTATACAGAGTGAAGTAAGCCAGAAAGAAAAACACCAATACAGTATACTAACACATATATATGGAATTTAGAAAGATGGCAATGACGACCCTGTATGCAAGACAGGAAAAAAGACGCAGCTGTCTATAATGGACTTTTGGACTCAGAGGGAGAGGGAGAGGGTGGGATGATATGGGAGAATGGCATTCTATCATGTATACTATCATGTAAGAATTGAATCGCTAGTCTATGTCTGATGCAGGATACAGCATGCTTGGGGCTGGTGCATGGGGATGACCCACAGAGATGTTATGGGGAGGGAGGTGGGAGGGGGGTTCATGTTTGGGAACACATGTAAGAATTAAAGATTTTAAAATTAAAAAAAAAAAAAGAAAAGAAAAAAAAAAAGAAAACAAGTTACTAAAAATATGAGAAGGAACTAGATATTAAGTAACCACCAGTTTTTTCTACAACGTGCTTGACTGAAGACTTTCTCCTTCTGATATATCTGTTACACGTTGGCAGTCATACTCTTTATGCATGGCTTTTCCTTTCAAAGCCAAATAGAAGAATCTCCTTTGTATTACTATATGATTTGGCCTGACTTTGAATGCTTTTCATAACTTGGCCCAACTACGCTTGCCCTAACTGTACCTACAAAGACCTGTTTCATTCAGGTTTTTCTTTTCATGGTGTTATTCCTTCCTATTTTTGAATCTGTCCTCATGTACTCTTCTTTCTATCTGAAATGTATCAATACTTGACCATCCCATCGCTCCTCTTATTACCTTTGGGAATCCAAGACTTATTCTTCCAGATGCTGTGAGTGCTACTGGCAGGTAGCCCCTAGATCTTACTTAGCCTTTTTGGGGGTTGGCCATAGATGAAAGGAGAAAACTTACCCAAAGCCATGCCTCTTTCTAGGTCAACACGCACTCAATACTGAACATGGGGTTGTGAAGGGCTTGTTCTCTCAGGCCCAACTTGGGATGGCTGTGATGGGTTGTTCCCTCTTCAGGATACCTCAGATGGTTCCCTGAGGCTCCTAGTAAGACTAACCAGTTCCCTGTCAGCCTGCCTTCTCCTTCTGCCCACTCTTGCTTCTTCCTTCCTTTCTCTTCTCTAGGTGCTGATTCCAAAAGCATCCTAAGGAAAATCTCCTTCTCAGGTTCTGCTTCTGAGGGAATCCAATTCACAGCCCTTCTCATTTCTGCCCTCCTTAAAAATGCCACTTTCACTGTCCTTATAATAACCCCCTGAAAAATTCCTTATAAGGGTTGACTGAAGGGTCCACAAAGGTTTATGCATTTTCTTTCCATCCTGAAGTCAGTGTCTCTTATGTGATGATGACAATGATGATAAGGAAAAAGAGCTGGTGATTAAAATTATCAGCATTATACAACTTAGTGTTTATTTGGTCCATGTTAACATTTGCAACTTTGTCTTTGTAAAATACATGCAAGATGATTAATATGATACACAGCAGGCACCCAAAATACAGAAAAGCAGGGAATACAATTTTTTCTTCATAGTGAAAAATATTAAGCTACCTACACAATAAGAAAGATAGTTGTTGACTAATAGTTAAAATTCAAAAAACTTTGAAACACCCTACATATATCAAGCTTCCCTACATGAGAAACAGTAGACCCTGACACATTCATAAAGAAGAGAAGCTCTCATGCTTGGTGAACCACTCAATCCTATTGCTGTCCTTCTTGAATTAATGTCTTCTTCCCTCTTGCTCCATCCGCCTGCCCCCGCCACACACACACACACTGCCCCCAGCTCTCCCAAATGCTGTGTAAGGATTTAGCTACATTCTCTGCACTCAACCCTTCATTCAAGGGCTTCCTAGAGTGGCTTCTGTTTTTTGACTCTACCCTGGCCAATACTGAAGTGTTGTATCCACCTCAATCACTTAATGATCTTTCTTTACCATGCAGAAATGTTGCCATCCCATGTATATTTCCTTCATCTGTTACTATTTCAACATTGACAAACATTTCTTATGAACAATGGCAAAAAAGTACAGTCATCATCATAATCTGGAATCCATAGTGAGAACACATTTTTTTTCAGAAAATATTATTTGAAAAATGCCTTTATGAATGCTATGAAGCAGAACACTGAAGATAAACAAATTAAATGTTGAGATGTACTTCTTCATGTAGATACAGAACAAAGAATAACCTACATTATGACTGCTCATAAAAAAAGTGCTGTGCAGCAACATGGGTTTCCAACAAATTTGATAACCTGTTTCTGTCTCCTCCTTTCTCCATTAAATTGAACTCTCTGAATTATTCATGAGGGCTATTTTAATGGGATAATTTTTTCTTGCAAATGCTGACACTAATACTAAGGAATATCTCTAGGTATTCATCTTGGATAAATAAGGCTCCTGGTAACTAGTTTTCTTGATGCTTCACCTTATTCAAATGAACATATATGGAAGTAACTAATGTTGACCATTTTTTTTACACTTAATAGTTTCAATATGTTTCTTTCCATATATGTATAGTCAAACATATGTTTGCTCAAGAATTAGCCAGGATGTTGAATTAAATGAAAGTGAAGCAGAAAGTCAAGCAATTCTCAGGTGAACTCAGGCAGAGCATTAAGAAGAAATTTAAAGTCCACATTTTCCAACTTTGAGGACAACTCCTAGTGACTTTGGGAATTGCCCATCCTTCCTTAGTACTCAGGCCATATTCAGAACAGATCATTCACTTGAATGCATACATTAGGGGTTCTTAACACAAGACAATAGAATTTTAGGGCACCGGTAAATTCCCTGAAGCTGTACACCAGATTGTCTGTATATGATTTTTTTTTTTTTCTGAAAGAAAATTGAGAGCCTTCATCAGATTCCCAGAAGGTGTTCTTGACTGTTCCACAACCACTACCTCTGATAGTTAGAATTCTCAGTTTACAAAGAAATAAGATTTCAAAAATCAGGATTCTCTAGATTTCTCTATGTGGAGGAGGAGGATTGGGTGGTTATTTGTCTTTCATTAAATTTAGTATTATGAAGATTCACATGAAATCATCCTGGGACTTGGAGAAAATTGTATTTTGTAGATTAACTATATTTCATTACTTAAACCAGTTCAATTTTTATAACAACTGAGAATTCTTTTCCTGGTAGCTTATATGTCTGCTCCTGTCTTTCCCTAAAAATTACCTGGAATCATTTTGTGTCTTTTGTTTTGTTTTTCTTTGCACTGACACATGTTAATTAAGAAACTAAATTAAATTTGGGAATGATCATCTTTAACCTATTCTATTGGATGAATGTGCTAAGATAATGTTAGTCAGATTGCTTTAAGATGTAATAGTATATGAAAAAGATGATGTCTGTAACAGTGTTGAAAACAATGCATAATAAACATAATAAACATAGCATAATAAACAGTTTTCTTTTAATCACAATGTAAACTTATTGTCTTTCCCCAATGCAGCTTTTTAACGTTTTGTACAGTTCTGTAATAAATTTGATAGGATTTTAAGACACTGAGGTGACTGTCACTGCTGGAATGCGTCCTGGAGGCTTCTTCTGTCAGAAGAGATGACAGTGACTCTTCCCATGCAGATTAAGCTGGTGTTTACAGATTTGCCCTGGGTGTGAATTTTTATCCCGCTGTGATCAAGTAACGCCGCCTGATGTGCGCCAGACAGATCTCTGGATAAAAAAGGCTCATATGTGTCCTCGCTTTGAGCAGGTTGTAGCCTGAATAGGGTGCCCATGGCAAGGATCCACTTCTTCTTCCCCTTGACAATGATACCTGTTCAGTTCACTCTGCCTCAACTTGTTCCCTTCCCCTTTGGGTGAAGCATTGAGAATGAACCTCCAAAGGATTCAACAGTGAATGTGCTGAAACTCAGATTATTCAATATAGAATGTCAGGGGAAAAAAGTCAGTATTTGGATTCAATTTTTGGAGCTGTAATAGGAGGCCACATAGGAAACTTCTAAAAACACTGGAGTCATTCACGGTAATTTGAAAATTTTTGTTAATTTTCACACGGCAGAGTTTTCCCAGACAAAACCAATGAGATAAAGAATCTTACACTGGGTAAAGGCTTATCAGGCTCTAGATGTCATGAGTGTAAAACCAAGGACAGTGGAGCCAGAGCTGCCTGTGAGGGCCCATCCCTGAGCCCCCAGGGACTCCTACCTCCTGACATTTCATTCTAAATTGAGCATGTTTAATATCCATAAAAGAAAACTGGCTGTTGTCATGAGACACAGACGCCCAGCTCACTATATTTTGATTTCTTACTTCATTTCAATAAGAACAGTCCATAAAGAAAAGTGCTAGGTTATGAAAGGGATTATATGTTCTCCTTTCTTAAGCATACTTCAGTACACTGAGATGGAAATTTACAAACTGGCACGTGAAAAGGGAAACTGTTAGGTTGAGATTCAAGTTCCTGCCTGTACTACTATTTAACTTTGAGATTCTGGCAAATTCATTTACCCTCGCTGAGTGTGACTGACCTTATTTGTAAAACAGGAGGAATAAGACCCTTCTGTCTCCCATGCCTCTCTCAGGACAATTGTAACCGGGAAGGACCCTAAGGGCCTTCCCATAACAAAAACCACGCTCATATCCTCTGCTTTAGATCCTCTTTGAAGTACCCAGGTAAGAGTATCTGATGGCAACCCACTCCAGTACTCTTGCCTGGAAAATCTCATGGACAGAGGAGCCTGGTGGGCTACAGTCCATGGGGTGGCAAAGAGCTGGACATGATTGCACCACTGAGCACACACACAGGAGTATCTGATGCACATTTCCTGAGTAGTTTTGCAGATGCTGAAACTCCCATCAAAGGAAGAAGTTAACTACCTGATGACCATGAGCACATAGCCTCCACACCAACTGGAGCCTAAGGATGGATAATGTGATACCATCCTGGCACCTCACCATCATCTAGAGAATAGTGCATGAACTGATCATACACATGCTCCCCTCCCTCACTTGGCCTTTTAAAATGCTTTGTTGAAACATATCTAGGGGTTCAGGTGTTTTGAGCACTAATTGCCCTGGATTCCTTGCTTGGCGCCCTGCAACAGACACTGCACTTTCACCACAACCTGGTGCCAGTAGATTGGCTTTACTGTGTGTGTGTGCAAGTGGAACCAAGTTTCCTTCAATATCACAAACCAGTGTAACCAGTACAATACTAGAAAGATTTTAAAACCCCATAGACTGAGTACACATCTCTCATTCCTAAGATGCGATCAATCAATATTTGTTGATTTTATAATAATTCTTAAGCACGTGTGATTTTAGTATGTTTCAGTTCAGTTCAGTGGCTCAGTCATGTCTGACTCTTTGTGACCCCATTAACCGCAGCATGCCAGATTTCCCTGTCCTTCACCCACTCCCGGAGTCCACCCAAACCCATGTCCATGTCCATGATGCCACCCAACCATCTCATCTTCTGTCGTCCCTTTTTTCTGCTCTCAATCTTTCCCAGCATCAGGGTCTTTTCAAATGAGTCAGCTCTTCACATCAGGTGGCCAAAGTATTGGAGTTTCAGCTTCAACATCAATCCTTCCAATGAACACCCAGGACTGATCTCCTTTAGGAAGGACTGGTTGGATCTCCTTGCAGTCCAAGGGACTCTCAAGAGTCTTTTCCAACACCACAGTTCAAAAGCATCAATTCTTCTGTGCTTAGCTTTCTTCACAGTCCAACTCTCACATCCATACATGACCACTGGAAGAACCATAGCCTTGACTAGATGGACCTTTATTGGCAAAGTAATGTCTCTGCTTTTTAATATGCTGTCTAGGTTGGTATAACTTTCCTTCCAAGGAGTAAGCATCTTTTAATTTCATGGCTGCAGTCACCATCTGCAGTGATTTTGGAGTTCAGAAAAATAAAGTCAGCCACTGTTTCCACTGTGTCTCCATCTATTTAGTTCCTTATTTACCCAGGAATAGAAGTAAGATTTTTTTTTTTTATTATAACTAGATACTAATAGTTTGCTTTTCCTCTTAGCAAATGGTCCTGGAAAAACAATATATTTCATCATCTACTCTTTCAGATTAAGTTGAGGGCTGCATTTGAAAAATCATTACTTTTGACAATAATGAATATCCCATACCCAGAAACTATAAGAAAAGTATGGAGAAAATCCTAAGAAACAATGATGCAATTCTAGTCTTTCTGAAAATATCCTAAGTCAGCTGTCATCTCCGAAGGCCTGATGGTCTAGCTGTTTATCTACTTTTTGTTTTGGAACCGTCAACTTCTAAAAAGGAAACCAGACCAAAACTCAAATATAACAAATTAAGCTCAAGGGAAAGCAAGCGATGATTATGGCTCTCAACACTTATCTTTTTTCACACTGTCCCCATTTAGGGAGTGGAAAGGCTGTAGTTCACACAGCTGGTGAAGGAGGCAGAGTTGGGCTCGATTCCCAAGCCAGTGCACTTTCTTCATTATGTTCCGTCCCTAAGAGACAGAAAGGCCAAAAGATTACAGCAATGCTCTTCATATGTGCTATTTTGGAAAGCAGCTTCTATTTTCAAACTTTTGTCCAGAATATGTGTATGGTAAGAATTAGGTTATTCATTCTGTCGAGCTGAATGCTTTTCTTAAGTGATTAATTGACTAAATTTTTTCAAGTTTCACTTTTTCCTTCCTTCTTTCTGTCTTTTTTATCCTACTTTTCCTTTTCTAAACAATTTAGTCACTGTTTTGTATTGGTTTCCTCCAGATGCTCACCTTATGACAAGGATTTGAGTGCAGTTAGTTTATTTGGAATGTGATTCTAGAGAACATCTTTGTAGGGGTATATGAAGGTAAAACAGGCTTCCCAGGTGGCACAGTGATAAAGAATCTGCCTACCAAGGCAGGGGACACAGGAGACGCAGGTTTGATCTCTGGGTCAGGAAGATCCCCTGGAGTAGGAAAATGGCAACACACTCCAGTATCCTTGCCTAGAAAATTCCATGGACGGAGGAGTCTGTCAGGCTATAGTCCATGGGATCACACAGAGTCGGACACCTCTGAGCACGCACGCATGCACACGAAGGTGAAAGACGGTGATGACACAGGGTTCTTTATTAATGAATGCACAGCTACTGGCAGTCTCTGTGCCAACTCCGGGAAAAAGAATAGAACCTGTTCCAGAGTTGTCCCACCAGAATGGTGAAAAACTGGGCCGTTTATTTACCATCTCCTAAACCTCATCGCGGAGGATTCCCTGGAGGCTCAGTGGCAAAGAATCCGCCTGCCACACGGAAGATACAAGAGAGGTGAGTTCAGTCCTTGGGTAGAGAAGATTCTCTGGAAGAGGGCATGGCAACCCACTCCAGTATTCTTGCCTGGAGAATTCCATAGACAGAGGAACCTGGTAGGCTATAATCCATAGGGTCACACAGAGTCAAACAACTGAAATAACGGAGCATGCATGCAAGCAATCCTCACTGCTGACTGCTGCACTTATGAGAGTGAAAAGTGTTAGTTGCTCAGTCGTGTCCGAGTCTGTGCAATACCGTGAATTGTAGCCTACCAGGCTCCTCTGTCCATGGAATTCTCCAGGCAAGAACACTAGAGTGGGTGGCAATTTCCTTTTCCAGGGAATCTTTTTGACTCAAGGATCAAACCTGGGTCTCTCACATTCAGGCAGATTCTTTACTGGCTACCCAGTCCAGTATTCTTGCTTGGAGAATTCTGTGCACAGAGGAGCCTGGTGGGCTACAGTCCATGGGATTGCAAAGATCCAGACATGACTGAGTGGCTAACACACTGCTGCACCTAGGGACTGTTAAACCCTTAGAGGCTCTGCCTGCTCTATTCAGAGCGGTGCATGCTCGTGACACCAGAGACCCCCTGGGGAGAGTTACAGGCATTCACAGTAAGAAGCCATGAGTGAGTACAGAGAAAGTGACTGGGGTATCTGGGCAGAATATCTAGAAAAACCGCTGCAGACACTGTCTTAGATTCCATTCTGCGGTGAGAGGAGGCCATTACTTGCTCAATGTTGTTTCAACAAATTTAGTTTAACAGTGAACAACAAACATAACAGTCAGGGAATGTGTAACCCTTTTTTTTGCAGAGAAAAAGAAATGCCAGTAGGCAGACAGAGAATAATGGATCTGGCCTGACCTACATTGGGAGGGATTTAGAAGTCTGTCCTCTGGGGAGGAAGGTCTTACAATGCTCAGAGTAGATAGGATGAGCCGAGAAAGAGAGAAAGCTTTTCACCCCTTTTATGTAAAGAACATTGTAAAATGGACTATAGACATTAAAAAGCACCTGTGAGGCTGGAGTTAGCAAGATTGAAAAAAGAGCCAAGTTATGGGAAAAAAAAGATATTAGCTAACTAAAATTTGGAACAGTTACGTTGTAAAGATAGAACTCAGTTTCTGCTTAGAATTTTATTTTACATTAAACTCTTGCTCTATCTGGAGCTTTATGCCACAGAGAAAGAAAAACTTAAGCTTGCACATGTTAGATAATAGAGAGCTATTTTATTGGTGGAACAGTGAAAAGCCACAATATGTATCTATGTAATTAACTCATCTTTCAAATAAGCCCAAAACCTGGATTTATATTACTCTGATCCTTCCATTTCTTGAAACTGCACAAAATCAGGATCCTGATATAGACGAAATTAATTCACATCCCCAAATCATATTTCATGCACTTTTTCTACCAGTCATGGAAAAGTCACAATCCATCCACACGAATAAAGTTTTGCAATATGTAGGCCAATATTGACTCAATAAAAGCAATATGTAATTAATAATAACAAATTTCCATGCATGCAACAGTAAGTATTTTACACAAGACTTCAAACCCAATCTCATAAGCAGTTTTCAAGACATGACTTCAGTCATGCCTGTGTGTGCTAAGTCACTTCAGTCATATCTGATTTTTTGTGACCCTATGGAGTGTAGCCTGCCATGCTCCTCCATCCATGGGATTCTCCAGATAAGAATACTGGAGTGGGTTTCCATTTCCTTCTCCAGGGGGATCTTCCCGACCCAGGGATGGAACCCGTGTCTCCTGTGTCTTCTGCATTAGCAAGCGGATTCTTGATCACTGAGCCACTTGGGAAGACCTACTTGTAATTACATATTGTGGGCTTCCCAGGTGGTGCTAGTGGTAAAGAACCTGCCTACCAAAGCAGAAGCCCCAGGATAAATGGATTTGACCCCTGGGTCGGGAAAATCCTCTGGAGGAGAGCGTAGCAGTCCATTCCAGGATTCTTGTCTGAAGAATCCCACGGACAAAGGAGCCTGATCGGCTACAGTCCATAGCGTCGCTAAGAGTCAGACATGACTGAAGCAATTTAGCATGCAAGCATGCACATATGCACTTGGCTTCTTGGGTAAGATAAAACCTGGAAGAGAGTCCTCTGGCTGTGGCAGGTATCATGGAACATCTGTACCTGCACCTCTAGCTGCCTCCCTGCTCTAGGGGTAGAAAGTGAACTGACTTCTTTACATCTAGCCTTCTGCATGGGAATCATGCTCCACCTGTGAAATACACTCCTGTGAAATTTGGACCTGAGGTGGAATCCATCCTTTTGCTGTTTAGGACTGTTTTCTGCTATTAAGCCAGAGACCGAAGACATAGGTTTTTCTACAGGCTTGTCCCAGTGCCCAATATCCACCTTAGTGTATATTTAGAAGCAGGTGCAGCAGAGGTGGACCAGGATCCTAGCCATCATTCAGAAGCAGTTATGTATGATGAAAACCATCACAATATTGTAATGATCCTTCAATTAAAATAAATTAGTTAATTAAAAGAAGAAACAATTGTGGCAGATGCAGTTGGTTGCCTCCAATGTACAGCTATACTGATGAATTAGATGTCAGTGATTCCAGGATGACCTCATCACTCCCCATCTTTCTGACTGTACTCATCCCTGTTTGATAGTGTTCTGGGAGATCTAGATTAGAATCCACTCCTCCAGCTTTCCCCACAATTTTGTAAGCATCAAAGTCATTTGTTAAATCATTTTCTGCATGCAACAGAGCTTTCTGTTCTCTGCACCAATTACTAATATAACCAGTGACAGTGTTTGCACTGTTCATCCCTCTGCATCCACAGCCAAAGACAAAGTCAGTCAAAATGTAACTGGATATTGAGTGAATAATTGAAGCAGTTAATGGTGACGCCGTCTTTGTAAGTCTAACAATCTTTAAATTACAATGAGTTCCTAGACTTCATCCTTCTCTCCCAGTAAAATCTATTCATCTTCAGTCTTGTGGTAGATATTTAAAAGTGAAGTGAGTGAAGTCGCTCAGTCATGTCTGACTCTTTGCGACCCGTGGACTGTAGCCCACCAAGCTCCTCCATCCATGGGATTCTCCAGGCAAGAATACTGGAGTGGGTTGCCATTTCCTTCTCCAAGATATTTAAAAAGCTCTCATTTAAAAAAGGTTTTGCGCAACATTTTAAATTTAATGACAAGTATGGCTTATAGGTTTTCCCAGGTGGCACAGTGGTACAGAATCTGCCAGCCAATGCAGAAGACAGGGGTTTGATCCCTGGGTAGAGAAGATCTCCTGGAGGAGGAAATGGCAACCCACTCTAGTATTCTTGCCTGGAAAATTCCATGGACAGAGGAGTCTGGTGGGCTACAGTCCATTGGGTCCCAAAGAGTCAGACATGGCTGAGTACACACACACACACACACACACACACACACACACACACACACTTGCTTGTAGCCTTTAAAAAAGGTGTATTTTTAAAAATTCCTTCAAACAGATGCTAAAAATGTGTCAGTATGTGACATTTACCTTTATTTTCTTAGGCTTTTCTCTAAGCTAATGGATAGACCATAAAATAAATCAAATATATACTTTATAACTTGCCAGGGATAAGCTGTTTTGCTGAGTGTGTGTCTTTGCAGTTTTATAATGCATTAAAGTCTGTGTCCAGATACTTACATATTAAAATTTAGATGCGACCTTGCTGATAATTTCTATTATTTGTCCAGAAAACACACAGATAAAAATTTTTTAATAAAAAATGCAGTATTCACCAACAATATGGCCTGAATTGCAACATCAGGTGTACGAAGTTTTAGCTAGAGAAAAGCCCTGGAGTTTAAGGGGAAGAAAACTTCAGGTGGCTGACACATAACAACGTTCACATCTTTAACACCATTAAACAAATGTGTAACTTGTGCAAACTACTTGTTCAAACTTGTTTCCTTCTCTTTAGGGAAGAGATCATTACATTTCTCATTTGATTGCATTATAGTGATACATCCACCATTCAAAAAACACTTCTGGGTAGGAAGTCCATAAAGGCAAAACTCCCATCTGCTTCACTGACCAACCTCTGTGCTGGGTGTGACCAACTAACACCTCCTGGTTTAGTATTTCACTCCTATTCCCCCAGAAACAAAGATGAGAAAAACACGTCCCTGCAGAAGGACTTTGACTTCCCATAATACCCTGCTGGAGGCTTCCCTGGGGGCTCAGACATGAAAGAATCTGCCTGCAATGCAAGAGACTTGGGTTCCATCCCTGGGTCAGGAAGATCCCCTGGAGAAGGGAATGGCAACCCACTCCAGTATTCTTGCCTGGAGAATTCCGTGGACAGAGGAGCCTGGTGGGCTGCAGTCCATGGGGTCAGAAGAGTCAGACATGACTCAGAGACTACACCTTCACTTTTTTCACTAATACCCTGGCTATGCAGGGTCACTTTAAGACTTATTCTTTTTTATGCCTTCGGTCCCCTCTTGCTCCCAAAGAAGAGAAATGTCATGTTACAAGCCCTGGCAAATCTGTTGGTGTTCTTTAACTGTATGTAATAAAACAATCTAAAATTATCTCAATTGACATGGACAATACCTACCATTATGAGCTATTGAGCAATAAGTTTCAAGGTAGATTTTAACAGTGAGCAGCTTCTTATCATGACACATATGGCTGTTTACACTCTGGCCCGGTTCCACCTCCCACCGCTCATTCAGGTATAGCCCAAGGTGCCACAAGCATATTTTATATGCCTATCCATTCTGTACCCTCTCTCAAGAGCAATACTAGTTTTACCTAATACTTGTGAAATATTTACAACTACACTACTAGTTTAGCTAGTATTTGTGGAATATTTACCAGACACTACACCAGTCATTTTCCCCTTATTGTTTAATTTAATCCTCACACTATCTGATACGGTACAGTATTCATCTGGTAGTTTAAATAGCACAGTGAAAATCACACAGCTGGAAGGTAGAAAGCACAGAGGTAAACCAGGTTAATCTGTCTAAGCATCTGTACTTTACAAACTCAGTGCCTGATCCACTCCTTCTGAAGCCAGTTTAAAAGACAATTCACCAATTACTTCTTAGTTGTCTCTGTGTGTTTGTGTGCTCAGTTGCTCAGTCGTGTCCAACTCTTTGCAATCCTCATGGACTGGAGCCCTCCAGGTTCCTCTGTTCATGGGATTTCCCAGGCAAGAACACTGGGAGAGGGTTGCCATTTCCTTCGCCAGAGGATCTTCCTGATCCAGGGATTGAACTTGTGTCTCCTGCATCTCCTGCATTTAAGCGGATTCCTTACCACTGAGCCACCTGGGAAGCCACTTGTTTCTATATATCCTCCCAATTTTAATTTTTAAAAAATTCACTTTTATTAAACCAGATTGGTGATTAGTTCACTGAGGATTATTATTTTTGCATATATGCCTCTAGATATTCTGTAGAAGACAGGAGCCATTTTTTTTTCTATTTTAATCCCAAGAACACATTAAATTGCACTGTTCATGATACATGTTCAATAAAGATTTGTTAATATAATGACTGAATTATGATTCTGATCTAAACTCTGAT
Organism: Budorcas taxicolor; assembly: GCF_023091745.1. Taxonomy (NCBI): domain Eukaryota; kingdom Metazoa; phylum Chordata; class Mammalia; order Artiodactyla; family Bovidae; genus Budorcas; species Budorcas taxicolor. The sequence continues at coordinate 184,480,405 of NC_068910.1, read as the reverse complement.
CCAAAGTATATCAAAAGGATCCCATTAAGATAGATTTTTGAATTTGATAGTGAATCTTGGGCAAAAATTCCTGTGATGAAGATCCAGCATCTGATCAAATAAACTATCACTATATTCCATTTGAAAACAACTTTTTTTCATTAGAAAAAGTCACAGCATGTAGCATTGCTCTTAAGAAAAAGTTAAATAGAGTAGTTAGTTCAGCTGGTTAGAGAATGTGCTTCAAGTTTAAAACCACATATCATTGTTTATACAGATGATTATTTGGGACAAACTTCAATAGAATTATACTTTGCTAGCAAAGCAGGCGGCTTTGGCAATAGCACACAGTGATCAGCAAGAGGGACTCATATTTTCCAACTGAGATCAATGACTCTTAATCCATTAATGCAGACCTAAATATCACCTGATAGGAAAAGCTGACAATGGAAATATAAGTAAGAATGGTATGGAGTATTCAGATTTAAGAGATTTTTTTCATGTTATAATCCCTTTTCATACTCTACAGGAAAGCAGGATAATTTTAGATTTTCAATTAGTTTGCCCTAGGTATTAAATAAAAAATATCTTTTTGAGTAATGTGAATTATTTTTGTTCATCTACCTCAAGCTGCTATTTACAGAATTTGATTTTTAAAAGTCCTTGGTAGTATTGTAACAATAAGCCAATTTAAAATGTCAACAGATAGTTTCATTTTGGGGTGGATTATAATTATTCCAGTAAGTCTGATGCCTGCCAGATATTTAAATTTTTAAAGGGCAAGTCAGCGAATTAGCCAGAAAACTGTCCACAATAAACTATACTGAACTAAAAGCAATCCAAATACCTGGAAAAAAGCATATATGGAAACAAGACACAATAGTGTCCTTTAGTTCAAAAATAAGCTTCAGAATTTGTTCTTCTGTTTATCACAGATTTTAAAGTATGCACTTGCTAATATAAATATTTTATTTACGTATTTAAATCTATTTCCAACCCTTAATAAATCATACATTACATTACATTGATGTAGGTTGAGAAATGAATCTGGGAGTTATCTTTGGGCCCATAATATGTAGTCTGAGGTCTCCTTTTTTTATTCTTCTTTCTTTCCTTTCGTTTTTCTTTTATTTTTTTATTCAGTTTTTGGATCTATTGATTTCTTTTTCTTTCATTACTCAGATTTGTAAGCTTCTTGAAGGTAGAGATGACAGTTTATTTTCCTTTACATTCCAGGACTCACTCATAATGTGAATTACAGCCCAAGTAAATATTTCTTGAATGAGTCAATGAATGAAAGACCAATAGTTATAAAGATAATTTCATAGTGTACCTAAGTGAAAAGACTGGATGAACTAGAAAGTTATTACCCAACATAACACTGTAAAGTAGATTGCTATGTCACACTTATAACTACTAACAATTTTTACATATAATACTCTTCTTCCAGAGAGCACAATAATAATATGAAAAAAGTAATTGTACAACTTTGCTGAAGGTGTTACAGTGGACACAAACACTGTATGTTTCGAGTAGGATGACTCAATGTTGTAGAAAATGTCAATTCTCCACAAATGAATCTATAAATAGGATGCATTTCTCAAAGTTTATAGTAAGATGTTTAACTTTCAGAAATCGAAGGGCCACTTTAGAGATGAAAGGGAAAATCTAATTGCTAAGAATACTGTGATAGAAAAAACAGAACACAGAGGAACATGTTACCTCTGGAATAGCACAATCTATCATAAAGATTCAGTAGGTTAAATAATGTAATATTATCTCAAAGGAATCAAGAGTAGAAAAGCATTGGAGGGATTACTACAATTAACCATGTTGGCAACCCCCTCTCTGAGTTCCCGCATTTTTGCTAATTTACTTGATCTATCAGTAGTTTCTGCTAAAATAATCCACTGTGAGTGCAAATTAGTCCATTTCATTTTGTACATCTGTCAGCTATTGCTTTATATATTTTGAAGCTGTGTTTTATACGCATATAAGTTTGTGATGATTATGCTTTTATCAATATTTAAATTTTTTACTTCTCAATGTATTTTTATTTAAATTCTGTATGATTGGTATTAATATTGATGTTAATAAATATGGAAATCAACCCTGAACACTCTTTGGAAGGGCTGATGCTGAAGCTGAAGTACCAATACTTTGGCCACCTGATGCCAACAGCTGACTCACTTTAAAAGACCCTGATGCTGGGAAAGATTGAAGGCAGAAGGAGAAGGGCACAACAGAGGATGAGATGGTTGGATGGCATCACCGATTCAAAGGACATGAACTTGGACAAACTCTGGGAGATGGTGAGGGACAGGGAAGCCTGGCATGCTGCAGTCTATGGGGTCACAAAGAGTTGGGCATGACTTGCTGACTGAACAACAGCAATATTGAGCCTGGCTTCCCAGTGAGTGCTAGTTGTAAAGAGTCTGCCTGCCAATGCAGGGGATGCAAGAGATATGGGTTCTATCCCTGGGTCAGGAAGGCCCCCGGTGTAGGAAGTGGCAACCCACTCCAGTATTCTTGCTTGGAAAATTCCATGGACAGAGGATCCTGGTGGGTTACAGCCCATGGAACCACAAATAGTCAAACATGACTGAGTGACTAAGCACAATACTGGTATTAACATTCTACATACTCAGTCTTTATGTGTGGTTTTGCTTTAGGAGTATTTTCTTTTATAAGCAAATCATAGTGGATTTTGTTTTATTTTTTTCTTTACTAACAATAATCTCTTTAATAATATAGTTTTACCTATTTAAATTTAACATGATTTCTGACAGTAATTTCAGCCATTTTATTTTGTGTTATCATTCTTTCTTTTTATATATTAAATAATGTATCATATATAATATACTATGTATTTTATATTTTTTCTATACTGATTGGGAAACTATGGATTTTTAAAATTCAATTTTTAGTGGTTACTTTTAGATTTTAAGATATACACTACTTATATTCAATAGATTTCTATCTGTGTTTACTTTTACTCTACCTGAATTATTTTACCCTTAATAATTATTTGAATGACAACCTTTATTTGTTTTCAGGTTTGCAAATATCACAGTTTTCTTACTCTTAAAGACATATTTGTCTAGGAATAGAATTCTGTGTTTACAGATATATTTCCTCTATGACAGGAGACAGAACTCAACTAACTTCTGGCATAAATTGATGCCAAATAATTCTAACAAACAAATGCTGTTAGTTTAAACATCATTCCTTAGTAAAAATATTATTTTCTTTGGCAGTTTTTAGATAATCTGTTGGTAATAATGATCTGAGGTGTATCTAGGTATAGATTTATTTCTCTCTACTCTGCTTGTATTTGGAGTATAATTTTAATTCTGGAAAGTTGTCAATAATTGCCTCTCCAAATTCTGATCTTTCTGCCATTTCCTCCAATCTGTTCTTCTGGAACACTTATTAAATCATTATTGGAGCATTCCAATTTAATCCATGATGTTTCTCTATTGCTTAGCACATTTTTATATCTTTACTTCTCTGTGGTATCATATTCTAGGTTACTAATTTTTTTCTGACCATATCTATTTTTAAATTTATCCCACCTATTACATTATTTTTTAATTTAATAATTATATTTTTATTTTAAAAATGCAAACTTTTTAATCTTTTATTATGCTTTTGACAGTTTTGTTTCATAAATTGTCACTAATTTTAAAAGACGTGTATACATTCATTTCTTTGAAAATCCATAGCACACTTATTCCGAAGTTTTTCTGAGATTGTTCTATAGATCTAAACTTGTCTAGAGTGAATTCTCCTTCCAATTGGTTCTTTCACTGTGTCATTGTTAGCATCAGTTTTATTTTTTTATTCATATTTTGGAATTTGCATCTGCAGGTTAGTTTAAATTTGAATGAATTCTTCTATTTGTTTCTTTCCATAAGCTTCCCTCTTTGCTTATCCCTCCCTGCCCTTACAGATTTTGCACTTGCCTTTACTCAGCCAGATGGACCTCTAATCTAAGACAAAGGTTTCTAAAGGCCTTTCAGAGAAAAAAGGAACATTATGGTTTTGCAAATCCAGCCTCTGATTCAGCTGAAAGACTGCCTCACATCTATAAGATATGCCTGTCCCCTCTGCATCTTTAGGTACAGCTCCCCCAAACCGAGACCTCATACAGTATAAATTGGTGGAAGACATTTTCAACATCCTTTAAAACTAAGAGAACTTCATTAAGTCCTTGGTCGCAAGCAGTGAGCCTGATTCCAACCCCTACTTCCTGGGGGCACTTGTTTCATTTAATCCATAGGAGCCAATTCCTGAGCACCACTTCTTGTTTTAGGACTCTGAAATCCAGCAAGACCAGCTAAAGTCCCAACTGTCATTTTGCACCTATGATCAACTTCTGATCTGAAAAAGTGTTTGAATCTTTATCTGAGCCAACTATGTCTTTATTTTTTTCCTCTCTCTTTTTAAAGAATTTCATCTGTCACTGCTCTGTTTTTGGAAAAGAAGATTTTTGACCTAGAATTGGTCACTCTTTCTTTTAAACAGCCCTGATAAATAGGCAAGGCTGGAAAAGTCAGAGATTATTAGGTGACCTATTTTATTAATTTTATAGCTAAGATATTATAGAAATATAAGTAATTTTCTAAATTTTAGCAGAGCAACTTGAATAAAGATGCACAGCTAGATCGCAGATCTTTATATTCCCATTCCAAATACTGTTTTTCTACAGCATCTTTTTTTTTTCTTAGTCTTATTTTCTTATTTATAAAAAAGTCAAGATAGACAATTATTTGAAAATAATTTGAATGTTTATACTTTGAGGATAATTTGGATCTGTGTGATTGCCTGGAGAAATATCAATAACCTCAGGTATGCAGATGACCACCCTTATGGCAGAAAGCAAAGAACTAAAGAGCCTCTTGATGAAAGTGAAAGAGGAGAGCAAAAAAGTTGGCTAAAAACTCAATATTCAGAAAACTAAGATCATAGCATCTGGTCCCATCATTCAGAAAACTAAGATCATGGCATTTGGTCCCATCAGTTCAGTTAATTCACTCAGTCATGTCTGACTCTTTGCGACCCCATGGACTGCAGCACACCAGGCCTCCCTGTCTATCACCAACTCCCAGAGTTTACTCAGACTCATGTCCATTGAGTCAGTGATGCCATCCAACTATCACATCCTCTGCTGTCCCCTTCTCCTCCCACCTTCAATCTTTCACAGCATCAGGATCTTTTTGCTGCTGCTGCTGCTGCTGCTGCTGCTAAGTCACTTTAGTCGTGTCCGACTCTGTGCGACACCATAGACGGCAGCCCACCAGGCTCCCCCGTATCTTGGATTCTCCAGGCAATAGTACTGGAGTAGGGTGCCATTGCCTTCTCTGACAGGGTCTTTTTACTTTGTGGCAAATAGATGGAGAAACAATGGAAAAAGTGAGAGACTTTATTTTTCTGTGCTGCAAGATCACTGCAGATGGTGACTGCAGCCATGAAATTAAAAGATGTTTGCTCCTTGGAAGAAAAGCTATGAGCAACCTAGACAGCATATTGAAAAACAGAGACATTACTTTGCCAACAAAGGTCCATCTAGTCAAAGCTTTTGTTTTTCCAATAGTCATGTATGGATGTGAGAGTTGGACTGTGAAGAATGCTGAGCACCAAAGAATTGATGCTTTTGAACTGTGGTGTGTTGGAGAAGACTCTTGAGAGTCCCTTGGACTGCGAGGAGATCAAACCAGTCCATCCTAAAGAAAATCAGTCCTGATTATTCATTGGAAGGACTGATGCCGAAGCTGAAACTCCAATACTTTGGCCACCTGATTTGAAGTACTGACTCATTTGAAAAAACCCTGATGCTGGGAAAGATTGAAGGCAGGAGGAGCAGGGGGTGACAGAAGATGAGATGGTTGGATAGCATCGCCTACTTAATGGACATGAGTTTGAGTAAACTCTGGAAGTTGGTGATGGATGGGGAGACTTGGCATGCTGCAGTCCTTGGGGTTACAAAGAGTCAGACGTGACTGAGCAACTGAACCGAATTGTGCATATCAAGACAGCCTGTGCTACTGTCTGACCTTAAGTGGTCGGAGTATTTTTTAAATAGTCCCAGGGTCAAGTATTAAGAACTGAATCCCATCACCTCATAAATTCTACCCATTGGATTGTCATAGAAAACTATCCAAACTAACTTCTTGACCTTTGTTCATGGCATCACTTAGAACAAGCATATGTTAGTTTCTCAGTCATGTCTGACTCTCAGCAACCCATGGGCTGTAGCCCACCAGACTCCTCTGTCAATGGGATTCTCCAGGCAAGAATACTGGAGTTATTCCTTTCTCCAGGAATCTTCCTGACCCAGCGATTGAACCTGAGTCTCCCACATTGCAGGCAGATTCTCTACTGTCTGAGTCACCAGGGAAGCCCTAGAACAAGTATATGATGGAACATATATTCTCTTTCATATATTCGTTGACTTACTGAATAATTAATAAATACCTATTGTGTGCCTAGTTTCAAATTAGGAAAGGAGTCCATCAAGGCTGTATACTGTCACCCTGCTTATTTAACTTCTATGCAGAGTACATCATGAGAAACACTAGGCTGGAGGAAGCACAAGCTGGAATGAAGATTGCCAGGAGAAATATCAATAACCTCAGATATGCAGGTGACACCACCCTTATGGCAGAAAGTGAAGAGGCACTAAAAAGCCTCTTGATGAAAGTGAAAGTGGAGAGTGAAAAATTTGACTTAAAGCTCAACATTCAGAAAACGAAGATCATGCATCTGGACCATCACTTTATGGCAAATAGAAGGATAAACAATGGAAACAGTGTCAGACTTTATTTTCTTGGGCTCCAAAATCACTGCAAATGGTGACTGCAGCCATGAAATTAAAAGATGCTTGCTCCTTGGAAGAAAAGTTATGACCAACCTAGACAGCATATTGAAAAGCAGAGACATTACTTTGCCAAAAAAAGTCCATCTAGTCAAAGTTATGGTTTTTCCAGTAGTCCTATATGGATGTGAGAGTTGGACTATAAAGAAAGCTGTGCACCGAAGAATTGATGCTATTGAACTGTGGTGTTGGAGAAGACTCTGAAGAGTCCCTTGGACTGCAAGGATATCCAACCAGTCAATTCTAAAGGAGATCAGTCTTGAATATTCATTGGAAGGACTGATGCTGAAGCTGAAACTCCAATACTTTGGCCACCTGATTTGAAGTACTGACTCATTTGAAAAGACCCTGATGTTGGGAAAGATTGAAGGTGGGAGGAGAAGGGGATTACAGAGGTTGAGAGGGTTGGATGGCATCGCCGACTCAATGGATATGAGTTTGAGTAAACTCCTGAAGTTGGTGATGGACAGGGAGGCCTGTATGCTGCAGCACATGGGGTGGCAAAGAGTCAGACACCTGAGTGACTAAACTGAACTGAACTATGTGACTTGGACTTTCTTCTTGGAGAAGGAAGTCCAGTCCAGTATCCTTTCCTGGAAAATGCCATGGACAGAGGAGCCTGGCAGGCTACAGACCAGAGGGTCTCAAAAGAATCAGACACGACTTAGCAACTAAAGAACAACATTGTGTGACTATCTCCAGTTTGCCAGGAAAAACTCAGTACTCTGTCCAGTTGAGCATTTATCTCAGACAAAAGCATCCTAGTTTGGTTGATAAATTGTATGTTTTCCCTAAATAAGTACCAGCCCTGATCTGGGTACTGTGACTGCTTGAGTGACTCATACTGACAAAACTTCTTGCCTCTCTCTTTAGTCTCCAGACACTTTTAACTCTACCATGAAAGCATTCTCACTATAAATGGAGAGGTCAGGAGATTCTTAGATGAGAAATGGTTACTGCTTTCTCCACTCAGTTTAATGGGCACTCAGCCTAATTAATTGTGTACACAAGCAGAAACTATATCCTCTCTAAGAAAAGAAAGGGATCAAGAGTGTTGAGTGGAGGGGCCATCATGGAGTTACTCTTTACCACTCTTTCCAACTCCTTTTCTGCTTCTCCACTTGATCTTTCATCTCTTTTTTCTTAGGTTCATTTAGGGGGAAAACTTATAAAGCAAACACAATAGACACTTCTGTGGTAAGTTTATGAACTGTGGAAGGGATATAATTTCTGAGTCAAAGTGTAAAAATTAGTCATTCATATTTAAAATACAGCAGGGACTTCCCTGGTGGCCGAATGGTTATGACTGCTTGTTTCCAATGCAGGGACACAGGTTTAATCCCTGGTCAGTCAATTAACATCCCACATGCTGTGCTTCATGCTGCCCCCAAATTAAAATTAAGCACAACAAGTAAACTTATAATTAGCACCTTCAAGATCCAGTATAAGTTCCAAGGCCCTCAGAGAGAAAAAAAATTAAGGAAATGCCCTATGAAAGTCACTCAGTCATGTCCATCTCTTTGCAACCCCATGGGCTATATGGTCCATGAAATTCTCTAGGCCAGAATACTGGAGTGGGTAGCCTATTCCTTCTCCAGTGGATCTTCTTGACCAGGAATCAAACCAGGGTCTCCTGCACTGAGCTATCAGGGAAGCCTAAGGAAATGCCCTGATACGGTTCAAATTTTGTGATGTATTAAATATAAAAATTACAAGATGAGAGTTTATCCCCAAATTTTTTAGTGTGTGTCTTGGATCCTATATGTTTCTATTTCTTTGAATATTATGATAATATCAAAGGTCTAAATGTGAGGCATTTCTGGGGCCTGGGCTTTCTCTCTACACACACACACACACACACACACACACACGTTACACAAGCTTTGCCTATAATCGCACATCTTAGGCTAGTAGCAGTAAGCAGTATATATATATTTTCATCTTCTCTCTTTTACAGAGCAAATTAATTTTATAGAAATTATTAAGATGTTTAAACTTATTGAAAGCACTGAAGTATCTATACATTAGTATTTATCTATAAAGAAAGATGTTTTATATATGAAGTATACAAATGTTTTATATATGAAGTATATATTTATATATAATATAAATATGAATGGGCACAATTACCATTGGATTTTGATATTCAAATTTCTAACTGGAGAGGGAGAAAATTGCATATTATTTTGGTCCAAGAAGATAAGTGTATCTTAGGAAAATAAGAAGCTTGACAAAGTTAGTTGTGAAGGTTCTCTATCAAGGAACAATACTTCCTTGGGTTGGGGGGGACAGAGGCAAAAATGAGTTTTCTCCCACTACACACCCTAACTGGAGAAGAAAATGGCAACCCACTCCAGTGTTCTTGCCTGGAGAATCCCAAGGACGGCGGAGCCTGGTGGGCTGCTGGCTATGGGTCACACAGAGTCGGACATGACTGAAGCGACTTAGCAGCAGCAGCAGCACACACCTTAACCCTATATCAAAAGACAAAGTCAAGTTCATTGTCATGGGAAGTCATATGTCTTTCCAAGTGCATCAGTACCGTCTCTGCCACTTACTTTCTCAGCACAATCTTTGTGAGAAGGCATTGCCTAAAAAAGGTTTACATATGTGCCTCCTGGCTTTGTAATCTTAAACAGATTAACACACATTGGAAACGGTTCAAAATTGCCTCTGGTAACAGTCATGACTCATAAATTAGTTTATTTTCTCCTTTTTTGTTTGTTTATGACCCATAGCAAAAATATGGCCCAAAATCCTGACAAGACATACAACTGCCAAACTGGTTTAATTTTTCTTTATATTTTACAGATTTCTCGGATTGATTCTAAGGAAATAGGTGGAGAAGAAAGAATCCAGAAATATTGAGTCTGTATTTATTTCACGAGGATAAACTGTTCAACATATGAAATAGCTAAAGACATGAGGCATCTTTATTTATGAGGCAACTGATCCTACACCTAATTTCCATCAAGAATGTCTATGCATCTAGGGGCTAAGCATCCACTACTTAATACAGTATTGTAAAGTAAAATAAAGTAAAAATAAAATTTTTTTTAAAAAAATAAATAAATGTAAAAAGAAAAAAAAATAATAAAAGGATATTAGTGAGATTCAGTTTCACTTTTTAAAAACTTTAAACAAAGCTTCAAAAGAATCAGCTGTATTAGTTAATCACGACCTATAGAATGAAATTATTTTGGGGTAGTATTAAAGGAAAAGTTTCATTAAAATCTAGCACCTCCCATGGGGAAATTGTAAGGACTCCTTAAAATACACCTTTCACTTTGATTATACCTGAAAGAGATCTGTTCTTAGGTGTAATCACTATTACACATTGTATCCATCACTCAGATTGTACATATTGTTGTTTATCTTCTTATACATATGCCTCACATCATTAATTAGAGCAGAAACTGAGATCTAAAATGTAAGGTCCCTAATATGAAAATTTGCTACACATGTATGTAACATTTATTACTATTTTACCTCCATAATACAAGGCAACTCAAGACCTAGATGGTCAAAGGTTAGATCTTGTCGAGACCTCAGACATCATTCAGTCCCGTGTCCTTCAAACTTTTGTTTAAGTATCTGAAGCTTGTTCTTGTAAAGAAATATAACTCAGAAATATAAAATATAAAAGAAATACAAAGGGAAGCTAGTTGGGTAGGGTCTAGTGAGCTCTGTTTCCTTGAACCTCTCATAGCTTAGGTCTTCCTCATCCTAACCACTTTCTTTTTTTCTTCTTTTTTCACTTAAGCACTTATCTTTAATAACAGATATATTTATTTACACTTAAAATTAAATTAGAAATTTTAGCATATAGCATTAGAAGAAAAGTTTGATCCTCAATTTCTCTTTTTACTGTTGATTTACCTTCTTTTTATTTAAAATTTTTTTTATTTTTTTATAGAAGTATAATTAATTTATAATATTATGTTAGTTTCAGGTATACAGCATAGGGATTCAGATATATCTATCTATAGATAGATAGATAAGTCTGTTTATACCTATGTAGATATGTTGACATATCTGTCTATCTATCTATCTATATGTTCTTCTTCAGACTCTCTTTCCTTATAGATTATTACAGAATATTGAGTAGAGTTCTGTGTGCTATGCAGTAGGTCTGTTTTGGCTATCTATTTTATACATAGTAGTGTGTATATGTTAGTCAAAACCTCCTAATTTATCCCTCCCCTTTGGTAACCAGAAATTTGTTTTCTATATCTGTGAGTCTCTGTTTTAAAAATAAGTTCAGTTACATCTTTTTTAGATTCTATATATCAGTGATATTATATGATACCACTTTCAATGAACTTTCAGGATCCCATGAAGTTGTGTCTAAAAAGCACTGATTTCTTCCGTTTAAAGATAAAAGAGCTATGAGAGTAACTGTCTTCAAAAATTTTAGATCACATATGCTTATCAGTAAAAATATTTTGAAAATTGCTGCAAAGTATATTTACATACTACTGTAGTATGTTCTTGTAAAACATATACACAAAATAAAATATATACAAAATAAAAATAATGACTTGAAAATATGAAAGTTATACTTTCCTCCCCATATCCTAACGAATCAGCTTGTGTGCCTTGTATTCTCCATATGAAGACTAGAGATGTGAGAGCTGACATTCCCAAACCTCATGACCGATTGCAAATAAAATAAGGATACAATCTACTCAGTGGTTCAACATTCTCCTTCCTTCACAAATGTTCAATCCAGTTCAGAGTGTATCACTCTAGAACTGTGTTTTCAAGCAATGTACATTTTTCTTTATAATAACAAAGTACAAATTCCTTGCCCTTCTAATTCTGGTGCAAGAATAAAAAACCTACTTTACAAACCAAATACCCAAACTACAAAATCAATAAACACCGAAGTTGTCGGCATGAATTGATTGTGATGGATTTTGTTGCTTTGATGAAATTAAATACCAATTGCATCAACCAGGAGTGATTTTACATGCATACAAAAACAAAGAAGATTTACTGTTGTTTGGTCACTGAGTCATATTCAACTCTTCTGCTGCCCCATAGAATGCAGCCTGCCAGACTCCTTCTGTTCATGGGATTTTCCAGGCAAGAATACTGGAGTAGGTTGTCATTTCCTTCTCTAGGGAAGCTTCCCAGCCCAGGGATGGAAACCTCCTACATTGTCAGGCAGGTTCTTTATCTCTGAGCCACCAGGGAATCCCAAATAAGATTTATAAAGGTTTAGAAGAGGGATCTGTTTCTTACATGGGAAGAAGTCTGTAGATAGACTGTGATGGCATTGTTTAGGCCTTTAACAATATCAAGGATTCTGCCTGGAAATCTTGCTGGCTTTTCCTTCATGGTTGTATAAGAATAATAGTTACTTTCATTTTCAGTAACACATTTCAACTTTGGACCAATTAACATGCTACTCACTATAATAGGACACAGCAATAGATAAAGCAAAAGGATTCATTGTTTTCACAAAAGTTATTTTCTGTGTATTTACAACTGCCTTTACTGCTAAGTAATTGACTTAAGCTGATGCATACCAGACAGGCCCCACTGACAGTTTCATTATTTCAAATGAATGACCAAATTTGTCAGTAACTCAAGACTGAGCCTAAGGAATGGGACTGCTAAGAGTAAAAGATAAAGAACATCGAATACACATTCCTCCTTGTTTCACAATATGCTGTTGGGAATATCTCAGCTTAGAATTCATTTTTAAGTGCATTTTTTCACAGTCTGTGTAAATGTGATGTCTTCTCATGTCATTTAAAAATTAAATAAATATTTAGGAACAAATGCATGATTGTACTGGGCTTCCCAAGTGGCGCTAGTTGTAAAGAACCTGCCTACCAATGCAGGAGATGTAAGAGACGCAGGTTTGAGCCCTGAGTTGGGAAGATTCCCTGGTGGAGGGCATGGCAAACCACTCCAGTATCCTGGAGAATCCCATGGACAGAGGAGCCTGGTGGGATACAGTCCATGGGGCTGCAAAGAGTCGGACACGACTGAAGTGACCTAGCATGTGCGCACACACACACACACACACACACACACACACACACACGACTGTATAATGGATGGACTAGATAGTCATTGGAAAAGAGGGAAGGTGGACTAACGTGTGTAGGAGCCCTGACTGACACCTATACAGGTAGTAAATGAGAAGAGAAAGGTAACAGATAATCAGGGACCAGATGGTGTGAAACCCAGGAGAAATTTAAAACATGCTGAGTTTTATTTTCAGTGGAATAAGGAGCCTTTCGAGGGTATTCAATAGGACGGTGACACGATAGGAAATGTATTTGGAAAAGTTAAGTACGTTCTCCAAGATCAAATAACTTAGAAGTTGGTGAAGTTGTGATTCAAACTCAGGTCTGTTCTGCTCCAAAGATTGAGCTTTAAGCAATCTATAATACAGAGGAACTTTGCCTTATTTTCGATATTATTATCTGAATCAAATCCTACACTCAAAGCTTGGTTTTGTGTCAAAGCTTATCTTGGCTTAAAGAGAGTCTCTTGTATCAGTAATAACATATTTTGGTTCTTTGAAATATATTATGAAACATGAAGACATAGAAAAAGGATATAATAGAAAACAACTCTCTATTGGAAAAAAATGCATTGAAAAGTTTACTACATTGAAAACATTTAAGGAAAATGACATCCAAGAGTAATTCAGACATTAATTTATGCTAGTTGCATTTATACACAATGATTATAATCTGAATTATTACATCAAAATAATTCTGATATTTTCTTCAAATATTTGTATAGAATAAAAATTGACCTGAGCATACTATGTACATAAATTCTTTATGAATTTTTCATATGTCTTCTCTTCTAGATAGTAACCAGGTATATGATTAGATATGTTGTAATCTGTAAGAAATGCTCATGTTGTATTTTCCTCCTGATTGGAAGAAAGCTCATGAGAGAAGCTGTTCCCTGTTCCTGCACAATTTGCAGTCTCAAGAAGATTGGATAGTTCAAAGCAAAGCCTCATTCTGTTTTGAAATTTCTTCCATTATTTATTTATTCTGAAGCCATATTATTGCATTCTCCTTTCCCCCTTTCTTCTGAGGAGCTAAGAGAAGAGAGTTTTATGAAAGAAAGTGTCCTCAGAAGAAAATTTCACACTTATTTATTCAGTTAAATGATATCTTTTATTGATGTGTCCTAATTTTTGTGCTTCCTGACTTTTCTATGAAGCAAAGAAAATGAAACTTTCTAAGTGGATGCAATAGTACCTCAAGGTTTCACAGATTCAGTTTATGTTTGCATTAGTAAAATTTGCCACAAATTTGCATGATAACTGCTGAGTCTATTCTTTCCTTTAATCTAGACCTGCATTTGCCCAATACTTCATATAACTGTTTCTATTTTGTCATGAGAACCATGTCAGTCTGCGGTAAATATATATAATATATGTATATATTATATATACATACACACACACACACACACACACACACACACACACGTGGGCTTCCCAGGTGGCTCAGTGTGTAAAGAATCTGCCTGAGATGCAGGAGATGCAGGCAGACATGGGTTCCATCCCCAGGTCAGGAAGATCCCCTGGAGGAAGATACGGCAACCCACATCAGTAATCTCGCCTGGAGAATCCCATGGACAGAGGAGCCTGGAAGGCTACAGTCCACAGGGTCACAAAGAGTTGAACACAGCTGAAGCGACTGAACATGCACGTACACATGTATGTGTATATAGATATATATTTCATTCACATGTTATTTCTCTGTTTAATAGATTGAGGACAATTCTTCATGCCAACAGATAAACTCTAAACTATTACCACTGTGAACAATTCTAAAATATTTCATTGTGTGAATGTACTAAAGTTCATTTAAATAAACCCTTGTGTATGCTCATTGTATATTTAACCCTTACTGTTGTATACTTTGGAGAAGGCGATGGCAACCCACTCCAGTACTCTTGCCTGGAAAATCCCATGGACGGAGGAGCCTGGTAGGCTCCAGTCCATGGGGTCGCGAAGAGTCGGACACGACTGAGCGACCTCACTTTCACTTTTCACTTTCATGCATTGGAGAAGGAAATGGCAACCCACTCCAGTGTTCTTGCCTGGAGAATCCCAGGGACGGGGCAACCTGGTAGGCTGCCGTCTGTGGGGTCACACAGAGTCGGACACAATTGAAGCGACTTAGCAGCAGCAGCAGCAGTTGTATATTTAAGTTGTTTCTATATTTAATTATGATTAAAAAGGAGCTTCCCAGGTGGCACTAAAGAATCCATCTGTCAATGCAGGAGACACAAATGATATGGGTTGGATCCCTGGGTCAGAAAGATACCCTGGAGTAGGAAGTGGCAACTCACTCCAGTATTCTTGCCTGGAAAAGTCCATGGACAGAGGAGCCTGGCAGGCTGCCATCCATGGGGTCGCAAAGAGTCAGACATGACTGAGCAACTGAGCACACATGATTGAAAAGACTATAAATAAAAAAATCGTAACTAATTTTATTTAACAAATATTCAACTATTGATACACACACACATACATAGTTGAAGCAATCTTTCCAAAAACAATTCTGTTTATATTTAAAACTCATTCAAGCTTTGGAAATAAACTAGTTATTTGAGCAAAAGTATAAAACTGAAGAAAAAAAAAGAGACCTCTGGTGTGTTCCTGTCCCCCCTGTATCTCTGCACACTGCAGTCTCACTTCTTTCACCTTTCCAGCCACGATTGTCTCCTGCCAGCTACTTGTATTCCCCATGTCTCTTCCTACCTTAGGGGCTCTGCACCTGCTACTTCTCTGCTTGAAACCTGCTTTCTTCTCTTTTCAGCTGAACACATGTTCCTCACTCAGCTTTTAGCTTCAAGGGGCTTCCTGAGAGAAGCCTTCCTTGATCTCTTTGACTGTGTTAAAAACATCTCTTAAAGGTGCTCATATCGCCCTTATATAGCACTTGGCATGGTTGCCATATTTGTATGACTTTTAATATGTCTCCAACACTAAACTCTAAATTCTTGAAAACAGGAACTTGTCATCATTGAATACTCAGTGCCTGGCACATCGACTGACAAACGTGTAGTATGTATGTGAGTAGGTGTCTGTGTGTGGAAAACATATTTGTCAAGTAAAATATACATGTGTCAAATATGCTAATTTACATATGCATATGAATGTTTAAGTATGAATACATTTCTAGAAGTGTCTAAGGATATGCATACTTTTACATTTTAATACACATAATCAATTTGCTTTCAAGAAATGTTTTACCCAATTAAAATCCCAAGAGAGATGTACAAGGACAAGAACCCTTAATCCTGAATCCCCCCAAATACTTAAATTGTCATCATCAATAATTTTCATTTTTTAGTCCTAGTAAGAAGAGGATTTGTTTATGTTTATTGATCATTTTTACTTATTGCATAAATTATCAGACTTTCAGCATCATTTTACAAATAAAAATGTATAGACTCATATGGTCTGACAAACTGCTTCTTGAGGATCTTCATAACTTTTCAGATTTTGTGTTTCCATTTGAATAAAATTATGAAAATAAATTACAGAGGTATATTCTGGCCATCTGAAGAATCACCATATAATCAGTATCACTAAATGCTTTTATTACCAATGTTTGCTTTGATGAAAAAAAGGAACTTAGCACAACACCACTTATCAGTAATGAGAAAAGAACAAAACACACTTGGTAATGAAGTGATGTTTTTATACCAATGAAGACCAAATGATGCATGGTGTGCTTGACGAGTACTAATTCCATGGTGATGGTGTTACTCAGTCGTGCCTGACTCTTTGGGACCCCATGGACTGTAGCCCACCAGTTTCCTCTGTCCATGAAATTCTCCAGGCAAGAATACTGGAGTGGGTTGCCATTCCCTTCTCCCAAGGAGCTTCCCAAGCTTCCCAACCATTCCCGACCTTCCCAACCCCTGAAGCTGGGTCTCCTGTTTTGCAGGCAGATTCTTTACCATCTGAGCCACCAGGGGAAGCCCATGAAGTGAAGTGAAGTGAAGTTGCTCAGTCATGTCTGACTCTTTGCGACCCCATGGACTGCAGCCTAGTAGGCTCCTCTGTCCATGGGATTCTCCAGGCAAGAGTATTGGAGTGGGTTGCCATTTAAAAGAGATTTCTGGGAGGATTCAAAAAAGAAACTTTCATAAGTACTATAGTTATATTATGGGTTTCTATGGTGGTTCAGCAATAAAGAATCTGCCTGTAATGCAGGAGACACAGGAGACATAGGTTCAGTTCCTGGGTCGAAAGATCCCCTGGAGGAGGACATGGCAACCCACTCCAGTGTTCCTGCCTTGAGAATTCTGTGGACAAAGGAGCCTGACGGGCTATAGTCCTTAGGGTAACAAAGAGTCAGACATGACTAAAGTGACTGAGCACGCACGCCCATAGTTATATTCTAAGAAGAGATTTAGCTTCTGTAAAATAACATCAATTTTCATATTAAATCATAATTGTTATCTTCGAGTTTATGGTTTATATAAAGATTTTTTTATCATTTGATGTTACCTAGCTGTTGCTGTTTAGTCGCCAAGTTGTGCCTGACTGTTTTGTGAACTCATGGGCTTAATATAACCTGACAGGCTCCTCTGTCCATGGGATTCTCCAGGCAAGAATACTGGAGTGGGTTGCCATTTCCTTATTAAGGGGATCTTCCCAACTGAGAGATCAAACCTGTGTCTCTGCACTGGCAGGCAGATTCTTTACTAATGTGCCACCATCAAGCCTATTGTTACCTAGGATAAGATTTGTATATCAAGTTTATATTTATTTTTATTTACCAATATATAATTAATCCTAATTGATATTAGGAGTTCCAAAAAACATTTTCCTTTTAAAATATGTCATTATACTACTCAACTCTGTGAAGCACAATCATAGATAAACATAGTTTGAATTAAAATCTATAGCTAACACTCATCTAATGAATTATGAAGAAAAAAATATCAACTATTGTTAAGATGAACATAAAATTTGCTGCTCAAATTTGGAAAGTGAAAGGGAGTGCTATTGATAATTAGGCCAGAACAATAGGCGTAACGCCTAACCAATCCTGGGCAGACTGTCTTGTTTGGTGACCCAAAGTATATAATTGGCTTTGTAGTAACTTTTTGTCATGTATTATAAAAATCATGGCAGGGAAAAATGCAGACTTAACTAGTTCAGTGGTCTGGCACCAGACCTGGGCTTAATAATAAAGGGCTGTTGGCCTTTAGATCTGACTCAAGGAATTAAAGAAAGACAATTGGAGAAGGAAATGGCAACTCACTCCAGTATTCTTGCCTAGAGAATCCCAGGGATGGGGAAGCCTGGTGGGCTGCCGTCTATGGGGTCGCACAGAGTTGGACACGACAGAAGCGACTTAGCAGCAGCAGCAGCAGCACTTAGCAGGCAATAAAAGTATTTTATGAAATGGTTATATTTGAAAATCAATAGAAAGAATTGCCTGTAAAACCGGGTAAGCCAAGAAAAAAAGCAGGCAGAATGTGATATGAACTTTTTAAATAAATGAAATTCCAAGCACAATTTGCCAGTCCCATTAATTTCCCTGTAGAGGTGAACCACATCAAAAACACACACCTCAAGCCATACACCTTCAGCTTGGCTTTAAATGCCATCTGTGAATGAGGACTTCCAAATTCCTATCTCTGGATCCAACTCTCCCCTGAACTCCAGCATCCTATATCCAACACTCTGCTTGATGTATAAAAAACATCACAAAATTAACATAGACTATCTTATGCTGCTCAAATTTTCATAACAAAATACCAAAGCCTGAGTGGTTTAAACAACATAAATTTATCTTCTTATTGTTCTAGAGGATGGGAAGTTCAAGATCAAGAAGGAGCTACCTTCTTTCTGTTTCCCCATGTAGTGCAGAGAGAGAGAGAATGCATGTGCTTCAGCAAACAAGTTTAATCTCTTCTTTTAAGGGTATAAATCCCATCATGAGGGTTCCACACTCATGACTTCATCTAATCCTAATTATTTCTGAAAGGCCTCACCTCCAAATGCCATCACACTATGGGCTAGGACATTAAGTTGTGAATTTGGGGTGACACAAACATTCAGTACATAATACATGCTAAGCTTTTTATATACTCTTCAACAACCTGACTACTCTCTTGAAAAAGTAGTCTTAGTCGCCCAGTCACGTTCAACTCTTTGCGACCCTATGGACTGTCACTTTCCAGGCTTTTCTGTTCATGGAATTCTTCAGGGAAGAATACTGGAGTGGGTTGCCATTTCCTTCTCCAAGGGATCTTCCCAACCGGGAATCAAACCCTGGTCTCCTGCATAGCAGGCTGATTCTCTACCATCTGAGCCACTGGGAAAGCTGGCTTCAATACTTATTTCCAAATATTTTCCCTTGTTTTCTCAAGTCATCTATAAGTTGGCCGAATTTCATCGTACCAGTGGTAGCATTGTGCTATGAGTTCTTGCATGTTTGAAAATGTATGCTTTTTGCCTTTATTCTTGAGCAGTGACTTAATACAAAATTCTTGAATCATATTTCTATTCTGAATAGCTGTTTAAGATTGCTTTACTCTTTTCTGGTATTAAATGTTGCTATTCAGAAGTCAGACCTGAAATTTATTCAGGTTAATTTTTAGCCTTAGTAGGTGACTGTTTTTAGTCCTTGAAGTCTAATAGTTTTTTAAATATATAACCTGATGATGATTATTCTGTATCACAGATATAGCTCAGTGTTCAGTATTCAGATTCTAGTGTGTCTCCAGTCCAGAATACTGGAATTGGTAGCCTTTCCCTTCTCCAGGGGATCTTCCCAATGCAGGAATTGAACTAGGGTCTCCTGCATTGCAGACAGATTCTTTACCAACTGAGCTCTGAGGGAAGCCCCATTCAGATTCTAATGTGTCAAATATTTTAAATTCCAGTTAGATTGTTCTTCTCCAGTTACAACATATAACCACATGCTTCATCCTCAGTATGTGTCCTCCATTAGTACTTTCCCCAATTTTCTTAAATTTTTATGCATTTTGAAATTCATTTCGTTTGTCTGTCCTCCATGTCCCCATCTGTGATTTCAGCAGTGTCTATTTAAATTATTGGCTATATTTTAATCATAAAGGTAAATTGAATTTAACAAAGTTTACTTTCATATCTTTACTTATTCTTATGTATTATCTTTGACTTCTTAAAAATAAACCGTATTTTCACTTAGTTTTTTCAGATCATCAATATGTTCTTATTTGTCTGACATAATTATTTTGATAATTCCCCATCCTGTTTATGTACATTAATTTCCTTTCTCCAGGTTCCTTTACACTTCTTCCTTTTTTTTTCTCTCAACCTTCTTACACATTTTTGCCTAACTCCATGATTGCTTTCTTCTAGTTATTACCCATCTTTTAAAGTGGTCAGTTCTATCTGAATCAACTTACTGTATAAGAAAAGACAAAGAACAATGAAGAGATAAAGTAGAGGAATCAGGAAATTCTATTTTAGATATGGTGTCTCAGAACCTTTATGCCAAATACTCTTGAGTTTTTGCCTTAGGGACATGATTTACCCAATCTTCTTAGCTGTCCCTTGGAAAAAGTGGAAGATTTGTGAGAATCACAGCAAAATCTCCACTGTCACTCTTTTTTGTGTGTTGGCTTGGCATTTACCTACACATTTTTAGCTGCCTGTGATCAGCAGCTTCAGAGTAAACAGCCTCCATCTGTTTCCTACCCTAGGAAATAACTGTTTTCCTTTTAGAGAGGTGATATGGCTCTTCTGATTCAACTTTATCTTCTTCTTGTGACGTGTACTGGACTCAGAGATAATCTCTCAGGTCAGTTCAGTTCAGTTCAGTCGCTCAGTCGTGTCTGACTCTTTGCGACCCCATGAATCGCAGCACGCCAGGCCTCCCTGTCCATCACCATCTCCCAGAGTTCACTCAGACTCATGTCCATCAGTCCGTGATGCCATCCAGCCATCTCATCCTCAGTCGACTCCTTCTCCTCCTGCCCCTAATCCCTCCCAGCATCAGAATCTTTCCAATGAGTCAACTCTTCACATGAGGTGACCAAAGTACTGAAGCTTCAGCTTCAGCATCATTCCTTCCAAAGAAATCCCAGGGTTGATCTCCTTCAGAATGGGCTGGTTGGATCTCCTTGCAGTCCAAGGGACTCTCAAGAGTCTTCTCCAACACCACAGTTCAAAAGCATCCATTCTTCAGCGCTCAGCCTTCTTCACAGTCCAACTCTCACATCCATACATGACCACAGGAAAAACCACAGCCTTGACTAGACAGACCTTAGTCGGCAAAGTAATGTCTCTGCTTTTGAATATACTATCTAGATTGGTCATAAGTTTTCTTCCAAGAAGTAAGCATCTTTTAATTTCATGGCTGCAGTCACCATCTGCAGTGATTTTGGAGCCCCCCAAAATAAAGTCTGACACTGTTTCCATTGTTTCCCCATCTATTTCCCATGAAGTGATGGAACCAGATGCCATGATCTTCGTTTTCTGAATGTTGAGCTTTAAGCCAACTTTTTTACTCTCCTCTTTCACTTTCATCAAGAGGCTTTTTAGTTCCTCTTCACTTTCTGCCATAAGGGTGGTGTCATCTGCATATCTGAGGTTATTGATATTTCTCCCAGCAATCTTGATTCCAGCTTGTGCTTCTTCCAGCCCAGCGTTTCTCATGATGTACTCTGCATAGAAGTTAAATAAGCAGGGTGACAATATACAGCCTTGACGTACTCCTTTTCCTATTTGGAACCAGTCTGTTGTTCCATGCCCAGTTCTAACTGTTGCTTCCTGACCTGCATACAGATTTCTCAAGAGGCAGGTTAGGTGGTCTGGTATTCCCATCTCTTTCAGAATTTTCCACACTTTATTGTAATCCACACAGTCAGAGGCTTTGGCATAATCAACAAAGCAGAAATAGATGTTTTTCTGGAACTCTCTTGCTTTTTCCATGATCCAGCGGATGTTGGCAATTTGATCTCTGGTTCCTCTGCCTTTTTTAAAACCAGCTTGAAGATCAGGGAGTTCGTGGTTCACGTATTGCTGAAGCCTGGCTTGGAGAATTTTGAGCATTACTTTTCTAGCATGTGAGATGAGTGCAATTGTGTGGTAGTTTGAGCATTCTTTGGCATTGCCTTTCTTTGGAACTGGAATGAAAACTGACCTTTCCCAGTCCTGTGGCCACTGCTGAGTTTTCCAAATTTGCTGGCATATTGAGTGTAGCACTTTCACAGCATCATCTTTCAGGAATTTAAGTAGCGCAACTGGAATTCCATCACCTCCACTAGCTTTGTTCATAGTGATGCTTTCTAAGGCCCACTTGACTTCACATTCCAAGATGTCTGGCTCTAGATTAGTGATCGCATCATCATGATTATCTTGGTTGTGAAGATCTTTTTTGTACAGTTCTTCCATGTATACTTGCCACCTCTTCTTAATATCTTCTGCTTCTGTTAGGTCCATACCATTTCTGTCCTTTATTGTGCCCATCTTTGCATGAAATGTTCCCTTGGTATCTCTAAATTTCTTGAAGAGATCTCTAGTCTTTCCCATTCTGTTGTTTTCCTCGATTTCTTTGCATTGATCACTGAAGAAGACATTCTTATCTCTTCTTGCTATTCTTTGGAACTCTGCATTCAGATGCTTATATCTTTCCTTTTCTCCTCTGCTTTTCGCCTCTCTTCTTTTCACAGCTATTTGTAAGGCCTCCCCCAGGCAGCCATTTTGTTTTTTTGCATTTCTTTTCCATGGGGATGGTCTTGATCCCTGTCTCCTGTACAATGTCACGAACCTCATTCCATAGATGACTAGGCACTCTATCTATCAGATCTAGGCCCTTAAATCTATTTCTCACTTCCACTGTATAATCATAAGGGATTTGATTTAGGTCATACCTGAATGGTCTAGCGGTTTTCCCTACTTTCTTCAATTTCAGTCTGAATTTGGCAATAAGGAGTTCATGATCTGAGCCACAGTCAGCTCCTGGTCTTGTTTTTGTTGACTGTATAGAGCTTCTCCATCTTTGGCTGCAAAGAATATAATCAATCCCTCCCCAAAGGCACAGGGACATTGATGAGGCCCTTTTACTTTAGAAAAATTCTGAAATTTGCACTAGATCTACAGAGGTATATACCCTTCTTGGCTTTCACCTTCCAGTTAACCCAAATTTCAAACTTTTGTCATTGGGCATTGATTGTGGCTGTGTTCTAGTTCATTGGAAGTGGTATTTACAATTATTTTGTTCTTTGAAATGTTTGGCTGATTTCAAACATAAGGAATAGAAATGTCTCTATTCTTTCATCTTTAACTGGAAGTTTGATTCAAAGGATTTACAAATAAAAATATGAAGCCAATTATTGAGAAATTCATAACCTAATTATAGAAAATCATCATCCTTGAACAATTTTTATTTTCATTTGTTTTATAGTATAATATTCAATAGCTTGCTTATTTTTAATGGCCTTTTCAGCTCTTATTATATAATAGCTTTTTAAGCAAAAACATACATGTAAGAAAAATTTACGATTTTATATTACATAAAGCAGCTGAATTTATGTTTTTATTCAGTAGAAATTTAAAAATTCAAATGAAAATGATAATGCAATACTGTTCACTACTTATTGACAAAATTTTATAAAGTTTGATAATTCTAAGCTTTAATGAGCATAACATAGGAAACTCTGATACCATTGATGGCATCAGTGCTACTCTTTACATAAATCCTTAAAAAGAATTCTTTTTTATATAGACGAGACAAATAAGAGGATTTTCATTCTAATCTTATTGTGATATCAAAACATTGACAACCATCTAAAAGTGACTTAACTGGAAAAAAAATGGATAAATAAATTGTAGTAAATAAAACATTGGCACATTATGTTATGTGAAGTCGCTCAGTTGTGTCCAACTCTTTGCGACCCCATGGACTGTAGCCTATCAGGCTCCTCACTCCATTGGATTCTCCAGGCAAGATATACCAATTAAAATGAATGAAATGAAGGTATATGTATTAACATGGATTCATCTCAAAAGTGTAAATGAGTGAAAAAGAAAATTGAGGAAGAGTAGGTAGAGTAGGTTGCCATTTGTGTAAAATTTAAAATAGTTTAAAAAACACTGTTTCTATCAGATAGCTTTTGATCAGGAAATTAAAAGCCATGTTATATTCAAGCATTAATAATTCCAATACAAGATATTAGAGGTGTACAAAACAATTGAAAAGACTGGAGGAGTACAGTAAAGGAATTCATTAGGGACTATTAGTTAATATCAGAGCTGTTATTTTTCATGATATTGTTCAGAAAACACTGAAAATCTCAGGACTCAAGGAAAAGCCTTGGCTATCCAAGCAAACAAACACTAATTCTCAAGAAGCTTTCACTTGATGACTTATTTGTCTATAGAACTAAAGCAGGTGAGCTTGCCAGAAAGCTCTTGTGGTCTTGTTTGCAACCTACCTAGTGTCTTTCTGAAAGAACCTCCAAAGAATCCTGTCCACATATTCTTTCTTACCTTCCAAATGTCACTCAAGTGCTTCTCACTGGCAAACTCTAACCCAGAACCATGCCAAAACAGGCACTTTGTGAAAACTTGTTCCTGGTTTCCCTCTGCAATGCAGAGTCCTTTGGGCACCTTGAAAGTGATGGCAGTTAGGCCATACTGACCAAATATCCAGCCTAATATTCTTGTTGGATAAAAAAGAATATAATAAATGTTTAAAAATAAGATGATAAGTACAATGTACAGGATAGTGATTACTTTTGAGAAGGAAGATATTCAAAGTAAAATCTGTTCAAGGCTAAATGGAGAAACTGTCAGTCTTAAAAGAGAATCAGATACCATTGCAGTTTCTAGTGACCAAAGTTGTTAACAAGCCACATTTCAAGCACATGTGTTAAACACTGTAAATTGATGGGTTCACTTATCATCTAAGTTTTGGTTTATGTTTTGAGTTTAGCCAAGTAAACAGAATTTTCTAATCTTCCAGATTTTCTGATAAAGAAGGAATACAATTGTCTCTAGTCTGAAGGACTTCACATCTGTGACTCTACCCACTGTCACAGAGATTCCTGATGACTTAATTCTGCATAAGATGAGGAGGATAATAAGTATATAACTAAATATGCCGGTGTGTGCATCATTTGAGGATGACTTTAGGATTTTGTAGGTAGATCACATATAACTGTCCACGGGTCACAAAGCATCGGACACGACTGAGCGACTAAGCACAGCACAGCAACAGCACATATAACCTTAGACTGTATTTGAACAGGAAAGCTGGATAATTTCTTAATTAAAATTGATCAAAGGACCAAACAGATTCATTTTTTTTTCAAGTTTCTAGTGTATATACATTTCCTTATCTCATTTCATGAGATAAGACAAGGAAAGAAAGAAAATTTAAGGAGCAATGGGGCTGTATGAGGCTGTGTGAAATCCTATTGAGGACTATTTTTCAATTATAAGAAAGTACTTTTACATTTTTCTACCGCAGTTTAATTTAATCCAAACTTCTTTCTCCCATCCTGTATCTAGTCTCCATAATTACTGATAGTTCTCTCACAGGGCTTTTATTTTGGCCTCTGACATTGATCACTTTTTTCCCCAAAAGATAATATCCTATTTCCTATCACTTTTATAACATTTAGGACAATTTTAAACTTTAAAAATATTGATGTGCTTTAACAAGTTTAAAACCACACTGGTTAAATATTCATGATGTAAGTATGTACGTTCCTCTCTAAGTATGCCTGGAGAATTCCTTGGACAGAGGAGACTGGTGAGCTACAGTCCATATGGTCACAGAGTCAGATATGACTGAAATGACTTAGCAAGCATGCATACTTCTGTAAGATAGCTAGGTGTAAAATTCTTAAGTAACTTCTATCAGTCCTTTTGTAACTTTCTTCATATTCCTAAGAATTTACTCATGTTTTCTAAGAATGTAAAGAAGTAAATTACAAACTATAGCGTTGAGAAGTGAAAACATAGCAATACTATAATCGTTGCTTTGTACTGCTTGTGACTGTTCAAATAGACTGTGATGCAAAAATTGTTCAAAAGAAAGAAGTTAATCAGGTAAGATGGACAGACCGGTCGTCTTTAATAGAAGGCAAAAGGAGAGAAGCTTCTAACTGGCTATAGTTACAGATGTCAACAGAAAAACAAGTGACTAGAAAACAACCAGTGAGAGAGGGATTCCTACTGCTGTCCAATTGTAAACATATGCCCATTTTCCCTTGTTCAGGCAAAAATAGTCACAGAAACTATGGGGCTGGACAGTTGCCATGCTCTGTCAAAAGAGTTTGTGTTTGTAGTTTGCAGCAAATGGAAAGCAGACAGAAAGAAAATCATCCAATATAGATTTTCCTTAATTTACAGTGAACATCTGGAGAAATTAAGAGAAGTAAAGCAGTTTATCTCATTCAAGCCTTTGATAACTTGCAAAGCTCTCCTAGTAATAACTAACCTGGAATTTAAGGTTTGCATAACATGTTTTCATGTTACACTACTTCCAAGCAAAGTGCTTGGATGTATAGACATTCAACTGGAATATTGTATGGAACACTTAAAATTTATTCTATTTATTTATTCAAAAGCATGTCCTCTTCACTCCATTAAACACAACAAAACAGCAATAAGTGAATGATAAGAGAAAATCTCATAGTAAAAACTGACATTTGGTACTTAATAGAAAGATGTTAGATACAGTTGTCCTAAACAGATTGACATGAGACCAAATATATTTTAAGAGGATAAGCTTAAACCCAAGAACCTTAAATTTAGACATGTTCAGCCTCATGAAAATTCCCAGCTCTTTCATTGTCCCTGTATACATCCAATATTCCCCTGCAATTAGACAAAAGGACATAAGAAGTAAAGTATTCCTATGATAGCTGTTTTACACATAAGATTATTAAGCATCAATTATGCCTTTCAGTATTCAAAGTGGTCTCTCCACTTGTTATGAAGATGTAGAGAACTCAAGAGTTGAGCTCAAAAAAATGCATTTAATGTAGCTCATTGGAACTGTGATCCAAGAGGCAAAGAGTTCTTCGGAGACCATTTTGTACCCCACCACATTGTCCTCTGCTAAGCTCTAATAAGGGAACATCAACTCCCCCAAACTGATGGTTTCTGTGATTTCTTGGTCTTCAGCTTCCATAGTGCCCATGGTGCAGACCAGCTGAGAGAAGGCTGATTAACTTCAGTTCTGAAGTAGACACACAGCTGGCCAGAGCAATAGCAGTTGTTCTGAAATCAATTCTGACCTAGAGAAGATTTCAGCACAAATCAGATAATATAGCTAATTTTTCAGAGAGGGGTGCTGCAGAGTTGAGAAAGCTTAAAGGTCATCTGAGCTAACTGAACTTCCAAGTTACTTTTTCTACTTAACTCTTGTTTTGCAAACTATAGTTCATGTTTCATAATTCTCATAATGTATGCATGTGTGCATGCATGCTAAGTCTCTTCAGTCATGTCTGACTCTTTGTGACCCCGTGGACTGTAATCCAGTAGGCTCCTCTGTCCATGGGATTCTCCAGGCAAGAATTCTGGAGTGGGTTGCCATGCTCTCCTCCAGGGCATCTTCCCAACTTAGGGATATCAAACCCACATCTCTTTTGTCTCTTGCACTGGCAGGTGGTTCTTTACCACTAGTGCCATGTGGGAAGCCCTCATAGTATATAAAGAAGTTGAATAACATTTATTCATTCATTATTCTAAAAATATTTATTGTGTGCCTTTTTTATAGGAAGCACTCTTTTAGGTATAGCGGTACAGCAGTGACACAAATGATAAGCTCTGTTCATATGTAGTTTCCATGCTAGTGGAAGAAGGGAAACAATAAACAATCCACATTTCAGATAGAAGTGAATTACATTGATATAATAATGGAATAGAGAGTACTCAGGGGTTGGAGGATAACATAGTTAAGATATGATTGTCAGGCAAGGCTTCTGAGAGAAGATAATATTTTAGTTAAGTTCTGACCAAGGGAAAGAGGCCAGTCATGCAAGGACATGAGAAAAGAATATTTCACATGGAGAGAATGGCAGGTGCAAATGCCTGCATGCAGTTGCAGGAATAGGTAAAAGTTCTGCAAGAAGAGAGAGAAAGCCAGTGTTTCTTGAGCATAGTAAGGCTGAAGGATGTAATTTGAAATAAACTTAAAGATATGGGCAAATTATGTAGGACCTTAAGACTATATTAAGGATTTCCCTGGTTGCTAAGACGGTAAAGTGTCCGTCTACAATGCGGGAGACCTGGGTTTGATCCCTGGGTCGGGAAGATCCCCTGGAGAAGGAAATGGCAACTCACTCCAGTACTATTGCCTGGAAAATCCCATGGACAGAGGAGCCTGGTAGGCTACAGTCCATGGGGTGGCAAAGAGTCAGACATGACTGAATGACTTCACTTTCACTTTCAGAGCCCAGCAGAGGAAATTATTATAGGAAGGAAGAATTCAACTCTACTGACTACTGCTGAGAGATGCCATCATTTTATTTGGTAAGACAGTTGCCATTGATAACCTTGATGGAAGTCCTTTCATAGAGAGGTGGAGACAAAAGTCTGCTGAAGCCTGTTGAATTTTGCTGAAGAGAAACAGGAGGGGAAGAAAAGGATAATCTGAATTAACACAACTTTTTAAAGTAGTTTTACTTTTGGTTTCAGCAAGAATAAAGCAGTGGCTAAAGAGGTATTGAATAAAATTTATGTTTTCAAGTAGGAAGATCCAGGAAAGAAGAGCAGTTGAGATACAGAAGAACAAAATAGCAGATGAAAAATCCTTGAGTAGGCAAACAGGATGATTACTTTATTGCGCAATAGAAACTACACATTGTCAAGCAACTATATGCCGAAGGACAATTTGAGGAGAGCATGTGTATATCTTCCATTGTAACTAGAGAGAAAGAAAGTGTAAAAGTGTTAGTTGCTAAGTGGTGTTTGACTCTAGCAACCCCATAGACTGTGGCCTGCCAGACTCCTCTGTTCATGGAATTCTCCAAGCAACAGTACTGGAGTGGGTTGCTATGCCTACCTGACCCAGGGGATCTTCCCAATCCAGGGATCAAACCCGGGTCTCCAGCATTGCAGACAGATTCTTTACTGTCTGAGCCACCAGATAAACCATCTCTGCAATTACTGTTAAGCTCTTTCATGTGAAAGTCACCATAAATGTGTGTCAGTTCAGTTCAGTCACTCAGTCCTGTCCGACTCTTTGTGACATCAGGAACCGCAGCACATCAGGCCTCTGTGTCCATCACCAACTCCCTAAATCCACCCAAATTCATGTCCATTGAGTCAGTGATGCCATCCAACTATCTCACCCTCTGTCATCCCCCTTTCCTCCTGCCCGCAGCTTTCCCAGGATCAGGGTCGTTTCAAATGAGTCAGCTCTTTGCATCAGGTAGACAAAGTATTGGAGTTTCAGCTTCAACATCAGTCCTTCCAATGATATCCTAGGACTGATCTCCTTTAGGATGGACTGGTTGGATCTCCTTGCAGTCCAAGGGACTCAAGAGTCTTCTCCAGCACCACAGTTCAAAAGCATCAATTCTTCAGCACTCAGCTTTCTTTATAGTCCAACTCTCACATCCGTACATGACCACTGAAAAAACTGTAGCCTTGACTAGACAGGCCTTTGTTGGCAAAGTAGTGTCTCTGCTTTTTAATCTGCAGTGATTTTGGAGCCCAGAAAAATAAAGTCTGACACTGTTTCCACTGTTTCCCCATCTATTTCCCATGAAGTGATGGGACCAGATGCCATGATCTTCATTTTCTGAATGTTGAGCTTTAAGCCAACTTTTTCACTCTCCTCTTTCACTTTCATCAAGAGGCTCTTTAGTTCTTCACTTTCTGCCATAAGGGTGGTATCACCTGCATATCTGAGGTTATTGGTATTTCTCCTGGCAATCTTGATTCCAGCTTGTGCTTCTTCCAGCCCAGCGTTTCTCATGATGTACTCTTCATAGAAGTTAAATAAGCAGGGTGACAATATACAGCTGTGACATACTCCTTTTCCTATTTGGAACCAGTCTGTTGTTCCATGTCCAGTTCTAACTGGTGCTTCCTGACCTGCATATAGGTTTCTCAAGAGGCAGGTCAGGTGTTCTGGTATTCCCATCTCTTTCAGAATTTTCCACAGTTGATTGTGATCCACACAGTCAGAGGCTTTGGCATAGTCAATAAAGCAGAAATAGATGATTTTCTGGAACTCTCTTGCTTTTTCCATGATCCAGCGGATGTTGCCAATTTGATCTCTGGTTCCTCTGCCTTTTCTAAAACCAGCTTGAAGATCAGGGAGTTCACGGTTCACATATTGCTGAAGCCTGGCTTGGAGAATTTTGAGCATTACTTTACTAGCATGTGAGATGAGTGCAACTGTGTGGTAGCTTGAGCATTCTTTGGCATTGCCTTTCTTTGGGATTGGAATGCAAACTGACCTTTTCCAGTCCTGTGGCCACTGCTGAGTTTTCCAAATTTGCTGGCATATTGAGTGCAGCACTTTCACAGCATCATCTTTCAGGATTTGAAATAGCTCCACTGGAATTCCGTCACCTGCAGTAGCTTTGTTCGTAGTGATGCTTCCTAAGGCCCACTTGACTTCACATTCCAGGATGTCTGGCTCTAGGTGAGTGATCACACCATCATGATTATCTGGGTCGTGAAGATCTTTTTTGCATAGTTCTTTGTATTCTTGCCACCCTACTATTTCTGTCCTTTATTGTGCCCATCTTTGCATAAAATGTTTCCTTTGTACCTCTAATTTTCTTGAAGAGGTCTCTAGTCTCTCCCATTCTATTGTTTTCCTCTGTTTCTTTGCACTGATTGCTGCGAAAGGCTTTCTTATCTCTCCTTGCTATTGTTTGGAACTCTGCATTGAAATGGGTATATCTTTCCTTCTCTCCTTTGCTTTTTGCTTCTCTTCTTTTCACAGCTATTTTAAGGCCCCCTGAGACAGCCATTTTGCTTCTTTGCATTTCTTTTTCTTGGGGATGGTCTTGATACCTGACTCCTGTACAATGTCACAAACCTCCATCCATAGTTCATCAGGCACTCTATCAGATCTAGTCCCTTGAATCTATTTCTCACTTCCACTGTATAATCGTATGGGATTTGATTTAGGTCATACCTGAATGGTCTAGTGGTTTTCTCCACTTTCTTCAATTTCAGTCTGAATTTGGCAATAAGGAGTTCATGTTCTGAGCCACAGTCAGCTCCCAGTCTTGTTTTTGCTGACTTTATAGATCTTCTCCATCTTTGACTGCAAAGAATATAATCAGTCTGATTTTGGTGTTGGCCATCTGGTGATGTCCATGTGTAGAGTCTTCTCTTGTGTTGTTGGAAGAGGGTGTTTGCTATAACTATTGTATTCTCTTGGCAAAACTCTATTAGCCTTTGCCCTGCTTCATTGTGTACTCCAAGGGCAAATTTGCCTATTACTCCAGGTATTTCTTGACTTCCTACTTTTGCATTCCAGTTCCCTATAGTAAATGTGTGTGTGTGCATATATACATATGTTTATGCATATATATGTGTGTGTGCACATGTATTCATTATGCTAAGTCTTTTGAAAGAGGGAGATAAACAGAAATAGAGACGCAAAGAACAGAAGTCTGGGCACCAAGGGGAGAAATGGGGGATTGTTAGGATGAACTGGGAGATCAGGATTGACATATACACATGTCTGGTACTATATACAAAATATAAGTAA
Source organism: Budorcas taxicolor (assembly GCF_023091745.1). Lineage (NCBI taxonomy): Eukaryota > Metazoa > Chordata > Mammalia > Artiodactyla > Bovidae > Budorcas > Budorcas taxicolor. Next base: position 184,448,845 of record NC_068910.1, on the reverse strand, counting down.
TGAGAAACTAGTGTATAGCACAAGGAACTCTACTCAGTGTTTCGTGGTGACCTAAATGGGAAGGAAATCTGAAAAAGAGTGGATATATGTGTACAAAAAGCTGATTCACTTTGTTGTACAGCAGAAACTACACATTGTGAACAACTATATGCCAATAAAAATTAACTTAAAAAAGAGGACATCAAAATGGAAGTGTTGATTCTGAAAATCAAATTTAAAATTATATAAAATGAAAAACAAAAGAAATTGTGTAGATAAGTTTTGGAGTCAGACATTTCAAATCTTGTCACCATCACTCACTGTAGGTATATTACCTTAGACAAGTTATTTAACTTCTCTAATCCTTCATTTCCTCCTTTTAAAATGAAGGGGATAGTATTCGCCCCACAGAATTATAGTCAAATGAATACGTGTATCAAAGCTAACAATGGCTTCCCAGGTGGCTTGGTGGTAAAGAATCTGCCTGCTAAGCAGGAGGCGTGGGTTTAATCCCTAGGTCAGGAAGATCCCCTGGAGAAGGAAAGGGCAACCGTTTCCAGTATTCTTGCCTGGGAAATCCCACGGACAGAGGAGCCTAGTAGGCTACAGTCCATGGGGTCACAAAAGAGTAGGACATGACTTAGCAACTAAACAACAACTACAACAACAATCAAACCTAACACAATTATGAATAATAGATTCTCAGCAAATGGTGCTTGTTTTTATTGTTTTGTTTTCATTATTTTAAATGTTGCCTAAGTTTATACTTCTGTATAAAGAAGATAATGTCTATCTTATGAGTTTTTAATGAGCATTAAAATATTGCTTTATAAATTGTAATATTAAGCCAATCCCAGTTGAATGAGTGAGTGAAAGTCACTCAGTTGTGTCCAACTCTTTGCAACTTCATGGACTATACAGTCCATGGAATTCTTTAGGCCAGAATACTTGAGTGGGTAGCCATTCCCTTCTCCAAGTTATCTTCCCAACCCAGGGATTGAATCAAGGTCCCCTGCATTGCAGGTGGATTCTTTACCAGCTGAGCCACAAGGGAAGCCCAAGAATATTGAAGTGGGTAGCCTATCCCTTCTCCAGCGGATCTTCCCAACCCAGAAATCAAACTGGGGTCTCTTACAATGCAGACAGGTTCTTTACCAACTGAGCTATTAGGAAAGCCCAATCCAAGCTAAAGTTATCAAAATAAAAACAAAATAACTGTGCCATCTGCAAGAAGGACCTTGAATCTCACTCTCTAGACTTTTAGACATAATTATGTCATCCCAGATTAGAGAGTTACAGAAGTGTGTTAAATACAAAATGCAGCTGGATCAATGGGGAGACGGAAACATTTGAAAGACAAGTTTCATTAAGTCCATCAGACCCAACTTTTCAACACTTCCCTCACATAATCATAGTGTATCTTTCCACTCTAAATAATTGGGAAATTATTTAATTCTCAATGTTTTTACAGCAATATTTTTATTTGTGTCTTCAGAGAGTTTTACTCTGAATATAACATCAAAGAGAAATGTAACAACTATTGGCAATTAATTAAAGCAAACTGTGGAAATTGCTTTAATGTTTATAATTTGAAGTATCTCATTCTGTGTACTCTTACACCTGTAATATTAATACTTACAGAATCCTTTGATCACATTCTGAAGTGCTTGGAATACATTATTGTGTTTCTATTCTTTCATTTACCCATATTTTTCTCAAATAGGTATCTTCTATATTAGTTAATCAATTCCATTTATCAAAGGTTAATTCTCAATAACCTGGATGGGATTCCTTGAAAAGAAAAACATTAATATAGTCCTCATTGTTATGAAACTTAAAAAATATATTGAGGAATATAAATATATAAAATATATAAAATTTTATACAAAAATATTAGTGGTGATGCAAGTTGCAAACAATTATAGTACATGCTGAAAGAAAATGCACTCATGTAGTGATGAGAGTGACGTGAGGACAATCCTTGTTGCTACTCAACATCTGTGTGCTGTCAATACCCTAAATCCATATCTACAACATGTAGAGTGACCAAGTCACTCCAGTTTTCCCAGGACTTTTCTGATTTTAGCACTGAAGTCCAGCAAAAAAAAAACAAAAACCTAAAATTTAAGCAAATAGGAAGAAACTGGTCAAAGTTACAGCCTGCTCTCTCTCTTGAGATTTGACTGGACATCTCCATGTCACAACCCACAAATGTCTTGTTCCCAGGAGGACCCAAATCTATTTTGTAAGATACTATACTGGTGGGTACACATCATGATAAATTTGTCCAAACCCATAAAAATGTACAACAGCAAACTAAACCCTAGTACAAACTACAAACTATGTGGTAATGATGTGTCAATGTGGCTTTATCCATTTTAATGATGTACCACTCAGATGAGGAATGTTGACGGGGGTGGGGGCCTATGCATATGTAGGACTAGAAATGGGAAATTTCTGGACCTTCCATTCAACTATACAGTGAACCTAAAACTGCTCTTAAATAAAGTCCATTAAAACAGTTTCTCTCTTTCTACTAAGGAAATAAACTTGTTTCTCTATATACACATAATATATAGGGGCTTCCCTGGTGGCTCAGAGGTTAAACGTCTGCCTCCAATGCAGGAGACCCAGGTTCGATCCCTGGGTTGGGAAGATCCCTTGGAGAAGGAAATGGTAACCCACTCCAGTATTCTTGCCTGGAGAAACCCATGGATGGAGAAGCCTGGTAGGCTACAGTCCACGGGGTTGCAAAGAGTCGGACACGACTGAGTGACTTCACACTCAAGTAATAAAATTCAAGCAATATAAAAAGTTTCAAAAATAAAATCAACTGAAAGTTTTTTGTAATTTTTATACACACTACCTAAACCTTGTTTATACACACTCATACTACCTAAGCCTGTTGAAGGAAATGACAGAGGATGAGATAGTTGGATGGCATCACCAACCCAATGACATGAGTTTGAGCAAATTCTGGGAGTTGGTGAAGGACAGGGAAGCCTGGCATGCTGCAGTCCATGGGGTCACAAAGAGCTGGACACGACTGAGCGACTGAACTGAACTGATGGTGTTGTTTTGATTCTTAGTTTGTGTTCTCACCCTTCTTTCTCTTTCCTTCTCATTGTTATTTTTATCATCTCAGCTCTGAAGTCTTGTTTTCTTAAACTGACCAGATTCCTTAAGTGTCTTGTAGAGCTGTCAGAGTCCAGTTTGTTTGTTTCTTAGATTTTTTTCCTCTGGCCTGCTGTTTTCCCTCTTTCTGATTTTTCTGTATTGTGTTTGCCTTCCTCTCATCTTGGATCTTTCCTATAGCTCAAACAGTAAAGAATCTGCCTGTAGTGCTGGAGACCTGAGTTTGATCCCTGGGTCGGAAAGATCTTCTGGAGAAGGGAATGGCAATCCACTCCAGTATTCTTGGCTGGAGAATCCCATGGACAGAGAAGCCGGGTGGGCCATAGTCCATAGGGTCACAAAGAGTCTGATACAATTGAGCGACTACTACTACTAAGGAAAGGAGTTGAAAAACAGCACCAGTATGGCTTTGTTTGTTCTTTTTTTTTTCAGGGTAAGGATGTCAACAAAACAAAAGGTACAAGGTTTCATTTAACAAAATTGGATAAAAATCTGATATATGTAAACCATTTCTATATAAAACATAAACTTGAATAAAACATCTTTGTCTAATGGAAGTCTGCAGACTAAAAGAGATGAGCATCTAAACGTCTAAACATACTATAAGACTGGAAAGAAAATTAGTGCTGGACTTGAGCACAAGCTCTGTTTTGTTGGTATCCAAAGTTTCATTTAGTTTGATGGTGGTAAACAGAGAAATCTTCATGGATGGAATAACAAATGTGCTGGACTAAGTAGATGACTTTGGGTATAGAAAGAAAAGCATTTTAGACTGAAAGTATTTACCCCATAAAATCATAGAGATGTGAATGTGAATGTGGTGATTAGTGAAATCATACATTTCATAACTTTCCATCCAGGTTGATAGCTTTCAAGATCAGTTAAAAATGAATTTGACTGCAAATAAGAGCAACTGTGGGCTTCCTGGGTAGCTCAGCTGGCAGGAGATCCTGGTTCAACTCCTGGGTCAGGCAGTTCCCCTGGAGAAGGATAGGCTATCAACTCCAGTGTTCTTGGGCTTCCCTGGTGGCTCAGATGGTAAAGAATCTGCCTGCAATGTGGGAAACCTGGGTTCGATCCCTGGATTGGGATGATCCCCTGGAGGAGGGCATAGCAATCCACTCCATTATTCTTGTCTGGAGAATCCCCATAGACAGAGGAGCCTGGTGGGCTACAGTCCATGGGGTCCCAAAGAGTAGGACACAACTGAACGACTAAGCACAGCACAGCAGAAGACAAAACAACATGTACTTACCGGGGCTTAAAGAAATAAAGACTTCTTTTACCCCAAAGTGTCTGGTGATTGGTGATTGGTTCCTTTTAGGTTTCTTTTTTACATCATGCTTTACCACGTTTAGCTTATTGACTTTATTTTTTCACACTTTTTGTCTCATGGTTGAAGTGACTGATCAGTTATGTCCGACTCTTTGCGACCCCATGGACTTATAGAGTCTGTGGAATTCTCTAGGCCAGAATACTGGAGTGGGTGGCCTTTCCCTTCTCCAGGGGATCTTCCCAACCCAAGGATTGAACCCAGGTCTCCTGAATTGTAGGAGGATTCTTTACCAGCTGAGCCACAAAGGAAGCCCCTCATGGTTGAAAGTGGTTATTATACCTTCAAACACTGTATTTAAGACAGAAAGGAAATAAATAAAGCTCTGGTGATGTAAGTGGAAAAAAAAAAAGTTCTCAACGTTCTTAGGGTCTTTGGGTGGATCTGAAAATCAAACTGACAAAGACAGATAATCAAGAGAAAAGCATACAAGTTTATTTAATATACATTTTATATGACACAGGAAGCTTTTTAAGGAAAGGAAGACTGGAGGAAACAACTAAACCTGAGTGTTTTTATTCAAGCTTTGGTGAAGATTGGACAGCCATATAGAAACATGGTTGAACAACACATAGGACGTAAATGTAATAAACAGGGGAGCTCAGCCACATCTATTTGTTTGGATTCTTTTGGCATAATTTTGTCTTCAGAGATAAAGATGTTGCTTTCCTGCAGGTATAGGGAGGGCATCTCTCTCCTGAGGATTTATGATCTGTTTCATGGGAGAGAGGTGGGGGGAAGGTCAGAGTGACCTTCTGTTATTTTCTTAAACTCCTTCAGCTTAAAATATTTAGTGTGTGAAGGTACCATATTTTGGGATATTGTGTTCTGACCATCATCATCAGTCATATCTCTACTCTTATATCAGAAATGCAAAAGTTTCAACCAGACTTTTCCAATAGATTTCACTCATATCATAGGCTAAAGCTTGGTCACACAGACTCCCCTGCTGTACAAAAATCTGGGAAATTAAGAGGACGAAATTTTTATATTTGGCTTGAAACAATGAATATTCCTCTCCTAAACTTGGCGAATGACTGTCCTTAACCATGACCAAAAAGATTCTGTTAGTGAAGAAGGGGAAGTAATATCTGTTGTATTATACCATAATATGCTTAGTTCTGACTCTGCCTATATTTATGTTATTTTTCTAGAATGCAATGCCTTTCCTTATCTTCATCACTCTATAAAGGCAGGCCAAAATACCAATTCCTTTGGGAGGCCTTCCTAGGTAGCCTGTTCCTGGTCCTCTTTCTGACCCATATCACATAACATTGCCATTAATTACATTCTATCTTCAATTGCTTGCTAATTATTGTATGTATAAATTTTCTCTCCTGGTGGCTCGGACAGCAAAGTGTCTGTCTACAAAGTAAGAGACTGGATTCGATCCCTGGGTTGGGACGTTTCCCTGGAGAAGGAAGTGTCAACCCACTCCAGTATTCTTGCCTTGAAAATCCCATGGACGGAGGACCTTGGTGCTGGCTACTATCCACAGGGTCACAAAGAGTCAGGCATGACTGAGTGACTTCACTTTCTTTCAATGAAAATGTAAATATTGTTAAGGAAGCTAAAGACTGTAAATTATACTTTTATATTATCTTTAGGAAGTCAAGAAACACCTGGAGTAACAGGCAAATTTGGCCTTGGAGTACGGAATGAAGCAGGGCAAAGGCTAATAGAGTTTTGCCAAGAGAACACACTGGTCATAGCAAACAGCCTCTTCCAACAACACAAGAGAAGACTCTACACATGGACATCACCAGATGGCTGACACCAAAATCAGATTGATTATATTCTTTACAGCCAAATATGGAGAAGCTCTACACAGTCAGCAAAAACAAGACCCGAAGCTGACTGTGGCTTAGATTATGAAGTCATTGCCAAATTCAGACTAAAATTGAAGAAAGTGGAGAAAACTACTAGACCATTCAGGTATGACCTAAATCAAATCCCTTATGACGATACAGTGGAAGTGAGAAATAGATTTAAGGGACTAGATTTGATAGACAGAGCGCCTGATGAACTATGGATGGAGATTTGTGACATTGTACAGGAGACAGGAATCAAGACAATCCCTAAGAAAAAGAAATGCAAAAAAGCAAAATGGCTGTCTGAGTGGGCCTTACAAATAGCTGTGCAAAGAAAGGAAGTGAAAAGCAAAGGAGAAAAGGAAAGATATTCCCATTTGAATGTAGAGTTCCAAAGAATAGCAAGGAGAGGTAAGAAAGCCTTCCTCAGTGATCAATGCAAAGAAATAGAAAACAATAGAATGGGAAAGACTAGGGATCTCTTCAAGAAAATTAGAGATACCAAGGGAACATTTCATGCAAAGATGGGCACAATAAAGGACAGAAATGGTAGGGACTTAACAGAAACAGAAGATATTAGGAAGAGGTGGCAAGAATATACAGAAGAACTATACAAAAGAGATTTTCACGACCCAGATAATCACAATGGTGTGATCACTCACCTAGAGCCAGACATCCTGTAATCTGAAGTCAAGTGGGCCTTAGGAAGCATCACTATGAACAAAGCTAGTGGAGGTGATGGAATACTAGTGGAGCTATTTCAAATCCTGAAAGATGATGCTGTGAAAGTGCTGCACTCAATATGCCAGCAAATTTGGAAAACTCAGCAGTGGCCACAGGACTGGAAAAGGTCAGTTTGCATTCCAATCCCAGAGAAAGGCATTGCCAAAGAATGCTCAAACTACTGCACAGTTGCACTCTTCTCACATGCTAGTAAAGTAATGCTCAAAATTCTCCAAGCCAGGCTTTAGCAATATGTGAACCGTGAACTTACAGATGTTCAGCTGGTATTGGAAAAGGCAGAGGAACCAGAGATCAAATTGTCAACATCCGCTGGATCACCAAATAAGCAAGAGAGTTCCAGAAAAACATCTATTTCTGCTTTATTGACTATGCTAAAGCCTTTGACTGTGTGGATCATAATAAACTGTGGAAAATTCTGAAAGAGATGGCAGACCACCTGACCTGCCTCTTGAGAAACCCGTATGTAGGTCAGGAAGCAACAGTTAGAACTGGACATGGAACAACAGACTGGTTCCAAATAGGAAAAGGAGTCCATCAAGGCTGTATATTGTCACCCTGCTTATTTAACTTATATGCAGAGTACATCATGAAAAATGCTGGGCTGGGTGAAGCTCAAGCTGGAATCAAGATTTCCAGGAGAAATACCAATAACCTCAGATATCAGGTGATACCACCCTTATGGCAGAAAGTGAAGAAGAACTAAAGAACCTCTTGATGAAAGTGAAAGAGGAGAGTGAAAAAGTTGGCTTAAAGCTCAACATTCAGAAAACGAAGATCATGGCATCTGGTCCCATCACTTCATGGGAACTAGATGGGGAAACAGTGGAAACAGTGGCAGACTTTATTTTGGGGGACTCCAAAATCACTGCAGATGGTGACTGCAGCCATGAAATTAAAAGACAGTTACTCCTTGGGAGGAAAGTTATGACCAACCTAGATAACATATTAAAAAGCAGAGACATTACTTTGCCAACAAAGGTCCATCTAGTCAAGGCTATGGTTTTTCCAGTAGTCATGTATGGATATGAGAGTTGGACTGTGAAGAAAGCTGAGCATTGAAGAACTGATGCTTGTGAACTGTGGTGTGGGAGAAGACTCTTTAGAATCTCTTGGACTGCAAGGAGATTCAACCAATCCATCCTATAAGGAGATCAGTCCTGGGTGTTCATTGGAAGGACTGATGTTGAAGCTGAAATGCCAATACTTTGTCCACCTGATGCAAAGAACTGACTCATTTGAAAAGACCCTGATCCTGGGAAAGACTGAGGGCAAGAGGAAAAGGGGACGACTGAGGATGAGATGGTTGGATGGTATCACTGACTCAATGGACATGGGTTTGGGTGAACTCTAGGAGTTGGTGATGGACAGGGAGGTCTGGTGTGCTGTGGTTCATGGGGTCACAAATAGTTGAACACAACTGAGCAACTGAGCTGAACTGAACTGAATGCCCAGAAAAGTATTAGGCACATATGTTAATCAAAAATTATTGATTATTATTCCATTGCAATTTTGGTTCACAATTGTTTAGACACTAGAGGTAATTAGCTCATGCCTCTTTCACTTCCTTTATGGAGTAACTAAGTGATTTGAAAAAAGGGTCTTTAATAAGCGTCAGTTCAGTTCAGTTCAGTCACTCAGTTGTGTCCGACTCTTTGTGACCCCATGAATCGCAGCACGCCAGGCCTCCCTGTCCATCATCATCTCCTGGAGTTCACTCAGACTCAGGTCCATTGAGTCTGTGATGTCATCCTGCCATCTCATCCTCTGTCGTCCCCTTCTCCTCCTGCCCCAATCCCTCCCAGCATCAGAGTCTTTTCCAGTGAGTCAACTCTTCACATGAGGTGGCCAAAGTACTGGAGTTTCAGCTTTAGCATCATTCCTTCCAAAGAAATCCCAGGGCTGATCTCCTTCGGAATGGATTGATTGGATCTCCTTGCAGTCCAAGGGACTCTCAAGAGTCTTCTCCAACACCACAGTTCAAACGCATCAATTCTTCGGCGCTCAGCCTTCTTCACAGTCCAACTGTCACATCCATACATGACCACTGGAAAAACCATAGCCTTGACTAGGCAGACCTTAGTCGGCAAAGTAATGTCTCTGCTTTTGAATATGCTATCTAAGTTGGTCATAACTTTTCTTCCAAGGAGTAAGCGTCTTTTAATTTCATGGCTGCAGTCACCATCTGCAGTGATTTGATTTTGAGCCCAAAAAAGTAAAGTCTGACACTGTTTCCACTGTTTCCCCATCTATTTCCCATGAAGTGATGGGACCGGATGCCATGATCTTTGTTTTCTGAATGTTGAGCTTTAAGCCAACTTTTTCACTCTCCTCTTTCACTTTCATCAAGAGGCTTTTTAGTTCCTTTTCACTTTCTGCCATAAGGGTGGTGTCATTGCATATCTGAGGTTATTGATATTTCTCCCAGCAATCTTGATTCCAGCTTGTGTTTCTTCCAGCCCAGCGTTTCTCATGATGTACTCTGCATAGAAGTTAAATAAGCAGGATGACAATATACAGCCTTGACGTACTCCTTTTCCTTTTTGGAGCCAGTCTGTTGTTCCATGTCCAGTTCTAACTGTTGCTTCCTGACCTGCATACAGATTTCTCAAGAGGCAGGTCAGATGGTCTGGTATTCCCATCTCTTTTAGAATTTTCCACAGTTTCTTGTGATCCACACAGTCAAAGGTTTGGCATAGTCAATAAAGCAGAAATAGATGTTTTTCTGGAACTCTCTTGCTTTTTCCATGATCCAGAGGATGGTGGCAATTTGATCTCTGGTTCCTCTGCCTTTTCTAAAACCAGATTGAACATTAGGGAGTTCACGGTTCACGTATTGTTGAAGCCTGGCTTGGAGAATTTTGACCATTACTTTACTAGCATGTGAGATGAGTGCAATTGTGCGGTAGTTTGAGGATTCTTTAGCATTGCCTTTCTTTGGAATTGGAATGTAAAGTGACCTTTTTCCAGTCCTATGGCCACTGCTGAGTTTTCCAAATTTGCTGGCATATTGAAGCGTGGTAAATATTTATTGTCCATCTTTGTTCTTAAGCACAGGAAATCCATCTTTCTTCCAATCAGGTTTGGATGGTACTCGCTCTCCCTAGCTGATTTCTAGAAGGGATTCAAATTCAAGGCACAGACAATTATCCCTTGGCCTCGATTATTAATACAAAATTAACAGCTGACCCAAGCCAAGCCAACAAGGTTCGATTAGAATATTTATGATCAAAGTATTAGGACAGAGAAGCATTTTCTTCCTTTGGAGTCATGGAATTCCATGAATTAGGCATAAATCTTTTTTCCATGGAAGAATTTTATGCCATTAGGACCTAATACTTTTTTTCCCAGTCTTCATCATTCTTAGTAGATAAGAATAATGCTAATCCAGAGGAGTGCAGAGCCAAGGGAGGGAAAGGAAAAAATGATTCTCAATAATACCATCTGAATTCCAGGATCAAGTCATCCCTGAAATCTGAATATTTCAGTTGAGTAATACATTTGCTTTTGACAACTAATTCCCATTTGACAGTAAATCCCTTTTGTCTTAGACAACTTTCAGTTGTATTTCTGTCACTTGCAACTGATCATGACATTTAGATTGATGTCCTTCCCTCTTTGCTTTAGCCTCTTATTTGTACAGGCTGCTCAACATAGCCTGACAGGATGGAAGCAGCCTTGTCCTCATAGTCAAAAACTTATCCTAATTCAGTCTCTGCCACTTTCTAGCTTTGGGGTCTTATACCAATGTGTTGGATTGTGGTTGCCAACTTGGCACTACCATACATTTTCCAAAAACCCTATCCCCACATGATTTTGAGTTAGAGTTGACCAATAAACGAATTTGCATGAGATTTGGAAGCAAAAAGTGAAAAAAGAGCATATTACTCTTGGAAAGCCATGATGGTCAGATATATCAGCCATGGGACAGGTGCAAAGGTCCCCACTGGGCCCCGGCTGGTCGATGCTCTCCTCCTGCTTCATGTGTAACCTGTCTTTGTGACTGCTGGCTCTACCAGCCCACCATGGCCCCAAACCCACCATTACATGCTTGACAATGAGATTAAAGATGAGCCCAACTTCTCAACTGTTTCTGCAAGCTTTCACTTATTTTCCTAAGCCAGTGTTTCATTTGGATCTTGTTATTAACTGTATCTCTGACCTCTATTTCCCTCTTCCAGACCTGCACTTAAATACCTCTCCCCACATTCCTGTAATTTCGATAGTAATTCCCTATTCACAAAGTCCTTGTAGTGATTCTGTTTTCTTTGCAAACCCAGTATAATAAGGCCAGTTATTTACTCTCTCAAGCCTTAGATGCTTTGCTGATAAAAAGTGGGTTGTCCTGTCTAACTCTTGCTTCTATAGTGATACTCTGGTAATAATGGGCCTAGGGTGGAAACTGTATATGTATAGCATTATTGTAGCCTGACTGTTGATCCTTGGAAGCAAGGGCCTTGGCTCCAACATATAGGACTTTGCTACCTTTCTTTCTTGTAGAGACAAACCCTGAAAAGACAAAAGAGTATTTTCTAATCTCAAAAACAAGTGTATACCTTAGAAATTTGGGGGAAAAAAAAAAAGGCAATTGCAATGGAAATTTCTACTTAAAAACATGCTTATTTCTTGATCCTCTAATTTTTTTCTCCCTTCCATTCTAGAAAGAATATTGAAGGTTCCTGATTAATTGTTAACATTAAAATATTAAATGTAACATTAAAATATTTCCCTCATTGTTCTCATACAGATCCCGCAACTCCACCTCTTTGCACTGAGAACCTGTATGATTCCATACCTATTCTTTGAGTGGAAAATATGAAAAGAATGAATTGTCAAATACTTCAGCCAGATAACTACTTTAAATGTTTTCAGAGATTTAGCTAGAGATTCAATCTTGTCCTTTTTATACATACAAAATCCTCCTGTATAGTTGATTGAAGATGACCCACTTTATATATATATATATACATATATATGTATATTTTTAAATTTAAAATTTCATATACATCCTTAAAAATATATGCAAGCTACTATGCATTTTTGTTTCTTAAACAGAACTCTTGCGTTGGTTGAAAACTCAAACTGAACAGAGGGGTGATGGAGAAGGTGTATTTTCACTTGAGAACTGATGTTCTGAGGCAAGCCCCTCTTTTGGCTTGTAATAAAGTAAAAAGTGGGCGTTCTCCAGTGAATGCTCCCTTCCTACAAAGTGATTTCCATCAATGTATAATTAAAAGTGGATTTCCTTTTCCTTTTTGGTTGGAGGGAGGGGCTGGTAAACCTGGTTAAAGAAGGGAGAACAAAGAGAACTTTCATGAATTCCCCGGCAAACAGTCTATCAGTTACAATTCCTAGAGTTCGAATAGCTGCACCATTCTAAAGAAGTTCAGGAATAAAAAACGTCAAGCAGGGGGTCCAAGCAAAATTCAACCCGCATGCCAACTAAGGGAAAGAAAGAAAAAGGCAGGGGGAAAAACCTATCTTTTGTTGTAAAAAGAACTAATGAAGCTGCTGTTAGAACGGTCCACTGTGACCCAACAAGGCTGTACACCCACACACATTGTTCAAGCGCCAGTCATCCCCTCTAATAGGAAAAGGAAGTGCTGTGGTTTCAAGGAGGTGGTGGCACATACTGCCTTTGGAGTTTAACTTGGGAAATCTCAGTGAGGGCACACTTTGGCTTGCATTAGCTCCCAGAAGTTAGTGCAAAAATGCCTAAGGTTGTCAACTCCAGTCTTAAAGAAGAGATGGACTGGTGGGGGGTAAAATCCCATTGTCATTATAAATTGCTAATTAAATAATTATCAATTAGTTGGCAGACAGAACTCATTCCAATGTATTCCTTAGAGAGTTGTTAATAAAGAAAAACAGTCATTTTGGCTTTTTTCCCTATACAATATTCTTGCCTAAAGGTGCTAAATAGAGATAACATGATATATTCTATGTTGGCTGTTTCACATAGACCATTATATATTATTGATCAAAGATAAACATCAATTATGGCAAGCAAACATGAATTTCCATTATTCTAGTTACGTGGCATTAATTTTACTATATTAACTCATCGACTGGGTCATTTTTCAATGAACAGACAATAGACTATTTATTTGCCAGCAAAGAAAAAAAAACCAACACTGAATTTTCCAAGCTATTTTATAGAAACTATTTGGGAAAACAAAATGTTAACTGATATTAATTTTAAAATAAAGATTATCTCTGCATTTTTAATTGCAAAAGTGTTTTATTTAAAACTCTAGGAATAGTCATTCACTAATTATAAACATAATTAAAAAATAATCATTTTAAAATGTAATTAAGAGAAAAAAGAAACATTCAGAAGTAAACAAAATATATTACATATATAATATATACACATACATGTATAATACAAAAAGTAAATATATATTTACATGTTAAAATATTATATATATTTATATGTAAATACTGATCTATTCATATATCTATCTGTATTTTTGTGAATTTAGGACTTTGAGGTTGGTCCTGTAAGATTCCTCAGAGTTTACAAGTGAAAAATCTCACTGGTGGTTTTTCGGAAGAGAAGATTTTTTTTTTGATGCTTAGATTCAGGGTACTGGGCAGAAACAAAACCCAAAGAAAGGATATAATATCTGGAAAGATGGGAATCAAATTCTGAAGAAATTCAATTACATTTAAATATAAATAAACTTGTAGTTTAGTCCATTAAAATCATTGGCATAAACATAGAGCCATTCTCTCTTTGTAGAGAGATGCGAAGTTCTGAACCTCTCCATCTATCTTCTCTATTAATTATGAATGAGAAAGGTGGCAAATTTCCCAAAAACTTTAGAGAATTCAGTAGCCTGTTAAAAACAACTAATAAGTAAATTTATTTTAGTAGCTATGGCGGAAAAAGTTTTTCTTTGTACTGTGATATTTTCCACTGCAAATCTGCATAAAGTTCCATTTTGTTATGAACATAACAATATTTTAAGCTACTTATTTACAGGTGATAGCCGTCTTGATTACACAAACTCAGCCCTTCTTATTATTTCAATTAATTAGGTCACAACAGAGGAAAATAAGGTATCTCTTGTCACAGCCTGATGCCCCTTCTAGACTTTTGGGGACTTGGAATCAATTGACGTCTCAAAATCTTAAAAGATCTTCATTATGGCAAGGTCCGTAATTTGATTTACTTTAAGGAATACTTAATTGTTAAACGTCGTACTGTGTTATATTATTGAATTCTTGTTCATGGTTCAGGATTGATCCACTCCAGCTTTCAGCAGGGAGCAGTTTTCTGGTGAGGCTCAGCAGGACTCCCAATCAATAGGGTTAATAGATGTGGGACCAGGCAGTCAGAGGTGACAGGGCTGGCAGATCCAATGCCAATGAAAACAGGTTCTGATGTCACTTTTATGCTGGCAACAATGTCATTCTAATTACCTGGAGCATACAGTTGTTATGTGCTAACAGGACTGTGAATGACCCATCAGTCTGAATTATTTTAAGGAAAGTAGTTCAGTTTTTTTTAGCCCTTCTTTATATTACTGGTCTCCATGATTTCTGAGATATCACTTGCTACCATAATGTAGAAAATAGTACTGTTCAGCTCTTCCTTGGTATTTCAGTACTCCCAACAACAGATTAAAGCTACATAAAATGTTAGCCCCCCGCCCCAAATTAGAGGGTATTTTGTGTAAAAAGTGTTCATTTTCTAAAAGATACCTTACAAAAGAGGGGGTTTCTAAATAGCAAAATCTGAAAGAGGCAACTCAAGCCAGAGAAAAATGTATTTTTATCTAGTAGTCTATATGAAGCAACATGAAGTATAAACTAGTTAAGCAAGGAGTGGCTAGTCATTTTATTCTACTGTACTCTTAGGTCTTCTCTTTAGGAAGCCACTAGAAAGGCAGCTGCTGCTGCTGCTGTTGCTAAGTTGCTTCAGTCGTGTCTGACTCTGTGCGACCCCATAGACGGCAGCCCACCAGGCTCCCAAGTCCCTGGGATTCTCCAGGCAAGAACACTGGAGTGGGTTGCCATTTCCTTCTCCAAGAAAGGCAGCAGTCCCTCCCAAAGTCTATCAAATGTTCCTTTTATAGACATCACACTGGGACTCAAGCAACTGAGTCCAGAGCAATAGATTCATCTCTTACAAATGCTTCAAATAAATATATTGCATGCATGCTCTGTTGTTAAGTCATGTCCAGCTCTTTTGTGATCCTACTGACTGTAGTCCGCCAGGCTCCTCTGTCCATGGGATTTTTCAGGCAAGAATACCTGGGAATGGGTTACCATTTCTTTCTCCAAGGGATCTTACTGACCCAGGAATCAAACCCACATCTTCTGCTTGGCAGGTAGGTTCTTTATCACTGAGTTACCAGGGAAGCCCACTTACTAAGCAGTAATTTGGAAAATTTGCCCGTCCTTGGGGAAAAAGCTTGATGGTGCACATTATTTCAAATGTCAATGCCGATTTTACTGTACAGAATGATCATCTTTGCCATCATATCCTTCACAGAAGGATCTATTTGACTATTTTCTCTTTTATAAATTTTATTTACTTATTTTTTAAGAAAAGAAACCGAATCTAACAAACAATCTAGTCTTTAATACCCTAAGAATTTCCTTGATGAACTCTGTGAGGTTCATATATCCATTTTGGATGTATGAAAATTTACATTTCATCTTTGACTGATTTGCTATATTCTTAAAGGAAAGATTTATGACAGCTAAACCTAGAAACAAGCAGACAATAATTGTTTATAATAATTCTGTCCAGACCAATTGTGCTGGTGGAGACAGAATGGCCATCGGCATAATGAAGCCACGGACTGAATTACAGTATTCTTCTTATTGTCTTCCATACTCATTAAACCTACTACATAGTAAACCATATTAGGTTAACTTGAAGAAGTCTCAAATCTGAAAGAAATTAGTTATTTTTTAACTGCACTGGGAAATTCTCTGTTAATTGGTTGTAATCAAGTAGTGTTGATCATTAGCTCTTTATTTTATGATGAGATTGTTAATGATGATAATGGTGATGATGATAATGTAACATGCACACAGAACGATGGAAATGTGTCTTATTCATTTGAAGAGGATTTGTCTTTATGCCAAATGTATATTGCTTTACATGGTAGTCTTGCAGCAGTCAAGAAAAAGACAGGAACAAACATTTTAGGCATACATGTAGACTCAAAGGAGGATTAATCTTAGATTAACTTTTCCATTGTCATGTTTGAAATGTTGGCCAAGCTTGTACTGAAATTAAAATTGTTTGTTGAGGATAAATACCGTTATTTTAATTTTTCCAATAGGTATTATACTTCTCTTTTAGGAGTATGGCAGGTCTTTTGACAGTTTTACGTTAAAAAAAAATCATGTCTAATTTGAATACATTAACATATTTTGTCATCAAAAATTAATTCTAGAAAAGGAACCATAACCAGGAAAGCAATTTAACTGTATATTTTATGAGAAAAGAGAGAGAAGAAAAACTTTGTCATTCTCTGGGCAGCTCAGTTAATTTGATGTGCTTTAATGTAAATTTGGGGGTTGCTTTAATTTCAATACATATTTTTTCACTTAATAAGGGAAACAAAAGAAACTTTCAACCAGTAACTCCAGTTTGTTATCTCAGAATGTTTTGGCTTCTCAAATGTGAGAACATGATTGTTTTTATTTCCAGGAGGAGATAATAACACTGAAGCAATAAAAAAGAGTCAAGGCAGCTTGCACAGCACAGGAAGTTCACAGCCAGAGACTTAATTTCTCACACAATGTGCTGTGCAATGGGCCCATTAACATAGATGAATAGGCTCTTTAAAGGTTTTTTTTCCTTCTTCTTCTTCTTCCAGATATGCAGCTGCCGCTGAATGGTGATATGTTAATAAGGTACTCACTTGCCTATTCTTCAGGTACTCTGGCATTCTCTACCTAGGTAATCTCCATATAGGAAAAGCTATTAGGGGGTTGTATCTGCTACCACACCTTCAATTATATTAACACCTGCACTGATAATCCAGTAAGGTAAGCTAGTAGGGGGCCTATGGCCTTAGTCCACCCCTTTTCTCCCTACAAAGTTACATCTGAAGGGTGGAAAAAAAGGAAGGAGTAGAAGGGAAAAAAAAAGGAAAGTCACTTTTATTACACATCAGTGGGAACCTTCTGAAAAAGCTTTCATTCCTAGGAAATTGTTATTTCTTCAAACAGCTGACAGCCTGCAGAGGAAACTCTTAATGGAAACCCAGCTCCTGCATTGTTATGCAGGGCCCTCATGTAGATTAAGGGGGGTGGATTAAGTTAGCTTCCAAAGGGTCTATTGTGTGTAGCATTAATTTGCAGGGCTCTTGATATTTGAGTTTGAAGGTTTATAACCTCAGTGTTTACTTAGATGAACTACATCCTAGGTTTGTTTATTTCCGTCTGCAGTCTCTTATTTCCTAGTAAATGTTACATTTATATTTGTTAACAGCAAGAATGTTGTTATAAATCCCAAAGAAATAATTACACATGCTTATTCATTCATTTTAAAGCCTCAATCCTGGTCCTCCCAGGTCACTTTTCACAGTTATGTTATAGAAGATTATACAGATAGATTCATTTCTCAAGAACGTTTATGCCATCCAGTTAAATAGCAAAGTAAAGACTATATAGTTAGGAATGAAAGCTTAATTATTCACTTTCTGTGAAATTAACATAACTGCCCCTTGTTTCTTTTATATAGCAATATTATAAATACATAGCACCCCCAAAGCTGTGCCATTTTCTTCCAAATGAACAAATTTACTATAGAACTGATCACAACTTTTTTTGTTACTGTTTGGATGATTACTTTGTAAAGAGTAGTTTCCAAGTTTGAATATTTCTTAATGTTTTCAGATCACTATTTGCAGGCAAATTTGTGTGATGTTTTAGACATAGGAACCCTGCAAAAGTCTCATCTTCCAAGATTAAATTGCAAATGTCTATTCACAAACTTGTTCAACACCACCCCTAATCTTACTCCCTCCTTCTCCCCACCCCACCCAAATTGTATAGGCAGTTGCTAATGTGAATTTAAAATTCAATATGAATGGCTAGGGGGAAAAAAGGCATGCCCATTGGAACTTACTCTGCTCTTAATCTGGATTTAGGGACTCAATTGAATAGAAGTACATTATGCTTGAACAACTGAAGTTTCTATTATTTTTAAACCTTTTTTACAGAAAACAACACCAACAGCATATTGAATATTTTATTGCACATTTTCTGCTTATGGTTAGTATTTTCAAGGTCTAACAGGTAATTTAAAGTGTCACTATTCATGGAACTATCCATGTTAGCATTTATAACTGTTAATAGGTCTTGTGATATAGTGGTAAGATCATTTATTTTCTTAAATATCAGAGATCAGGACCTTTGTTCTGGCTCCAAGTACCTTGGGTGGTTCTCTGAACTTCTTTGGAGTCTTACTTTTTCGTCTGTAAAAACCAGAGTGAGAGTCTGATATCTAAGCTAATGAAGTTCTATGATTCTCACCAAAATATACTACTTCTTAGGGGCTTCCAATAAATTTGATATACCTGGACCTTTCCTACTAGCAATAATTAGATTTGCTAATCTATCCTTATTTCCTAGTAATGTATATTTAATATTGCTGTTTATAGCTCTAACTATATTTTTTTTTACATTTTTTTTAAATTTCAAGGGAAAACTATTGATTAGGAAACTGTTGTGAGGAAAACTCTGACAGACGCCATTGAAAACATACTGGCTTATAGTAGTGAAACTTTGAAGCAAACTTTTAAGCTCTGATTACTCTTAGCCTGGTAAGTAATCATGAAAGATGTATCTTATTACTATCGGCTTGTTGTTTTTGTTTTCATCATGCAGTTCTTCAGGCTGTTCCTATGTGCCTTGAAAGACAATCTGTCCAAAAATAGAATTTGTTGATTCAGCAAATGTTTCTTGAACACCTCTCATATGCCACACATTGTGCTACGTATAAAGGATAGTTATGTAAAGAAAGAAATGGCCTGTGCCCTTGGCAGGATTATTTTGGGAGCAGTGCCTGTTATGTTGTAGACCCATAACAACTGCTTTATTGAATGAATGAAGGTATCTATGTTTGTACAAATGAATGAATAAAGCTTACCTTTAATGAATTTAGGTTTTTCCTAAGGCTGTTAAGATGTATAGGTTCAGTTCAGCTCATTTTACCAGTAATTTATTGAGTATTTTCTATCTGCCAGACATTAGGTTTAGTCTTGGGAATTTTTATTCAGGAAATTAAATACCAATAAAAGTTGACATAGCAACATGAGAGCCTTATATGGACTATACTCAAATACTTACCAATAGATATGAACTCCACACACTATGATGTATGCTGAAGTGCTGGCTTATGAATGTTTCATTTAGTTCATGTTTTATCTTGATCTTATATACAAAGTTATTATTAGTGTGGGAGAAAAAGTAACAAGAAAATATTCAGACCTCAAAGACTACTCATAAGCTGGATCAATGACTGATTGGTTCAGTACATGGTGCTGAGAGAAAAAGTGGAAGTCAGTTTTCAGTTACTGTGTAGTGATGATAACACTATCAGCTATCTTTTATGCTGGACTTACTAAACACCAAACTTTGTCATGAATGCTCTATGTGCATTACCTGATTAAATTTTTCTGATAGCCCTTGGAGGTTTGGGCATTATTATCCCCATTTGACAGATAAAGAAACTGAGGTTGAGAAAAATGAGGTAACCTCCCTAAGCCATAATGGTGCAAATGGTAGAGCTAAAGTTCAGGGTCAAGTTTCTCTTACTTCCCAGTCTCTTCTCTTAATTACTGCATTACTGTTATCCTATCTTTGTGGTCAAAACACTCTGTAGCTATTTCAGGTCTGCTAGTTGCTAACTTTGTTATTTCTGCTATTCCTCAGGAGACTGCTAGGTACCAATATTAATTGCAGCTTAGTAAAAGAACAGCTTTCAGGACTGTAATTCATCAAAGAGAATTTTATTAAGCTCTTGTCCAAAGTCTAGAAATATAACTTTCTTCATGGCAATAGCTGCAGCAAATTAGAGACTTCGAATGGAATATCAAATATAAGTGCTTCTTAAAAGTATATATATATATATATATATACGTGTGTGTGTGTGTGTGTGTATACATATTTATAATATCTTTGCAAGAATAAGATGAAGGAGGTGGCAATGATTAAATGGTAGCTTTATGGAACTTGCAAACTGACCTGCTTTGAGAATAATACCTACATCCCTTAGCAAGAAGTATGAGAGTTTCTAAATCTGAATGAAGAACATAAAGGAATACATAATTCTCTCAAAAGGCAAATATAATACAGGGAGGGGAGGATGGGAAAAAGCAGCTGCAAGCAAGCTGCAATTAAATGTCTGATCCACTATTTGACAACTGTAAAAACATATTTGATCACTGATGTCATTACTGGAAAGGCTGATATGATAAAGCAATGGATTTGCAGACAACACAGTCACTTCATGCTTCTAGAGCTGCCATTTCTTATTTATTTTACTAATAAGAACTTGCTTTTACTGTTTACAATTACAACTGTGTGTTAATAAATTGGGATATGTACAAAGAAGACTTGGACCTAGTTTTAGTTAAAAATTTTGTTGAAGATAGTAATTTGGGTTTAGAGCTTCTTTTTCTGAAATCACAAAGAAAACTACATAGTGTTATCAAAAGGAAGATATAAGGAGTAAATTTCTACTTAATAATTTCAGATATAAGTACATACAAATAATGAAGTAAGCACGTATATATTTTCCCCTTGTACATAGCAGAATTTCAAAACATGATCCTTTTGATTTTTTTGTCTCAATAGGATTTAGTTGAAAGAGAAGGTGATTTGGTGCCTGATGGTTCTAGGAACAAATACTTGCTATCACAGTTATTGTGTGGCCCTAAAGCAGTACTTTAATCCTTAGGCCTCTGTCTTTCCTTGTATCAGATGGAGATAAAAACCTACCTCACAGTGTTGTAGTAAGAGTTGCAAGGAAGGCAGTACTTATATTAAGGGTTGAATAAATGGTTATTACATTTAAGTGAGACCAGAAGCCTGGGAAATTAAGGCATCAAGGGAAAAATGAAACAGAAGGATAAGCTATAAAGATTAAAAATGGTCAATAAAAGTGATTGAGGGAATAAAGATGGTATTGAACCAAGATAGGAAAATGTAAGACCACTCAATAGCAAAGTTTATCTATATTCTGACTCTTCTGAGTTTTGGAATGGTGTTTTCAGGGAAAAAAAAAAAAGCACAATGAGAAGAGGAAAAAAAAAGAAAAAAAAAGCAACAATATAAAACTATAGGGAAATTAAAACCAAGAAAATTAGATCAAATATGGAACTTTTATCAAAAAGCAGTTGAGCAATGTGAAGAGAACAATATGATAAAACAAAAACTCTGGGAAGACTAGAATAGAAAAGAATAGAGAAACAAAGAAACATGGGAAAGACAGGAAAAAAGCAAACAGAGAAAATGTTGAAGTGTGAGCATGTTCAAGCTAGTGGAACACACACAACTGTGCATTTAATTTTGACAGGAAAAGATACCTGAATTGAGCCTGATTTACTAAAAGAAAAAGGCATACTAGTATGAGAAAGCAATGATTTTTTTTTTTAATTCTCAAGTTAAAACAGAATGTATTTAAGCATAATATATGTCTGTGTGTTAAAATGCATATGGAATTCTGGGTTTGGGGCAGGGAGACATCACTTGATTTCACTATAAATTTACCCATCTGGATACTAGAAGTGAGACATTTATTGTTTACTCATTCATCCAATCAGAGAAGATAAATTTTTCAAATTGCAGTTATATCAACAGATACAGCAGAGATCTTAATTAGTTAAAAATCTTCATAAGCGTCATTTGGCTGAACGGATCAAATAAGAGCAACAAAAATATCTCCAGCCACACAACAAGCCATCTAAAAATTCTCTGGGGATCTATTCCTCACTTCTATAGCCAAGTAACACATGTAACTCTACCACAAATCTAAAGGCAAATAGATGTTCCTGTTCACTTTTTCTTACAGGAAAGCATCTGCTTACAACGTTTTTTTTTTTTTTTTTTTCTGTTATTTTTCTCTTGAATGTTCCAATTCAAAAACATCACCCTACCACCTTTTTTGCTTGTTAAATCTCTCTGTCCTTAGGGCTATATCTGTATGCACCAGAGAAACGATCTCATTAACAAAGTAGTTCTGTGTGTCCTTAATACTGAGGCCCTAGACTGCAGCTGGAGGCAGTTCTCTACTCAGCCCGCAGTGCCGAGTGACACAGACAGGCGACATCATCTGAGTACCAACTTCTACTACATCCAGACAGACTGCGAGAACCATTTCCAAATCGTGGGAAGACGTTAGAGAACCAAAGGTAATCCTTCTGTTTCTATGTACAATTTTTGCAGCTATCAAAGATTTCCACCTGGAAGGAAACATTGGGGATGGGAGCAGGCTCTGTGTCAAAACTGGTAAGTCAGGAAATGAATGTATCCATCAGGTAGGAAATAAAGGGCAAACACAGAGAGAGAAGAGCTTCTGATATTTTTGAAAAATGAAAATCTGATGCAAAATGAATGAAGTGGCTTTAGGATCGATAGAAAAAGGAAGGCTTTGTTACATGGGAATTAAACTGCAGGCTAGTATCTGTAAATAGGAGGAGGGGTTTTTGTCTTATGGGAATCTCCAAGTTGGAAAGGACTTCAGAGATCATCCAGGCTATTATGAATGATCATATCTCATACTTTTCTTTTTTTTAAAGGGGTGGCTGCAAAGTTTTGGACAAGACCTCTACAGGCAACTGGAAGCACAGTGTACCCAGGTGGTGGGGCTCGTCTGTGGCAATATATTTTCCAGTCTGTCCAATTGAATATGGCTGTAAGGGGAATAAAACCCCATGTAATCTCCAGCAGTGACAATTTAATCAGTTGTGTAAGGGGAAGAAGCAGAGTCCCCTCATTTTCATATTTGCATATTTGATTTTTGCATTGGGGAATAGAGGTTATGTGTTTCTATTACTTTCCATTTGATTTTAATATTTAACCCTTTTAGGAGCAAATTTCTTCCAATGAAAGAAACATTGAGTCAAGCTGGTCAAAAAATAAGATTTCTGTTTTCAAATAAAGCTCTGGATGCAGCATGTCCTGTGTAACATTTTTTCCTACAAAGAATCTATGTGCCGAACATGGCTTGTGTGTTCCCAGCTTCTGCACATTATGCATCCCCTCTTAACATTCAGAGATCCACCCTGAAAAAGAAGGCAACTATTTGGAGAACAATACAAAATGATGAGGTAGTCTATACCTATACCATAATATGTCCCCTTTTTTGCATTTGCATTTTTTAAAATGGTAAGTCTTAATAACTGCTGCTATTCCTGAGAAAGTAGGGTTTCTAAAATACCTTATATATACAGGAATCCCTTCTTATGAGGTTATAGAAAGGCAATAGATACAGTTAAATTAGTAAAATTCCATTGTTTTAAAACTCTGTTCTACAACTGACAGAATGATGTTATTATCCATAATATGGTAACAGATTAGGGAATAGATTTTAAAATAAATAAGACGCAGGTAATTCAAAGTCATCATCAATTACCCTTGTGTGACTCCCTTGAGTATATTAAAAATCCACTCAAAATGGCTTTGGATTTGAATTGCTGGAACATAGATAGCTGTTTTTTCTTTTTTCTTTTTTAATGCATCAATTCATGTAAACCTCCGATTGTGAAAGCTCCAGAAGTATGTTGGGTAATTAAAAAAAAAAGAAAAAGAAAAAGCTCGTATTCTACTTGCTTAATACTTTACAGTTTCTCTATAAAAGTGAACTCTGAAGCCAGGCTTTCACTGCAGAGGAAAAAATATTGATTTGATTCTATGTAATTTTGCAAAAAGAGAAAAAAAATTTTTTTAAGTTTGAAAATGTTCTGTGCATTAAATTTAATCTATGTATGTATTCACACATGTGTGTATGTTAGGCCATATTAACATATGGCCTAAATATTGTTAGTTAAATTCTATAAGAAATTACTAAAATTGGTATTTGGAAAAGATAATCCATAGTATTTTATTAAAAAGCAGAGCAGATAGTCTTTTTGTGTTCATGAAAAGTGCACCAGTAGTAGTATACAGGTATATATAATCATTAGATGGCAGGTATAAGATGCTTTGGGGATGAGCAGAATTCACATTAAATTCCAGCACATAATACGTTAAGTTTTGAATGTAGTCTTATTTATTTAAATCTGCATTCTGATGGTCACACTTTCAAAGAGGTAACAAATATCTGTGATCCAGTGATTACCTATTCAAATTAACCCAGCTTCTTTGAATATGATCTAATGATTGAATGATCCCCCAAACACTGTAAGTCCTTGGGGAAATATACTGATGTCCCAGCACATTTTCTCAAGGCTTGGAGAGGACTAGATCTGCCAAGGAGTTGCCTTGAAGCATGGACACTCTGCTCTACCTAAACACAAGTCCTAGGCTTTAATCACAATGGCTAGGTTCACACTAAATCAATTAACCATATGATTGCTTTCACAGGAGCCCAACCTCATCAGCATCTTTCCTTCAGGCTAACTGACAAGACTGGGTATAGTCAATGTAGCCAAGTGAATCTGATTACCTAAGAGGTATAAACCTCTCAATATACAAATACGGGTAGGACTATTCACCCTGAATCTAGTTTTTTAGAGGTTGCCCTTTTATAATCAACCCTATAAATTTAAATGATCAAGGTAAAATATTTATGAAGCAAGAGTTGGCAAGTTTTACAAGGAAGATTGCGACCAAATAATAATAGTCTGCTGCCTAGATTGTGGGGTTTTTGTTTCAGTTTGTTTGTTTTGATCTTTTTAGCAAGAAGTGAGTGAGCTCTCAAAATCTAAAATAATAAGATTTACTTTGAGAATTTGAAAGAAGTAAAAATACCCAAGAAATGTAATTTGTAATTTAATAGCAACTTTAGACAAGGATTGAGATGTGTGTGTGTGTGTACACACACATCTATATGTATATGCCTGTGTCCTTTTTTAGGCTTGTTAAATCTTGTTACTTCACTAATCATTGCTGGATTTGGTGGTATATCAAGTGTGAACTTGAAACTTTCTAGCATCCTTTTCTTGGTATCCTATTGGGAAGTTCTTGCCAGCATGATAACAGGATTTTTGGTTACTACCCACTAGAATTATTTCTTCAAAAGTGTTTTCCTAGCTTAAAAGCTGAATATAAGATCTGAGCAATGTAACTTTTCCAATGGGCTTGTCATTTCTGAGCAATTTTGAGATTATCATAAATATTCCTTAAATGCAATTAAAATGCACTAGACAGCAAGTGACCCACCTCCCATACTAAGGAATTCATGCTTCTGGTAGGTAGTTGCCAGAAATCTGGGAGGTTATGTGGTCTGATGGGCCTCACTGGGATCATATCCCATTCTAGAATGCCAATGTACATGTTGCTATGAAAAACTTGTTGGAATCATGAAACTGACTTCCCAAAAGGTTTCCGAAATTGGGAATTCAACAGTTTTGTCACTTCATGTGAAGAGTTGACTCATTGGAAAAGACTCTGATGCTGGGAAGGATTAGGGGCGGGAGGAGAAGGGGATGACAGAGGATGAGATGGCTGGATGGCATCACTGACTTGATGGACGTGAGTCTGAGTGAACTCCTGGAGTTGGTGATGGACAGGGAGGCCTGGCGTGCTGTGATTCATGGAGTCGCAAAGAGTCGGACACGACTGAGCGACTGAACTGAACTGAATTGAATAAAAAAAAGGTAATCCACAGAATTCTAGTCTTGATGTTGGGACCCTCTTAAATAAAAACACTTACACCAATAATATGGAGATTTTTTTCTTTAGGGTGTTTAGGTAGTTTGTCTTGAATCAAAGATGACTTTTTCAAAATTAGCAATTTTTTTTCTCTGATTTTAAACACCAAACCCACTGCTTCTTATGTTCAGATATTTAGATAAATGATAAAACAGTTCATTCAGTAACTTGGCAAATTGTCCCAGCAAACGTCCCCGGTCATCCTGGCTTCTTGTACTCAAAGCCGAATGTTCGGAGAGTCTAGATGATTTGCTGAGTGTCTGGGGTCCCAGAGGCAAAGTATCTAGAAATCTAAAGGAGAAAAATAATGCTGAGAGAACCAAATTTTCTCACTATCACTGAGAGAACAAACCTGTTGGAGATCAAAACACACTTGCCTTGTATTCTGGAGTCCATACATCTATCTCTTGTTGCCTTTTTTTTCTATTCCTAAAGAAAAATAGACATACATAAGTAAATCTAAAGAAAGTAGTTATGGAAAAAACTCTGGGCAAGATGGAGTATAATTACAGCCTGTTTGAGGGTTGATGAAAAGATGAATGTGCCTGTACCCTCCTCACACTGGCTGCTGCTTCCAGTAGAAGAGGCTGTGTCTCCCCACAGCCCAGTGCTTGCAAGCTCCTGCTCCTCCTTCAGCCTATTCTTGGCTATGGATTCCCTTGTGCTCTTTGTGCATTTTAAGTTTAATTTTGCATTTAAAAACTCAATTGGCTCATCTGTTAAGCATTAAGCAGCTCCCTTTTGAGCCACAGGGGGAGCCCTGGGAAAACCCACAGCTGCTGGAACATGGAAAATGGGTTTAAAAAAACAAAACCATTTTGAAACTTTAAAGCATTTTAGCAGCCATGGATTTCCCAATCCTTACCCCCCAAATGGTTCATCTGTTTAACTTTTATCTGGTATTGGAACACACAAACCAGAGCATTAAATAGCCCTCAGATGACTTTTTGTTTAATACAAAATGAAAGTAAGAGCTAAGCAAGCCATGTGGGAGGAACTTTCAGAGAGCTATGGCCTGGAATACCTGCAAGCAAATTCTCCCTCCAGTTATAGAAACAATTCTGAAATTCAGTCATGCCTGCTGGAACCACAGCCTTTCCTACACTCACTTAGGAGTTTAAGACATACTCCCCACCTCCCGAAAAGGAGGCAAGAAAACAAGTCCCAAACAACTCCAAATCCCAGCTTGTAAAATGACAATAAAATTGATGGAAAAGTTAATAGGCTTGGGATATTAATGAAATGCTCCATCAAGATTTTAACTTTCAAAATGATTTGTCATTGACTAAAACTTCATGTTAAATACAGTTGTGTAGGCTGTAGATAAACACAAATTATCATTTCTTTTCCAGGTTCCTAAATATTCCCCTAACTAACCTTGGACCCCTGTGGTAGGCTCCCAAGTTCTAAGTCCTAAGTCCTATGATTAGTTACCAATTCCTATGAATGGACTTATACTTTCACAATGTTATGTGAAATAATAAATCCCTGTTTGGTCACTTTGGTTAGATATCCCTTTACTTGTAGATATACACCTTCTAACTGGCACCAGACTATAAATTGTGTTATTTTTTCTTTTAATGGTTCATCTTGGATGAGACCAAGGATTGCAGAGCATATCAATAGATTGAGACAGCATTCAGAATGATGATAACCCTTAAGAATAAGGAAGAGAATGTATTTGGAGGGAGGAGAGAGGATATGCAGCAGAGACCATGAGTTCTATTTTGAATTTAGTGAAGCTGTTCATACATCTTGGGGGAAATATAAAATAGAAGTGAATATCTGAGTGTACCATTCAGAGATTGTATCTGTGCTGACAACATGTGTTAGGAAATATTTTGCATAGAGCCAATCCTTGTTGATGAAGGAATTAAGTCTATCTGAAGAAAACATCAAGCCATTAAGAATTCAAAATATCATTATTTCAAAATATGTCTATCCCTCCTTTGGTATATCTACAATAACTTTGAAGATACCCAAAAATCCAGTTAATTATTTTGTATATTTATTTTTTAATCGAGGTATAGTTCACATACAATATTATGTTAGTTTCAGGTATACAATTAGTGATGGCAATGGCAACCCACTCCAGTACTCTGGCCTGGAAAATCCCATGGAGGGAGGAGCCTGGTGGGCTGTAGTCCATGGGGTCGCTAAGAGTCAGACACAACTGAGTGACTTCACTTTCATTTCTCCTTTCATGTATTGGAGAAGGAAATGGCAACCCACTCCAGTGTTCTTGCCTGGAGAATCCCAGGGATAGGGGGCCTGATGCGCTGCCGTCTATGGGATCACACAGAGTTGGACACGACGGAAGCGACTTAGCAGCAGCAGCAGCAGGTGTACAATGTAGTGATCACATTGTGAAATGGTCATCACGGTAAGTCTAGTAACCTCTAGTCACTATACAAATTGTTATAGTATTATTGACTGTACTTCTTATGCTATACATTATATCCCCATGACTTATTTTATAACTGGAAATTCCTATTTCCTAATCACCTTCACCTATTTCACTCAATCTCTCATCACTCTCCCTTCTGGCAACCACCAATTTATTCTGTGATTTTATTCGTTTTTTATTGCTGAATAATATTTCATTGTACATATATACCCCTTCTTCTTTATCCATTTATCTGTTGATGGATGCTTAGTTTGCTTCCATATCTTGGCAATTGTTAATAATGCTACTGGGAACATTGGGGTACATGTATCTTTTTGAATTGTTGTTTTTGGATTTTTCAGAGGTATCAGTTCAGTTCAGTTGCTCAGTCATGTCCAACTCTTCGCGACTCCATGAATTGCAGAACGCCAGGCCTCCCTGTCCATCACCATCTCCTGGAGTTCACTCAGACTCACGTCCATTGAGTCCGTGATGCCATCCAGCCGTCTCATCCTGGGTTGTCCCCTTCTCCTCCTGCCCCCAATCTCTCCCAGCATCACAGTCTTTTCCAGTGAGTCAACTCTTCGTATGAGGCGGCCAAAGTACTGGAGCTTCAGCTTTAGCATCATTCCTTCCAAAGAAATCCCAGGGCTGATCTCCTTCAGAATGGACTGGTTGGATCTCCTTGCAGTCCAAGGGACTCTCAAGAGTCTTCTCCGACACCACAGTTCAAACGCATCAGTTCTTTGGCGCTCAGCCTTCTTCACAGTCCAACTCTCACATCCATACATGACCACAGGAAAAACCATAGCCTTGACTAGGCGGACCTTAGTTGGCAAAGTAATGTCTCTGCTTTTGAATATACTGTCTAAGTTGGTCATAACTTTTCTTCCAAGCAGTAAGCGTCTTTTAATTTCATGGCTGCAGTCACCATCTGCAGTGATTTTGGAACCCCCAAAATAAAGTCTGCCACTGTTTCCACTGTTTCCCCATCTATTTCCCATGAAGTGATGGAACGAGATGCCATGATCTTCGTTTTCTGAATGTTGAGCTTTAAGCCAACTCTTTCACTCTCCTCTTTCACTTTCATCAAGAGGCTTTTTAGTTCCTCTTCACTTTCTGCCATAAGGGTGGTGTCATCTGCATATCTGAGGTTATTGATATTTCTCCCAGCAGTCTTGATTCCAGCTTGTGTTTCTTCCAGTCCAGCGTTTCTCCTGATGTACTCTGCATATAAGTTAAATAAGCAGGGTGACGATATACAGCCTTGACGTACTCCTTGTCCTATTTGGAACCAGTCTGTTGTTCCATGTCCAGTTCTAACTGGTGCTTCCTGACTTGCATGCAGATTTCTCAAGAGGCAGGTTAGGTGGTCTGGTATTCCCATCTCTTTCAGAATTTTCCACAGTTTATTGTGATCCACATAGTCAAAGGCTTTGGCATAGTCAATAAAGCAGAAATAGATGTTTTTCTGGAACTCTCTTGCTTTTTCCATGATCCTGAGGATGTTGCCAATTTGATCTCTGGTTCCTCTGCCTTTTCTAAAACCAGCTTGAACATCAGGGGGTTCATGGTTCACATATTGCTGAAGCCTGGCTTGGAGAATTTTGAGCATTACTTTTCTAGCATGTGAGATGAGTGCAATTGTGTGGTAGTTTGAGCATTCTTTGGCATTGCCTTTCTTTGGAACTGGAATGAAAACTGACCTTTTCCAGTCCTGTGGCCACTGCTGAGTTTTCCAAACTTGCTGGCATATTGAGTGCAGCACTTTCACAGCATCATCTTTCAGGATTTGAAACAGCTCAACTGGAATTCCATCACCTCCACTAGCTTTGTTCGTAGTGATGCTTTCTAAGGCCCACTTGACTTCACATTCCAAGACGTCTGGCTCTAGATTAGTGATCACATCATCATGATTATCTGGGTCGTGAAGATCTTTGGAGTAAAATTGCTGGATCATATGGTAGTTCTAATTTTAGTATTCTAAGAAACATCCATCCTGTTTTCTATACTGGCTGCACCAATTTACATTCTCACTAGCTGTGTACCAGGGTGTTCTTTTCTCCACATCCTCACCAACACTTGATATTTGTGCTCTTTTTCATGGTAGCCATTCTGACCAGTGTTAAGATCAGTGTGGTTTTGATTTGCTTTTCCTTGATAATTAGTGACATTGAGCATTTTTTCGTATGTTTGTTGAGTATTTCTATGTCTTCTTTGTAGAGATGTCTGCTGAGGTCCTCTGTCCATTTTTCAGTCAGTTTGCTTGTTTTTTGGCATTATTTAAAATAGTCTGGAAGTGTTCCTTCCTAATGAATTTTTTGTGACTATTTTGAGAAGGATAGGTAAAACTATGTAAGGGATTTTTTTGGTTCATTTTTTGCTTTTTACGCATTCAACCACCTCACATCTTTTGATTGGAACACTTAATCATTTATGTTTAAAGTTATTATTGACAAGTATGTACTTATTGCCATTTCATTAATTATATTCTGGTTATTTCTGTTCTTTTTGTTTCTCTCTTACTCTCTTGCTCTCTTGACTGTTGTTTTGATAACTTCTTTAGTGTTATGCTTGTATTTTTTTCTCTTCATTGTGTATTTGTTATCAGGTTTTGGTTAGTGGTTACCATGAAGCTCTTATAAGTAAGCTATATATGTAGCAATCTATTTTAAGATAATGATTTCTTAAGTTTGAACACATCCTAAAAGCACTACATTTGTACTCCCTCACCCCCTGCTGTGTTTTATGTTTTTGACATCATATTTTACATCTTATTTTGTGTATCCCTTGACTAATTTTAGATATCTATGATTTTACTAGGTTTGTTTTTAATTTTCATACAGCTACACAAACGGTTGGCTTCCCTCATAGTTCAGTTGGTAAAGAATCTGCCCGTAATGCAGGAGACCCGAGTTCGATTCCTGGGTCGGGAAAATCCCCTGGAGAAAAAAATGGCAACCCACTCCAGTAATCTTACCTGGAGAATTGCATGGACAGAGGAGCCTGGCGGGTTACAGTCCATGGGGTTGCAAGAGTCAGACACAACTTAGTGACTAACACACACAAGTGGTTGATCCACTAACTTTACCATATGTTTGCCTTTATTAGTGAGATTTTTTCTTTCATAATTTTCATATTTCTAGTTGTCTTCTTTTTTCTTTTTTGTTTAAAGAAATCCCTTTTACATCTCTCATAAGGTTGGTTTAGTGGTGATGAATTCCTTTAGTTTTTGCTTGTCTAGGAAACTCTTTAGTTTTCTTCCAGTTCTGAGTAATAAACTTGCTAAATAGAGTATTCTTGGTTATAAGTTTTTTTTTTTTTTCCTTTTACTATTTTGAATATGTCATGCCACTCCCTTTTGCATTACAAAATTTCTGCTCAGAAGTCAGCTGATAATCTTATCTGTATGTATGCATGCTCAGTCACTTTAGTCATGTCTGACTCTTTGTGACCCCATGGTCTGTAGCCTGCCAGATTTTTTGATCCATGGGATTCTCTAGGCAAGAATATTGGAGTGAACTGCCATGCCCTCTCTGGGGATAATCTTATGTGGGCTCCCCTGTTTGTAACTATGGCTTTTCTCTTGCTGACTTTAAAATTCTCTCTTTATATTTAACTTTTGACATTGTAATTATAATGTGTCTTGGTGTGGGTCTCTTTGTGTTTATCTTATTTGGGACTCAATGTGCTTCCTGGGCTTGAATGTCTGTCTATTGCTTTCATCAGGTTGGGGAAGTACTCAGCCATCATCTCTTTGAATAGGTTTTCTGTCTCTCTCTCTTTTCTTTCTGGGACCTCTATAATATGAGTGTTATGACTGATATTGTCCCAGAGATCCCTTAAATCCTGACTTTTTTTCTTTTTGCTTCTAGCCTGTCTTCCACACTACTGGTCTACTCTTCCGTATCATTGAATCTGCTGATGGTTCTCTCTGGTGTTCTTTTCATTTCCGTTGTTTTATTTCTCAGCTCTGATTGGTTCCTGTTTATATTCTCTATCTCTTTGTTGAACTTCCCATTGTGTTCCTCCTTTCCTCTCCTGAGTTAAGGGAGTTTTTAAATGACTAATAACTTGAACTATTTATCTGGAAATTTGCTTTTCTCCATTTCATTTAGTTATTTTTCTGAGGTTATGTCTTACTCTTTCACTTGGAATATATTTCTTTGTCTCTTCACTTGGGCTAACTGAAGACTGAACACTGAAGAATTGATGCTTTTGAACTGTGGTGCTGGAGAAGACTCTTTCTTGAGAGTCCCTTGGACAGCAAGAAGATTAAGCCAATCAGTCCTAAAAGAAATCAACTCTGAATATTCATTGGAAGGACTGATGGTAAAGCTGAAGCTCCGATACTTTGGCCACCTGATGTGAAGAGCTGACTCATTTGAAAAGACTCTGATGCTGGGAAAGATTGAAGGCAGAAGGAGAAGGGGATGACAGAGCATGAGATGGTTGGAGGGTATCACTTACTCAGTAGACAAGAGTTTGAGCAAATTCAGGGAGATAATGAAGGACAAGGAAGGCTGATGTGCTGCAGTCCATGGGGTCGCAAAGAGTCAGAGACAATTTAGTGTCTGAACAACTGGGTTTCTTTCAGGAATTAAGCATATCAGCTACATTTCCTGGATTTGAAAGTGTGGCTTTCTGTAGAAGGTGTCTTTTGGGGTCCTAGCAGTGCCACTCCTTAAGTTTCTAGAGTCACTCCAGGAGTGTCCTTCATGAGAACTCTGTGACTGGGCTGCAGATGCTATGCACAGACTAATGTGTGAAGTTGGCCAAATGGCCCAGTCATAGCTATTTGCATGTATTCTGATATTAGAGGTCAGACCCTGGAAAGGAGTCACTTAGGGGGATTGCCAGTGCCAGACAAGTGCCTCACCAGGACTGGTGGGATGGGAGCAGTTTTAGAGGGGCTATGATGTTGGATGAGAGCATCTGTTGGAACTGGAAGGATGGGAGCTACTTTGGAGAGACTCCAGTTCCAGCTGATGGTACCCACCAGGTCTGACTGGGAGCAGGGTAGTTTTGTAGAACCTCCAGTGCTGGCCAAGGGCACGCACCAAGACTAGTGAGGAACGGGGGCACTTGAAGAAGTGCCACAGCTGACCCCGGGGAGACCAAACAGTGCTAGTTAGTTAGACGGAGAAAATCAGAAATGGTACCTATTAGCACCAGGTTAGCCAAGTATAAGTTCAGTCCTCCCCACCAAAAATTGTGCCCACTAGTTCCTTTGTAGCCAGAGAACGTTCCAACAGATTTTTTCCCCTTAGCATCTGCCATAAAATTAGTCAGTGAATCTCCTTCAGGTGCTTTTCAGACTGCTGCCTCTGCACTGGCAGAGGATAAGAGATCTTTTGCATGAGTCTTTCGAAAGCAGAGTCTTGGTTTCCTATAGCTTTCTGGCTCTCCTAGATGTAAATCTTCTTAGTTTTCAACATTAAATGTCACTGGGGTTCATATTCCCAGTGCAAGCTCCCCAGGCTAGGGAGCCTGATGTGGAGTTCAGAGACCTTGCTCCTCAGAGGGGACCTTGGAGGCTGTCGTACCCCCCCACCCCCAGCCCATGGGTGTGAGTCCTAGCCAGCTGGAAACTCTGCTCTTCCTACCTATCTCAGTATGGCTTTTTATTTTTATCTTTGATTGTGGAAAATCTTTTCTGCTAGTTTTCGGGTTGTCCTCAGAGAGAGTGTCTCTATATGTAGTTGTACTTTCGGAGTGTTCATGGGAGGCGGCGAGCCCAAGGTTTCTCTGCTCTACCATCTTTTCCTGCCCCTCTAGTTAATTATTAAATATTCAGTAAAATTCCTTTCTAATCTTGCTCCACTTCAATCAGATTACGCTTGTTCTAATGTCTCTTTCTGAAAACATGTCAGTAGTATTCCATCTCACTCAGGGTAAAATAGCTTGATATAAAATATAGTACTATTTTGCTCACAAAGAATATATTTGACTTTTTCTTTCTCATTCTTATCAGTCCACCCTATTATATAAACACCTGCCTTTCCCTCTATAATATTACATATATTTTAATGACTCTGCCTATTGCCTTTCTCCTGTTTTACAGATGAGACATCTCAAAATTCCAGAGCAAAGTAGAAGAATCTAGTATTTCTCAAACTGGAGAGAGGGCAATAAGAAAGGAGAGGTAGGGCATGAAAAGGGAAAAATGCATGGAGTGTATGAAATTAATAATTTTTTGTCCCTTCATATAGGATGTTGGGGCTTCCCAGGTGGTGCTAGTGGGAAAGAACTTGCCTGCCAATGCAAGAGACTTAAGAGGTGAAGGTTCAATCCCAGGGTTGGAAAGGTCCCATGGAGGAGGGCACAGCAACCCACCCCAGTATTCTTGCCTGGAGAATCCCATGAACAGAGGAGCCTGGAAGGCTATACTCCATAGGATGGTACACAGTCAGACAGAACTGAAGTGACTTAGCATGCATGCATGCACTTAGGATGTTGATGCAAAAGGTGAGAGTATTTCAAGAAGGAAGGTGGGTCCTTCTCAGTTGACTGCTGCTGGGAGAAGCATTGAAAAATGACTTTTCGATTTGGTGACTTTAGTGAGAGTTACTTGGGTCAGTTCAGTTCAGTTCAGTCACTCAGTCATGTCTGACTCTCTGTGACCCCATGAACCGCACCATGCCAGGCTGTCCATCACCAACTCCCGGAGTCCACCCAAACCCATGTCCATTGAGTCGGTGATGCCATCCAACCATCTCATCCTCTGTTGTCCCCTTCTCCTCCTGCCCTCAATCTTCCCCAGCATCAGGGTCTTTCCAAATGAGTCAGCTCTTCACGTCAAGTGGCCAAACTATTGGAGTTTCAGCTTCAACATCAGTCCTTCCAATGAACACCCAGGAACGATCTCCTTTAGGATGACCTGGTTGGATCTCCTTGCAGTCCAAGGGACTCTCAAGAGTCTTCTCCAGCACCACAGTTCAAAAGCATAAATTCTTCAGTGCTCAGCTTTCTTTACAGTCCAACTCTCACATCCATACATGACTACTGAAAAACTAGATGGACCTTTGTTGGCAAAGTAATGTCTCTGCTTTTTAATATACTGTCTAGGTTGGTCATAACTTTCCTTCCAAGGAGTAAGTGTCTTTTAATTTCATGGCTGCAATCACCATCTGCAGTGATTTTGGAGCCCCAAAAAATAGTCAGCCACTGTCTCCACTGTTTCCCTATCTATTTGCCATGAAGTGATGGGACCAGATGCCATGATCTTAGTTTTCTGAATGTTGAGCTTTAAGCCAACTTTTTCACTGTCCTCTTTCACTTTCATCATCAAGAGGCTCTTTAGTTCCTCTTCACTTTCTGCCATAAGGGTGGTGTCATCTGCATATCTGAGGTTATTGATATTTCTCCCAGCAATCTTGATTCCAGCTTGTGCTTCCTCCAGCCGAGCGTTTCTCATGATGTACTCTGCATAGAAGTTAAATAAGCAGGGTGACTATATACAGCCTTGACGTACTCCTTGTCCTATTTGGAACCAGTCTGTTGTTTCATGTCCTGTTCTAACTGTTGCTTCCTGACCTGCATATAGGTTTCTCAAGAGTCAGGTCAGGTAGTCTGGTATGCCCATCTCTTTTAGAATTTTCCACAGTTTCTCGTGATCAGAGTGCTGCTGATAGAAAGACTGGAGTGGGTTAAGAAAAAAAAATTATAAAAAAAGGAGAGAGAGGAAGATGAGAATGGAGTGCAGAGAATGGCCACCTGGTACAGAACTGTGGCTGTTCAGAAAAGAGAGTCATGCAGAAGCTGTGGGTACTGTGGAGATGGGACAAGGCTGGTTGTTGTTTTGAAAGGGAGAAAAGAAAAAGAGAAAATGTTCAGTGTATGTTCCCAGATGAAGCAGCAGGAAGTAAAATCTAAAGCACAGGCAGAGGCATTGGCCTGAGACTGTTTGAAGACACATTCTGGATAAAAACAGGAGAGAAGGAGGAAAGCTTAGACTTTGATGGTATGCTTGCTGTTTATTTAGAAACTTAAGAATGTTCCAGTTCCTTTTTATCTTGTGATACTGTTATAATTTTTTCTCTTATATCTGTTCTTATGTATTTGAAAATCTTGATCTATGATTAAAAAGAGAGGGCTGTCATTCTAATATTTTTTCATGACATGGAAAATAATAGTTCAACTAACTATTTGTTATAATAATAAAGACCAGAAGCAAAAACCAAAGGCCAGGATCCTAGAGTCTTTCATGTTGACCTCTGTTCTATCATGAACTTTAAAATCTGTTTTACATCAGACGCTGCAGGAAATAGAATAGGAGAACATGGGAAAGGAATATATCCTGCTAAGACTGCCTAGATTCAGTGGAGTTGCTGATGTTACCAAAGAGAAACAAACAGCAGTTGATGAGGGTTTTCAATATAAGTAAAAATGCTTTGATGTTAGATGATTTTTTTTTAAAACAGAAAGAAAGATAAAGACTTTAGCAAGAAAATATTGTAATGAAACTTAGATTGACTAAAGTTTGGTCCAAGAAGTAAAGATGCAAGGAAATGAATAGGAGTGAGGCCATGGAGCATAAAAAAGTACTCGTAAGTCATTTGTTAGAATTCATAGTGATAATTTCAATTTATGGTAAAATTTCTTTGGTCACATGAAATTTTAATTAAGCATTCTTTTCAAAAAAGAAACTGGACTAAATTTTTAGGAATGTGCTCAAAATATGATAAATTGTCCAGAGCCACTTTTGGGTGGATATTCTGTATTTCATTACACTTTCAAATAAACATTACTCTTTAGCTTTGTGAAACATCTTTGTATATTATTATAGCTTTTCTATTTTATATCTTCCCTTCCTCTCCTGTCATTGCCTTTAAAACTGTTATTAGGCTGATGTTATTTACCCTTTCCTTACAAGGTTAAAAGCACTAAGTTAACTGCCCACTGCCTTCAGTGGAGGTGGTATGGTAATAATGATTAGAATGAGTAAACAATTGTACAACTACAGATACAGTGGGAGCAGGATCTATTTGCATGAACCAACATTTAACACACTGTAGTGAAAATGATTCCCTCCTGTTAGGGAGGCATTGTATCTCCCTCAACATAAGGGTTATATCTGGGAGGTTGAAACACATACCCAAAGTAATTTATTCCACATAATAAATAAATAATTGTTGTTTCCATAACCCTAATCTTCCTTTTTTAACTGGAAAGGATGGAGCCAGTGAGAAGGGGCACACTTACTCTGGTTGCCTATCTGGCAAACACCAACATGCCATTCAAGATTTATTTCCAGTCTTACACATGTCATGAGGTCTTTCTGAACCTCCCTCCCCTTGGTAGAATTTATTTCTCCCTTCCTTGCACTTCCAATCTGAAGAAGGAAAAAGAGAATAAATTCAAACTGCCCCATTCATTATCAATTAATTAGATTATTTATTACTTGTATCTATAATTCTTAAATAGATTTATATCTTGATTCTTTGGCAAGATAAGTCTCATTTTTCTGCTTAGTATTGTCATAACAATCAGTGTTGTATTTGGAGGGAATTCATAGCAGCAGTCATCAAAGACTGAATAGGGTATGACTAAATATTTAACCTTATGAATAAAACAGAACAAATCAACATAAAATAGACCTAACCCTACAATTTAAAAATCAGCTTTAACTTAACCTCAATAGGGTATACATTGGGTTTGTTTTCTTGAAATCACTCAAAATGTTTTTTTTTTTTAATTTTTACTAAAAGGAAAGTTAAAAAGGAGAAGAAAAGCAAAACTGTCTTGAGAAATTATTAAATTAATTAATTTATTGAGTGGATTCAAATCTTGAAAAAATTCTGATGCTGAGCTGATTTTGAAAAATGATCATCTTCCATGTTAGGAAAGTGTAAATTACCAGTTTAAGCCTGTTCAAACTATTTTTATCACATTCTTAGTAATTTTCCATGGAAGCATTTCTAAAGGCTCAGCAAAACATTTATAATTTTATAAAACCTTTTAAATTAATTTATAACTTAGCTATGAGCTTCTTTTTGGGAGACTCAAAACAGTAGGTGACCTTATATCCATAATGTGTATACTTAAATGTTTTATTACAGCAGAGTGAATTAGGATGGAATTACGTAACTTTCCATACCGTTTCATTTAACTATAGTCAGCTTGGTGCTTTACATAAACCAATTTAATTCTGTTTTATGCAACTGCAAGGTCACTTTTGTATATTCTAACTGTTTTGCTTTATTTTCAACTGTAGAATGGCTTTTGGTAGGGAGTATAAGAAAATACTGACCAAACTGAATAATTCTCTTGGCATTGTATCCCATTAGACGTTTAAGAAGATCAATGTTTTCTCCTAATCTTGATTAGTGAGACATAACATATACCTGATTTCTCCTCCTCTTAGTCCACCCTTTTTTATCTCAGCTGTTACCATGACAACCAATTGTGTGCTGGTATAACCTGGAGCACATCGCTCCAGCCCAGTCATACCTCTTTTACTTTCTGTTCCAGAGCTTCTTTACCTACACTTACTTTCAGTTCTATTTGTCTTCTAATAAATGTTTACAGGGCTGTATATTTTCCTCTGTGTAGCATTTCAATCACATTCACATGATAAACTGGGTAGATTTCTAACTAGAATTCATTATTTTCATTAGAATAAATTTTAGCTTTGATCTCCCAAGTTAACCCAAGGGTTATGTAGAGAAGTCTTCTTAATATCTAAATAAATATTTGCCTTTATTTGTGCAGTCCACTGGAGAAGGAAATGGCAACCCACTCCAGTATTCTTGCCTAGAGAATTCTGTGGACAGGGGAGCCTGGTGGGCTGCTGTCCATGAGGTCGCACAGAGTCAGACATGACTGAAGCGATTTAGCATGCATGCATGCATTGGAGAAGGAAAAGGCAACCCACTCCAGTATTCTTGCCTGGAGGATCCCAGGGACAGAGGAGCCTGGTGGGCTGCTGTCTATGGGATTGTGCAGAGTCAGACACCACTGAAGCGATTTAGCAACAGCAGTAGCAGCAGTGCAGTCCACTCCCTGAAATGTAGCCTGAATGATTTCTGATTTGGGATCCTCATCAGATGCTCTTTATATAAAATATTACATGCTTTTTAAAAAAGAAATTTCCATAGATACAAGTAATTTTTATGTAACAAAATGTTATATTGGAACTCTTCCTACCTCAAGTTTGGCTGAGGTCATGAAAAGAAAAATCTGGCAAATACTCTCACACCTCACTGTGAGGAGCTGTGCAAAGTTATGAGAGTCCTACAAAAGAGGACCTGAAAATCCACTTTGCAATTCTTGCACATCAACCACTTTCAGCCCATGTAAACTGCAGAAGTTAGTAGAGAGAGGGGGGCTTTTTCTGGAGAGAATCTTTGTTGGGTGCTGAGGACCACCCACCCCTTCACTTTAAGTTTCATGTGAAAGAAACTTTACAGAGACCACTCAGACAAGTTGTTGTGTGTCAATGAGAATATCAGACACTTCTGAAAAATCTAACAGATACAAATTCTGTGAAGCTCCTTGTGTCTTCAGAGTAGAGAGCTCTGGTGAGTGGTAAGAACCTGTCCACTGACAAAGGGCCAAAGCTATGCACATTTCATTAATGTGCTGGTAGGGGTGCTGGTAGGAGCTCCTCTAACCTCTGGGGCAGTGTCCTCTCTCCTCTATGGCAGTCCAGGCCATCTGTGGTTGGATCCAGCATGATGACTCTTGTTAGAATGAAATTCAAGAATCTGACCAGAGCCTTCAAGGGTAGGTAGCACAGAGGACATTGCACAATTAGGACATTGCAGTAGAAGAAAATGTCTTTGCACTAGGAAGTCTCAGGGTTTTTCCTCAAACCATGACTGAAGGGAGTTATTCCCTTCTCCATGGCATTTTCCAGACCCAGGAATTAAACCAGCGTCTCCTGAATTGCAGGCAGATTCTTTACCATCTGAGCCACCAAGGATGAGGGTTTGCAACCCCAGAATATGCTACTTTCATATATTGGTTATTTTGAGCAAAAGGCACTTGCAAAACAGCATGCAAAAGGAAACTTTCTCCAAACTCCTTCTGTTTGCTTAAAGAAAGATCACCCAAAAGGAACTCAGTTTTCATAAATCCCCTCTCAGGGGGATTTATCTCATCATCAATTTATCATTATCAGTTTATTTATCTCATCAACCAGGTGAGATTGACTATTATCACAGAAGAGGAGCATTTTTTGCTCATTTCCCCCTGGTTATCTCCTGTGATCTCCTGTGTATATGTGAAGTAGGCATGGTAAAGAACTCCTGTCTATTTTATCTCTTGGTTATCTGTTTTTCATTACAGAAAGTCTCAACTGAGAACTCAAGGTAAAGGAAACATTATTTTTCTTCCTCTACTGTTGTAAATAAAGTTTTATTGAGACACAGATACTCCCATTCATTTTTGTATTATTTTTTGGCTGTTTTCATATTACAATAGCAGAGTTGTGACATGGACCACATGTTCTTCAAGTCTAAAATGTTTCCTGTCTAGACCTCTGCAGAGAATGTTTGTTACCCTTTATTTTTATCTCTTTCAACTTTTAGTCGCCAAATCAACTTTTAGTTGGACAAATCATTTGGTTTCTCCCACTACTACTGTGAAACTGTTGATTTCCCCTGATGTTTGAATCCACTTTTACTTTGAAGATTTCTGAAACTGTTTAGCAAAATTTCACGACTTTTATAACTGATATTGACTCATAACTTCATCAGTACCCAATATACCTCTTTTTCCCTTTTAATGAACCTCCCCTTCAATTCTCTTTGGTTCAATCTCAGTATAATATAACTGCTTTCTTTGAGTTAGCATTTGCATTGGCCTAGTACTTAACTACCATCAATTAATTTTCAGTCTTTCTACAATGTTACTTTGAAGGTACTTATCTTTCTAAAAATCTTATAACTATATTTTTTGAACTTTTATGTAAAGAACTTAATCTATTTTTTGAGATTTGTAATGCTAAATGTTTCCTTGCCATATCATCTTGTTTTATATCACTTACTACACTTATTCTGCTCTGTTCTGTTGCTGGGTGTTCCTCAGCTTCTTTTAGTTTGATCTGTAAAGATCACTTGTTTTTTTTCCCCTCATCTGTAGGTTGAAATCATAAATCCTCTCTCTGCCTAGTATATATCTTTAAAATCTTAATATACATCTTTCAACTCACTTTTCTACTATTCTTTAGATATAGCTCTATCAATTTCTTCCTTACGTAAGATAAGAACCTTGTCTACTTCTCTTTATCCTGCAGACCTGTCACCATTGAAATGTAATAATTTGGACTATTATGAGTAATATTATGAGAACATTACTTTGAAAGGGTATCATAGATTATTTTTATTGAATTATTTACTTTATGAAATTATTTTTCTCTACTCATTTTCCAACATTTTCTTTTTTCAAGGTTATTACTTAACTTGCAAATGTACATTCTTAATTTTTGTCAGTTTTCATGGTGATAAATTTTATGTTTTTGCATCTATGAAAAATATTTATTTGATGTTTCACTGAATCCCTCCCCATCTCAAACATGTTCCTTTAAATATGTTAACTCTTCTAAAAATCGCCTATTAAACTTTCATCAGTGAAAAATTTAGAGTGTGCTGACTGTCTCCTTCCAGAATCCTGAATGTGACAAATTTTATATCTTGAAAACCAGAGTGATTACAATGCAAATCATTTTTCATTATCATTTTATTTAATTGTCTGAACATTAATAAATGTCCTAAAACTATAGACATATAATACACACACATGCACATGTACACACACATGTTTTACACAGAGACAAGAAAAATAAATGCTTATAGTATTTATGCTAGTTGGCAAAACCTCTAACAAACCTAAGGAATAAATTAACCCTAAAAGAAAAGGACATAAATGAAGATAAGTATGAAAAAAGTGAAAGTGTTAGTTGCTCAGTCATGTCCAACTCTTTGCAACCCCATGAACAGTAGCTCACCAAACCCCACTGTCCATGGGATTTCCCAGGCAAGAATACTGGAATGGGTTACTATTCCCTTCTCCAGGGGATCTTCCTGACCCAGGGATCGAAGCTAGGTCTCCTGCATTAATAGCAGATTCTTTACTGCCTGAACTACCAGAATAAAAGTATAAAATTAAGTAAATAAATATGCAAACACATTTTAGTGATGGATGAGGAACATGAGTGAAAAAAAAAAACAACCCAGGATGGTGTATCAGTTATGATGCATTTGGCTGAATATAAAAGAAGATGAGTCTCAAAGTGGCTGCAACAGTGCAGGACTCTGTTTCTCAGAGTGTGGTCAGTGTACATGCTGCATTAGTGTCACCTGGGATCTTGTTAGAAATGCAAATTCTCAGGACTTATCCTAAAACTACTGAATCAAAATCTTGGGAGGTGGGGCCAAGCACCCATGTGTTAATGAGCTTTTCATGTCACTTTTATTCATGCTGCAGTTCAAGAACCATAAGTGAAGGAGATTTATTAGCTTATCAACTGGAAGTTTAGAGTTGGATTCTATAGCTCAATTGCTTCTCCATTCTGCCTTCAACTTGGCAGTTTCATCTTCCTTCTGCTTCCTCTGGGGATCTCTAGACACTGCCAACAATGTCAGTGCTGCAGACTTCCTAACTGACTTGAGGAAGAAAGAAGGAATTGGTTACATATGAAAGCTCCATGACGGAAATAAGGAACGTTCTTTATAGCAGTCACTTTCTTCTTGTGCCTCGTGAGCCAGTTTGGGTCACAGGACGGTCCATAAACATGGACCATTTTGTTATACCATTTACAAACATAAATTCTAGGTAGATTAAAAATTTAAATGTAAAAGACTAACAATATTTTCAAGACAACTGGGAGAATATCTGTACAAACACGTTTTGGGGAGGAGGGAGAAACCTTAAAAGCAACAAAGGAAACATCACTGGAAAAGATTAAGAGATTTGTTACAAAGAAATTTAAAGTTACTATGTGGAAAAATATACCACAAACAAAGTATAAAAACAAATTAGACTGAGAGAAAATTTGCATAATAGGTACAGCAATAACAGGTTGATAAAAAGGACACAAAAAATAAAGTTTGGCAGTGATGTAAACAAGCAAGTCACACGGGAGATGCCAGTGGAAATGGTTATTAATAAAGATATATAACTTCACCAGTGATTAGGAAAATGAAAATGGAAATACAGGTAACATATTAGTTTT
This sequence comes from Budorcas taxicolor, assembly GCF_023091745.1. NCBI lineage: Eukaryota > Metazoa > Chordata > Mammalia > Artiodactyla > Bovidae > Budorcas > Budorcas taxicolor. The sequence goes on along the minus strand of NC_068910.1, from coordinate 184,405,430 downwards.
CTTAACCCATGAGGCTGGGAAAAATGTGTACATGTATATGTGTTTAATATGTAATGCTCAGTGCTAATGAGAATGTGGGGAAATGGGAATTCTTATATATGTTGGCAGAGGTATCACATACTATTACTCCTTTGGAACAGATTTGGTAGTATCTATTAAAATTGAAAAATATATATACAAATAAATACATATACACATATCCTTTAGCTAAATAATCTCAGTTTGCAGAATCTATCAAACAGAACTGAAAACACAGATACATAAAAAAATGTTTATTGTAGCATTATTTGAGTAGGAAAAATAAATCAGCAAACTACATTGTCAATTAAGGAGAGAAAGGTTGAATCAGTTAAGATACTCTCATGCTGTGAAATGTTATGCAACCATAAAAAAGGAATGAGCTTATTCATTATTCATTCAACAAATATTTAACTTATATGTACAGTGTTCATGTCCTATTTTAAATGTTGGTATTAAAGCAAGTTCTAAAGGAAAGTGTGTCTTTGGTTAATCATAGACTAGTGAGGATGAAAAATAAATTAGTTAAAAAATAAGGTAATTTCAGAGAGCAATTATATGCTAAGAGTAAAGTAAAATAAGGTGATATAGAAAATGATAGATAAGGAGCTAAATTAAGAGGTGAAGAAACAGAAAGACAGACATGAAAATCATGTTAAAAATTTTTTAAAATTAAGCAAATGAGCATCTTCTTTATGACCTTACCAATGGATCCAGAGGAACATTTATATTATACCAAAAAAAGAAAAAAAAAAAAACAGAAAAATATGGTAAAGTGTGATTCCATTTTTGTTTTAAAAATTTGGAAAATCACTCTTTTCGTGGGTACACATTTGTTTTTTTAAAGTGAACATAAAGGAAACAGAACAAAAGATATCATGCTGACACTAGCTGGCATAGGTGATAGTATTCAGGTGGTGAGTACAAAAACAGTTGATGTTTTTATTTTCGCTTTCCATCATTCAGAATTTTTCCTCAAAATTTCTTCTAATCACTTTTCCCTGCCAAGTATCTTGCTGTTGTCATTGAGTCACTAATTCATGTCCGATTCTTTTGTGACCTCCATGGACTGTAGCCAGCCAGGCACCTCTGTCTATGGGATTTTCCAGGCAAGAATACTGGAGTGGGTTGCCATATCCTTCTCCAAGAGATTGTCCCCAACTAAGGCTCGAATCTGCATCTCCTACTTGACAGGCAGATTCTTTACCTCTGAGCCACCCAGGAAGCCCAAGTGTCTTGCATCTACTTTTAAAGAACCTAAACATCTTGGTCCTTTCAGGCTGTTTTGACAGAATACCATAGACTGGTGGCTTATAACCAACAAACATTTATTTCTCATAGTTCTTGAGGATGGGAAGACCAAGATCAGAGTGCCAGCAGATTTGGTGTCTAGTGAGAGCCCACTTTCTGACTCATAGATGGCTGCCTTCTTGATTCATCCTCACATAACAGAAGACACAAGGGAGACCTCTGGGATCTATTTTACCAGAGCACAAATCCCTTTCATGAGCGTTCTATCCTCATGACCTAATTACATCCCAAAGGCCCTATCTCTACTACCAACATATGGGACATTATGATTTCAACATATGGACTTTGCAGAAACAAAATAGTTTAATCCATTACACTAAATAAACTTTGTTCAGGAGCAAGGTGTATGTTCAATTTATCATCTTATTCAACCTCCTTTGCTATTCTTTTTGTCAGATTGCAGGATAATTTAGGTTAAATGTAAGGACTTGCAAAACTAAAGCATATTTTAGGACACAAAAGCTCCTTACATTTTATGAATTCAGAATACTTATATCAGTTCTCTGAGTTTCAGCCTGTAACAGCCTTTATTTTAAAATCTTTATCTTTTTCTCAAAACCATTGGTGTTGAATGGTAGCTCAGATGGTAAAATTATCTGTTTGCAATGCAGGAGACGTGAGTTCCATCCTTGGCTGTGAAGATCCCCTGGAGAAGGAAATGGAAACCCACTCCAGTATTTTTGCCTGGAGAATTCCATAGACAGAAGAGCCTGGCAATCTACAGTCCATGGGGTCGCAGAGTTGGACACTACTAAGCAACTAAGATCATAGCATCCAGTACCATCACTTCGTGGCAAATAGAAGGGGAAACAATGGAAAGAGTGACAGACTTTGTTTTCCTGGGTTCCAAAATCTTTGCAGAGGGTGACTGCAGCCATGAAATTAAAAGACACTTGCTCCTCAAAAAAGGGATGACATACCTAGACAGTATATTAAAGAGCAGAGACATTACTTTGTCAACAAAGGTCTGTCTAGTCAAGGCTATGGTTTTTCCTGTGGTCATGTATGGATGTGAGAGTTGGACTGTGAAGAAGGCTGAGCACTGAAGAACTGATGCTTTTGAACTGTGGTGTTGGAGAAGACTGTTGAGAGTCCCTTGGACTGCAAGGAGATCCAACCAGTCCATTCTGAAGGAGATCAGCCTTGGGATTTCTTTGGAAGGAATGATGCTAAAGCTGAAACTCCAGTACTTTGGCCACCTCATGCAAAGAGTTGACTCACTGGAAAAGACTGTGATGCTGGGAGGGATTGGGGGCAGGAGGAGAAGGGGATGACAGAGGATGAGATGGTCGAATGGCATCACTGATTCAACGGACATGAGTTTGAGCAAGCTCTGGGAGCTGATGATGGACAGGGAAGACTGGCATGCTGCAGTTCACGTGCTTACAAATAGTTGGATACGACTGAGTGAACCGAACTGAAGGAACTAACACTCAAATCCTTTTCTCAAAACCGTTGGTGTTGAATATAGGCAGCTATGATTGCTGAGGGCCCAGCTCCTACAGCTAGAATGTTGGATTTCTCCCTCCTCCCCTTTTTAACTAGAACCAAAGTTTTTTCCATCTTAAATTATCTGCATCTGTTTAGGTTTCTGTCCCCAAAAGGGGGAGGGTTGATTGTTTTTAGAAGAACTGGAGTGGTATCTTAATAAGAAAACCAAAAGAAGTTGGAATTCACAAGTTTATCTTTGGTTCTCTCCCAGTATTTTTCTTAATCTTTTCTCATTTCCAATTATACTTATTACCTGCCTTCCAGATGCCTAAACCACATGCAATCCTCAGATTCTCAAACCCTTTCAGACTCAATCTTCCAATAGTTACATCCCTAGTAATTCAAAATTGCCTTTCCCTGTTTCCCCTAGTAAAAATGAAAATTCTAATGGAGAAGGCAATGGCACCCCACTCTAGTACTGTTGCCTGGAAAATCCCATGGATGGAGGAGCCTGGTAGGCTGCAGTCCATGGGGTCACTAAGTCAGACATGACTGAGTGACTTCACTTTCACCTTTTGCTTTCACGCATTGGAGAAGGAAATGGCAACCCACTCCAGTGTTCTTGCCTGGAGAATCCCAGGGACGGGGGAGCCTGGTAGGCTGCCGTCTGTAGTGTCGCACAGAGTCGGACACGACTGAAGGGACTTAGCAATTAGCAATAGCAATGGTGCACTAGATCTTATCAAGATGTTATCAAATGATCTGATTAAAAATTCACATGAAAGTATCAAAAATGGATAGGAAGCCCTCAGAAAACATGTTACATTTCAAAATTGAATATTATCCTAACTTATCTCTTGTTGGTGGATGATATGCAGGCACATGTTTGACTATATAATCCCTTCTCTCTTACTTTTTGTCTGCTCAGTGCTGTGACATATCCTTCCAATTGAAAGAATAAGACACATGACACTGCAAACCCTTTTTATGTGTCAAACTTAGTGATTCTCAAATGGCTGAAGTCAGTGATGAATTTTCCCCTGGCTTGTGACAAAATAAGGAAAATAAGGCCACTATAGGTGCATTTTCATAAAACCAAATTGATTCAGTATGTAAAACAAAAATTTATCCTGTGAGGTTTTTCTTGTTTTCATGAAATAATTATTGAAGCAAAAAGTAGTCTTATTTTAAATGTAAGATTGCCGGGAGATATATCAATAACCTCAGATATGCAGATGACACCACCCTTATGGCAGAAAGTGAAGAGGAACTAAAAAGCCTCTTGATGAAGGTGAAAGTGCAGAGTGAAAAAGTTGGCTTAAAGCTCAACATTCAGAAAACGAAGATCATGGCATCTGGTCCCATCACTTCTTGGGAAATAGATGGGGAAACAGTGGAAACAGTGTCAGACTTTACTTTTTGGGGCTCCAAAATCACTGCAGATGGTGATTGCAGCCATGAAATTAAAAGATGCTTACTCCTTGGAAGAAAAGTTATGACCAACCTAGATAGCATATTCAAAAGCAGAGACATTACTTTGCCAACTAAGGTCCATCTAGTCAAGGCTATGGTTTTTCCTGTGGTCATGTATGGATGTGAGAGTTGGACTGTGAAGGCTGAGCGCCAAAGAATTGATGCTATTGAACTGTGGTGTTGGAGAAGACTGTTGAGAGTCCCTTGGACTGCAAGGAGATCCAACCAGTCCATTCTGAAGGAGATCAACCCTGGGATTTCTTTGGAAGGAATGATGCTAAAGCTGAAACTCCAGTACTTTGGCCACCTCATGGAAGAGTTGACTCATTGGAAAAGACTCTGATGCTGGGAGGGATTAGGGGCAGAAGGAGAAGGGGACGACCGAGGATGAGATGGCTGGATGGCATCATGGACTCAATGGATGTGAGTCTGAGTGAACTCCGGGAGTTGGTGATGGACAGGGAGGCCTGGCGTGCTGCGATTTATGGGGTCGCAAAGAGTCAGACACGACTGAGCCGCTGAACTGAGCTGAACTGATCTTGACAAAGCAGGACTTCCTATGTAAAACTCCAAATTTAAAAAATCCATAAGATGCCAAAGCCTTGGAACACAATATACTCTGAGATCTTTGTGGGTAAAGGACTGCCTTATTCTGCACTCTATCCCCTTCACAGCAAATTGTCTATCATTTTATAGTGCCTAGTTTATAGAGAATTGAGTTATCAGGTATATGCTGCTGCTGCTAGTTGCTTCAGTTGTGTCCACCTCTTTGCGATCCTATGGACCATAGCCCGCCAGGCTCCGATGTCCATGGGATTCTTCAGGCAAGAATACTGGAGTGGGTTGCTATGCCCTCCTCATGAGGTATATAAAATACATCAAACCTTTTAATGCTATCTTTAGATTTTATGCTATAATTGACACATATTAGTGGAAATCCTACAAAAATTCTACTATAAAGTAAATACTACTTCATAGAACTCCCACACACTGGGGTGTAGGTCTGTCAATACTCTTTTTTTTTTTCAGTTGGAATTTCAAAGAGAATTTATTCACTCAATCTCTGAGAATTGGCAAGATAGTCAAAGATTTCTGACTTCCCACTTCTCCATGGCTTCATTTCTAGAAAACAATTCCTTCTACTATTTTTCTTTGGTTTCCCTCATAGTTCAGTTGGTAAAGAATCTGCCTGTGATGCAGGACACCCAGTTTTGATTCCTGGGCCGGGAAGATCCCTGGCGAAGGGATAGGCTACCCACTACAGTATTCTTGGGCTTCCCTTTTGGCTCAGCTGGTAAAGAATCTGCTGCAATGCAGGAGACCTGGGTTCAATCCCTGGGTTGGGAAGATACCCCTGGAGAAGAGAAAGGCTACCCACTCTAATATTCTGGCCTAGAGACTACACAGTCCATGGAGTCTCAAAAGTCCGACACGACTGAGTGACTTTCACTTCACCAATTTTCTAAAACGGGTTCCCAGGCATCAAAATCATGTGTCCTCTTACTCTAGCTGCAGAGAAGGCAATGGTACCTCACTCCAGTACTCTTGCCTGGAAAATCCCATGGACGGAAGAGCCTGGTGGGCTACGGTCCATGGGGTCGCTAAGAGTCGGACACGACTGAGCGACTTCACTTTCACTTTTCACTTTCATGCATTGGAGAAGGAAATGGCAACCCACTCCAGGGTTCTTGCCTGGAAAACCCCAGGGACGGGGAAGCCTGGTGGGCTGCCGTATGGGGGCACATTGAGTCGGTCACGACTGAAGCAACTTAGCAGCAGCAGCAGCTTACTCTAGCTGACATGTTTCTCATCTAGTTTTAAATGTTGCTTTTGTTATTTAGTCGCTTAGTCTTGTCTGACACTTTTGTGACCCCATGGACTGTAGCCCACCAGGCTCCTCTGTCCATGCAATTCTCCAGACAAGAATACTGGAGTGGGTTGCCATTTCATACTCCAGGTGATTTACTCAACCCAGGGATCAAACCTGCTTCCTCTGCATGGCAGGCAGATTCTTTTGAGCCACCAGGGAAGCCCCATCTTTAAATGCAAATTGTGCTCAATTTAACTAAGAAGAAAAAGAGGTCTAATTTAAAATTCCTTTGGCTCATTATTCACATGCCCTCGTGTTGGGAATACAGACAATGTTTTCCAGTCCAGAAAAAGTTAAAGTCATTCAACATATTTTGTTAGTGATGATCCTTTTCCTCCTGAGAAACTTAGCAAGAGACCTGAATAAATATCTGTAATACATGTCTTACTCTGTACTTTCTCAGACGTTTGTTTTCTTAAATTTAATAATTACATGCATGTAATTTAATTTTGCCAATTGAAGCTTATTGACCATCCCCTCTAAAAGAAACCTTTATTCTTTCAAAGAGAACCCTGGAACCATAATCTACACACTTCCCATTGCAATCACTTAAGTACTCGATTTTACTCCATTTCAGTTAATTTTATCCTATAACAGTAAAAAAAAAGTTCTCACTTACAGATCTCCTTTAATCTTGTTATCTCTCCTTCACTCTCTGCTCAGTCTGTCATCTCCTCTTGACAGAAACAAGACTTTCTTCCTTGTAGGTTCCTAAATTACACTGTATGGAAGTATAGATAGTGATTATGTTTAGTGTAGATTGTCATTTTCAAAGAAGTGGACAGAAAAGGCTATGAATATTGAAATAGTGGCCCAAGTCTCATTTCTTTATCAGGCAGTACAGTCACTCAGTCATGTACGACTCTTTGTGACCCAGTGAGCTGCAGCATACCAGGCATCCCTCAGTTCAGTCAGTTCAGTCGCTCAGTCATGTCCGACTCTTTGCGACCCCATGAATCGCAGCGCGCCAGGCCTCCCTGTCCAGCAACAACTCCCAGAGTTCACTCAGATTCATGTCCATCGAGTCAGTGATGCCATCCAGCCATCTCATCCTCTGTCATCCCTTTCTCCTCCTGACCTCAATCCTTCCCAGCATCCGAGTCTTTTCCAATGAGTCAATTCTTCCATGAGGTGGCCAAAGTACTGGAGTTTCAGCTTTAGCATCATTCCTTCCAAAGAAATCCCAGGGTTGATCTCCTTCAGAATGGACTGTTTGGATCTCCTTGCAGTCCAAGGGACTCTCAACAGTCTTCTCCAACACCACAGTTCAATAGCATCAGTTCTTCGGCGCTCGGCCTTCTTCACAGTCCAACTCTCACATCCATACATGACTACTGGAAAAACCAGCCTTGACTAGATGGACCTTAGTTGGCAAAGTAACGTATCTGCTTTTGAATATGCTATCTAGGTTGGTCATAACTTTCCTTCCAAGGAGTAAGCGTCTTTTAATTTCATGGCTGCAATCACTGTCTGCAGTGATTTTGGAGCCCAAAAAAATACAGTCTGACACTGTTTCCACTGTTTCCCCATCTATTTCCCATGAAGTAATGGGACCGGATGCCATGATCTTCGTTTTCTGAGTGTTGAGCTTTAAGCCAACTTTTTCACTCTCCTCTTTCACTTTCATTAAGAGGTTCTTTAGTTCCTCTTCACTTTCTGCCATAAGGGTGGTGTTATTTGCATATCTGAGGTTATTGATATTTCTCCCAGCAATCTTGATTCCAGCTTGTGCTTCTTCCAGCCCAGTATTTCTCATGATGTACTCTGCATATAAGTTAAATAAGCAGGGTGACAATATACAGCCTCGACGTACTCCTTTTCCTATTTGGAACCAGTCTGTTGTTCCATGTCCAGTTCTAACTGGTGCTTCCTGACCTGCATACAGATTTCTCAAGAGGCAGGTCAGCTGGTCTGGTATTCCCATCTCTTTCAGAATTTTCCACAGTTTCTTGGGATCCACACAGTCAAAGGCTTTGGCATAGTCAATAAAGCAGAAAGAGATGTTTTTCTGGAACTCTCTTGCTTCTTCCATGATCCTTCAGATGTTGCAAATTTGATCTCTGGTTCCTCTGCCTTTTCTAAAACCAGCTTGAACATCTGGAAGTTCACGGTTCATGTATTGCTGAAGCCTGGCTTGGAGAATTTTGAGCATTACTTTACTAGCATGTGAGATGAGTGCAATTATGTGGTAGTTTGAGCATTCTTTGGCATTGCCTTTCTTTGGGATTGGAATGAAAACTGACCTTTTCCAGTCCTGTGGCCACTGCTGAGTTTTCCAAACTTGCTGGCATATTGAGTGCAGCACTTTCACAGCATCATCTTTCAGGATTTGAAATAGCTCAACTGGAATTCCATCACCTCCACTAGCTTTGTTCATACTGAAGCTTTCTAAGGCCCAATTGACTTCACATTCCAGGATGTCTGGCTCTAAATGAGTGATCACACCATTGTGATTATCTGGGTCATGAAGATCTTTTTTGTACAGTTCTTCTGTGTGTTCTTGCCACCTCTCCTTAACATCTTCTGCTTCTGTTAGGTCCAGACCATTTCTGTCCTTTATAGAGCCCATCTTTGCATGAAATGTTCCCTTGGTATCTCTAATTTTCTTGAAGAGATCTATAGTTTTCCCATTCTGTTCTTGTCCCCTATTTCTTTGCGTTGATCGCTGAAGAAGTCTTTCTTATTTCTTCTTGCTATTCTTTGGAACTCTGCATTCAGATGCTTATATCTTTCCTTTTCTCCTTGGCTTTTTGCTTCTCTTCTTTTCACAACTGTTTGTAAGGATTCCCCAGACAGCCATTTTGCTTTCTTGCATTTCTTTTCCATGGGGATGGTCTTGATCCCTGTCTCCTGTACAATGTCACAAACCTCATTCCATAGTTCATCAGGCACTCTATCTATCAGATCTAGGCCCTTAAATCTATTTCTCACTTCCACTGTATAATCATAAGGGATTTGATTTAGGTCATACCTGAATGATCTAGTGGTTTTCCCTACTTTCTTCAATTTCAGTCTGAATTTGGTAATAAGGAGTTCATGATCTGAGCCACAGTCAGCTCCTGGTCTTGTTTTTGTTGACTGTATAGAGCTTTTCCATCTTTGGCTGCAAAGAATATAATCAGTCTGATTTTGGTGTTGACCATCTGGTGATGTCCATATGTAGATTCTTCTCTTGTGTTGTTGGAAGAGCATTTTTGCTATGACAAGTGCATTATTTTGGCAAAACTCTATTAGTTTTTGCCCTGCTTCATTCCATATTCCAAGGCCAAATTTGCCTGTTACTCCAGGTGTTTCTTTACTTCCTACTTTTGCATTCCATCCCCTATAATGAAAAGGACATCTTTTTGGGTGTTAGTTCTAAAAGGTCTTGTAGGTCTTCATAAAACCATTCAACTGCAGCTTCTTCAGCGTTACTGGTTGGGGCATAGACTTGGATTACCGTGATATTGGATGGTTTGCCTTGGAGACGAACAGAGATCATTCTGTCGTTTTTGAGATTGCATCCAAGTACTGCATTTCAGACTCTTTTGTTGACCATGATGGCTACTCCATTTCTTCTGAGGGATTCCTGCCCGCAGTAGTAGATATAATGGTCATCTGAGTTAATTTCACCCATTTCAGTCCATTTTAGTTCGCTGATTTCCTAGAATGTCAACGTTCACTCTTGCCATCTCTTGTTTGACCACTTCCAATTTGCCTTGATTCATGGACCTGACATTCCAGGTTCCTATGCAGTATTGCTCTTTACAGCATCGGATCTTGCTCCTATCACCAGTCACATCCACAGCTGGGTACTGTCTTTGCTTTGGCTCCATCCCTTCATTCTTTCTGGAGTTCTTTCTCCACTGATCTCCAGTAGCATACTAGGCACCTACTAACCTGGGGAGTTCCTCTTTCAGTATCCTATCATTTTGACTTTTCCTACTATTCATGGGGTTCTCAAGGCAAGAATACTGAAGTGGTTTGCCATTCACCTCTCCAGTGGACCACATTCTGTCAGACCTCTCCACCATGACCCGCTCATCTTCGGTTTCCCTGCAGGCATGGCTTAGTTTCATTGAGTTAGACAAGGCTGTGGTCCTAGTGTGATTAGATTGACTAGTTTTCTGTGAGTATGGTTTCAGTGTGTCTGCTCTCTAGTGCCCTCTTGCAACACCTACCATCTTACTTGGGTTTCTCTTACCTTGGGTGTGGGGTATCTGTTCACGGCTGCTCCAGCAAAGCGCAGCCGCTGGTTCTTACCTTGGATAAGGGGTATCTTCTCACCGCAGCCCTTCCCTACCTTCAACGTGGGATGGCTCCTCTAGGCCCTCCTGCACCGCTGCAGCCACTGCTCCTTGGATGTGGGGTTGCTCCTCCTGGCCATTGCCCCTGACCGCAGACACAGTTTGGCTCCTCCCGGCTGCCACCCCTGACCTTGGACGCGTAATAGCTCCTCTCAGCCGTTCCTTTGCCATCGCAGCCTGGCACTCCTGGCTGCTGCCTCTGACCTCGGACAGGGGGTAACTCCTCTTGGCCGCTGCCCTTTGAGCATGGGGTCCTCCCGGCTTCTGCCCCTGACCTCGTACGTGGGGTAGCTCCTCTCGGCCATGCTTAGTGCACCAGTCACAACCGCCTGGGCGGTCCATCACCAACTCCTGGAGCTTACTCAAACTCATGTCCATTGAGTCGGTGATGCCATCCAACCATTTCATCCTCTGTTGTCCCCTTCTCCTCCAGCCTTCAATCTTTCTCAGCATCAGGGTCTTGGCAAATGAGTCAGTTCTTCACATCAGGTGGCCAAAATATTGGAGTTTCAGCTTTAGCATCAGTCCTTCCAATAAATGTTCAGGACTGATTTCCTTTAGGATTGACTGGTCTAATATCCTTGCTGTCCAAGGGACTCTCAAGAGTCTTCCTCAATACCACAGTTCAAAAGCATCAATTCTTCAGTGCTCAGCTTTCTTTATAGTCCAAATCTTACATCCATACATAACTACTGGAAAAATCATAGCTTTGACTAGATGAGCCTTTCTTATCAAAGTAATGTCTCTGCTTTTTAATACGCTGTCTAGTTTTGTCATAGCTTTTCTTCCAAGGAGCTAGTGTCTTTCAATTTCATGGCTGCAGTCACTGTTGGCAGTGATTTTGGAGTTTAAGAAAATAATATCTGTCACTATTTCCATTGTTTCCCCATATATTTGCCATGAAGTGATGGGACCCAATGCCATGATCTTAATTTTCTGAATGTTGAGTTTTAAGCCAACTTTTTCACTCTTCTCTTTCACTTTCATCATCAAGAGGCTCTTTAGTTCTTCTTCACTTTCTGCCATAAGGGTGATGTCATCTGCATATCTGAGGTTATTGATATTTCCCCCAGCAATCTTGATTCCAGCTTGTGCTTCATTCAGCCTGGCATTTTGCATGATGTACTTTGCATATAAGTTGAATAAGCAGGGTGGCAATATACAGCCTTGACATACTCCTTTCCCTATTTGGAACCAGTCTGTTGTTCCATTTCCAGTTCTCACTGTTGCCTCTTGACCTGCATACACAGATTTCTCAAGACGTGGTCTGGTATTCCCATCTCTTGAAGAATTTTCCACAGTTGTGATCCACATAGTCAAAGGCTTTGGCATAGTCAATAAAGCAAAAGTAGATATTTTTTTCTGGAATATTTTTGCGTTTTTGATAATCCAAGGGATGTTGGCAATCTGATTTCTGGTTCCTCTGCCTTTTCTAAATCCAGCTTGAACATCTGAAAGTCCACAGTTCACATACTGTTGAAGTCTGGCTTGGAGAATTTTGAACATCACTTTGCTAGCATATGCTGCTGCTGCTGCTAAGTCGCTTCAATTGTGTCCAACTCTGTGTGACCCCATAGATGGCAGCCCACTAGGCTCCCCCGTCCCTTGGATTCTCCAGGCAAGAATACTGGAGTGGGTTGCCATTTCCTTCTCCAATGCATGAAAGTGAAAAGTGAAAGTGAAGTTTCTCAGTAGTGCCAAACTCTTAGTGACCCCATGGACTGCAGCCTACCAGGCTCCTCCACTAGCATGTGAGATGAGTGCAATTTTGCGGTAGTTTGAACATTCCTTGGCATTGCCTTTCTTTGGGATTGGAAAGAAAACTGACCTTTTCCAGTCCTGTGGCCAGTGCTGAGTTTTCTAGATTTGCTGGCATATTGAGTGCAGCACTTTCACAGCATCATCTTTTAGGATTTAAAATAACTCAACTGGAATTCCATCACCTCCACTAGTTTCGTTCATAGTGATGCTTCCTCAGACCCATTTGACTTTGCATTCCAGGATGTCTGGCTCTAGGTGAGTGATCACACCATTGTGATTATCTGGGTTATGAAGATCTTTTTTGTATAGCTCTTCTGTGTATTTTTGCCACCTCTTCATAGTATCTTCTATCTTCTGATTCTGTTAGGTCCATACTATTTCTGTCCTTTATTGTGCCCATCTTTGCATGAAATATTCCTTGGTATCTCTAATTTTCTTGAAGATATCTAGTCTTTTGCATTCAATTATTTTCTTCTATTTCTTTGCATTGATCACTCAAGAAGGCTTTCTTGCTACTCTTTGGAACTCTGCATTCAAATGAGTATATCTTTCCTTTTCTCCTTTGCCTTTAGTTTCTCTTCTTTTCTCTGTTATTTGTAAGGCCTCCTCAGACAACCATTTTGCCTTTTTGAATTTCTTTTTCTTGGGAAGGGTCTTGATCACTGCCTCTTTTACAATGTCATGAACCTCCATCCATAGTTCTTCAGGCACTGTGTCTAATCCCTTGAATCTATTTCTCACTTCCACTGTATAATCATAAGGGATTTGATTTAGGTCATACCTTAATGGTCTATTGGTTTTCCCTACTTTCTTCAGTCTGAATTTGTCAATAAGGAGTTCATAATCTGAGCCACAGTCAGTTCCCATTCTTGGTATTTCTTTATACCAGTGCATTCATAAATGGCAGATACTTAGCAAAAGTCAATATCAGTGAGGAAAATGTTGGAGGTTCAAACATGTCTTTTTTGTCAGTTGCAGTAAAATGTGTGATGTGCTGTGCTTAGTTGCTCAATTGTGTCCAATTCTTTGTAACCCTCATGGACTTTAGCTTGCCAGGCTCCTCTGTCCATGGGGATTCTCCAGGCAAGAATACTGGAGTGGAGTTGCCATGCTCTCCTCCAGGGAATCTTGCCAACCCAGGGATTGAACCCAAGTCTCTCGCATTACAGGCAGATTCTTTACCATCTGAGCCACCAGGGAAAAATGCATACATGCAAATTTCTATTAGTATAGCTGGTCTTTGATCCTTAATACAAAAAGGACAAGACTAGAGCATGGAAGGTCGTGGGAGAGCACGGTGCATTGGTGCCCTTAAAATATAGGTAAAAGATCTTGAGATTTGAGTTCATTTGTCCTTCCTTCTCAAGGCATCTCCCACTGCATGGACACAAACTCCAGAGCAGGCTCTTCATTGCTCATGCCATTGTACATGTTCACCTTAAGTTTATTGACGACTTCTTGGACCCTGTTATACTTTTGTTCTTCTAAATCAGAAGGACATAGTTTAGATTTATTCCCAAATAAAAGTATCTGTGCTATATTAAGCATTTGTAGCTGGCAGTGTGCCTTCCTGGCCTCATTTTAAAGATGTCTTTCATTCTGTCCCATATACATTCTTTGTCCACTAAACACATTTACCGTTACTTTTTTTGGGTGAATCACTTGATAAATATTTCCTGTCTTCAACTTCTGAAGTCTTCCTGATGGTTTTTAAAGAATATTGGTACTCATACCATCAAAAAGATTTAATGTTTCTTCTGTACACATTGTACACCCAAAGTTATTAAAACCTGGCACGTTGATATAAAGAGTGAAGACAGTTAGTAATTTCACACCTGTGAGAATATCATGGTTTCTTTCCAGTTACATTGCTTTAGTAATAGATTGTTTGCTGTTTCCAGTGTTTCTCTGAGTATAAACATTTATCAGGAGCAGTAAGGGCACAGTTGATCCTTATTGTTCATGATTCTGTATTCATGGATTTGTCTACTTGATAAAACTTATTTGTAACCCCAACATCCACCTGAAGGGAATAGCTAACTCATTGAAAAAGACCCTGACGCTGGGAAAGATTGAAGGCAGAAAGAGACAAGGGCAACAGAGAATGAGATGGTTGAATAGCATCACCAATTCAATAGACATGAACCTGGGCAAACTCCAGGAGATGGTGAGGGATATGGAAGCCTGGCATGCAGCAGTCCATAGGGTTGCAAAGAGCTGGACATAACTTGGTGGCAACAACATGACTTGAACAACAACAGCAACATCCACCTACAAGGACACGAGTCCCAGTAGAGGAATCCTCCAGAGAAGGGTTTTCCTAGCGGTTTTATTTAATATACAATGACAATTCTGCAAGCTCAGGAAGAGCATTGAAAGGTAAAGAACCAGGACCCCAGTTCAGTAGTTTTGGAAGCAAAGCATCCGTGTAAATGTCATGATTCGCTGGTACCTAAGCAATAAGAGGGGTGGAAAGAGAAAGACGACTGGGTGGGTTCATCAAGCAGGGAGGAGAAAATTGATCCAAAATATTGGCTGAAGTTTTCAAAGTGAAAATGTGGGTTTTTTTTTTTTTTGTAAATCCAAATAGTCATGTTATATATCATCTCATATACTTCTCTGTGAGTGTGGTGAGAATATTCTCTTAGTAAATTTCAAGTATATAACACATATTATTAACTACCATTATTATGATGTACATTAGATCCCCAGAACTTATTCATAGTTTCATTAAAATCTTATACTTTTGAGTAACATCACCCCTAGCATTAAGTAACTGTCATTTTAGCCTCTGTTTCTGAGGTCATTCAACTTCTTTTTCTTCTTCTTCTTCTTTTTTTTTTTTTGATTTCATATATGAAATAATATAGAAATTTGGTGGTGGTATGCCACATTTTCTTTAAAAAAATGTTCTTAAGGTTCATCCATGTTTTTACAAAAGGCAAAAATTTTCTTATTTCTCATGGCTGATTAGTGTTCCTGTATATTTGTTTTCATGTCTTAGCTATTGTGAATAATGCTGCAAAGACCATGGGGGTACAGGTTATCTCTTTGAGATAGTAAATTCATTTCTTTGGGATACACACTCAGACATGGGATTGCTGGATCACATGCTCATTTTAATTTTTTGAGTACCCTCCATACTGTTTTCCATAGTGGCTGTATCAATTTACCTTACCACAGATAATGTATGAGGATTTCCTTGTCTCTGCATCCTCTCCAGCACTGGCTATCACTCACCTTTTGTTAAAAAAAAAATTATCAGATATGTTGTATCACTGTGGATTTGATTTGCATTTCACTGATGATTAGTGATATAGAGTATCTTTTCAGGTAATAATTGTCCATTTATATTTCTTCTTTAGAAAAAGTCTAATCAAGTCCTTTGCCCATTTCATGGGAAATAGATGGGGAAACAGTGGAAACAGTGTCAGACTTTCTTTTTTGGGGCTCCAAAATCACTGCAGATGGTGACTGCAGCCATGAAATTAAAAGACGCTTACTTCTTGGAAGAAAAGGTATGACCAACCTAGATAGCATATTCAAAAGCAGAGACATTACTTTGCTGACTAAGGTCCGTCTAGTCAAGGCTATGGTTTTTCCTGTGGTCATGTATGGATGTGAGAGTTGGACTGTGAAGAAGGCTGAGCACCGAAGAACTGATGCTTTTCAACTGTGGTGTTGGAGAAGACTCTTGAGAGTCCCTTGGACTGCAAGGAGATCCAACCAGTCCATTCTGAAGGAGATCAGCCCTGGGATTTCTTTGGAAGGAATGATGCTAAAGCTGAAACTCCAGTACTTTGGCCACCTCATGCGAAGAGTTGACTCATTGGAAAAGACTTTGATGCTGGGAGGGACTGGGGGCAGGAGAAGAAGGGGATGACCGAGGATGAGATGGCTGGATGGCATCACTGACTCGATGGACATGAATCTGAGTCAACTCTGGGAGTTGGTGATGGACAGGGAGGCCTGGCGTGCTGTGATTCATGGGGTCGCAAAGAGTCGGATACGACTGAGTGACTGAACTGAGCGGAACTAGAAATATTCTATTCTTTTTTGCTATTGATTTGTATGCATTCCTGTATATCTTGGATATTAAACCCTTATCAAATATACAAATATTTTTCCTATTGGTTGTAAATATTTTCTCCTATTCTGTAGGTTGCCTCTTTATTATATTTTATAACAATTATTAAAAACATTTTAAAATATTCTAATTCTAAATTTTTGGACTATATTCTCTTTTACTCTTTGTTAAATGAAATGAGGTCCTTTTTTCCTTTTTAAGATGTACATACACAGTGGAATCTTAAAACATTGTGCAAGCATGAACACACATGCTTTCAATTTTGAAGTATTGTACAGTTTATTTCTTTGATTGGCTAACTACCCATTAATTGAGCTAATAACATATGTATTATTAAGAATGTTTTGTGTCTTTAACTTAAATCAATTAAAAAAAAAACAAAGGGAGATTTATAACTTCATGTAATTAAAATTCTAGGGGTAAATAAGACCTGGTTCAGATACATTTGAATCCAATGTGTCAAATTATGTTATTTACATTCTCTCCTGATCTCCTCTATCATCTTATTTTCTCTTCTCATCCTTTCCCAAGGTTCCACTGCCTTTTGTATGTTGATCTTGCTCTTCATGAAGATCGTTTCCTTCAGGGATATAATAATGCGTAGCATTATTTGAGAATTATAGTATTACAATAATAAATTATAGTATGTTTAATATAATCATAATGAATATACAACATAATATACATTATCACATCATTAAGTAACATTACATATTATAATTAATATATGCTATATATTAATATATAGCTAACATATACTTATATGAAATTGTCTACCCAATTTAATATTGAGTTATATCCATCATTTAATTAAAATTATGGCTTGAGAATTTCTTCATGCAGCTAAGTTTTCTGTGAAAAAATTTTAATTAGACTCATTTAAAAAATTATTATCTTTTAAATGTAGTGCTTTAAAAAACCTTCCTTTATTATCAGAGGAACATTACTTTTTAAATGTAAATATGTTAACTCTTTTTTGGCTAATCCTTGACATAGGCATCTTTTCTTCTGATGAGTAAATTTAAGAAGAATGTAGAGGCTGAAGAGTAATAATATGCCACTCTTTGTTCATGAAAATGGCAGTCCTGACCTGACATTAGTCGGGGGTACTTATGGCTATGATAGATTTTTCTGGATCCATCTGCTTTTCCTTCAGGCACCCCAGGCTTCTCAGGACGAAAGGCATAATCGGTGGCCTCAGAAGAGGGCAACGCTAATGAGGATGACCCTGACCTCACGAGAATAGTGTTCTGACCCCCTGACCCAAACGGAAATAGAAAAGCTTGAGCAGTACATTTAAGAGTAACTTTGGGATTAGTTCTATGAGCATAAAGATAAATGAGAAAATAAATTCCACTCACAAGCAGAGGGACTTGGATAATTGTGTGGTATTTGAAACATAAAACTTAAACTGAAAATTACTACACTTGTAAATTGAATTACATTATCATTCCTTTTAACTAACATCAGGATTACCTTTCCTTTAATATTTTCTTAGTTAATAAGAACCCAATCTTATTATAATAATTAAGGCTGCTAAAAATGCTTTAAGCTTTTTTCTTTTAAAAATGCATTTATTATTTTTTATTAGGTATATTTGAAACATATGCAGAAATGGTACTATTTTCAGAAACTTTGATATATTATTTCCATCAATTGAAGTATATTTAGGTTAAAACCTAATATTGTCAAATAATTCTATTGCAGTAGATATCATGAAAGCCCTTTTCAGTGTATAATTAAACACTTACGATGCAGCTTCTCTCTATTAAAACTGATCACTTCTGAATTAACTTGAAGAATATGTTTTACTACAATCCTTGCATATAAATCATTAATAATATAATTATCTGATGGTGTATAGAAACTATGCTAATATTAGAACTTCAAAATGTATTAACTCTAGATACAAATTATGCAAAAATATAAAGAATGAAATTATTGTTTATCTTGTTTTACTTTGGTAACAGACAGGGTTAATTTTCATGATAAATCAAGGATTTAGATGCATTAGATTTGTTGGTCATGGAAATAACAAAGGGAACTGTGAATTGATCTGAGGCAAAAATAGAATCTTTATTTTTCTCTTTTAAAAAATAAAACAACTGCCCCAGTGAGAACTGGTTGCACCAATCCACTATTTGTCCAATTACACTTTTTTTTTTTTTCCAAAAAAGGCAACTTCAGCTCTGGATTGCCAAATGATCAAAAAGAAAGGCACTTTTTGACCATGGGCATCAACTTTTTGATAATGCATAAAACCAAAGTATTGGTATTTTCCGGAAGAATTCAGGCACTAGATCCGATGTCCTGGCCAAATTGCAATTCGGGTAATTGCATTCTGCTTTCTATAAAGGCCCCTGGTTAGTTCCATTTGATAAAAAACTCTTCACTTCCTACCTGAACAGTCACAGAATGTGGCAGTGCTGTGGGAAATTGTTTCTGGGTTTGTTCGTTAATGGGTGAATGTGAACACTGCAACACGCTCACTCACACACACGAATATATGATTGGTGAACTGAAATCCCCACAGGAAAAGTGTGCTTCTGCACAGATCTACGTTTTCATAAAGTTAGATACCATTTTAACACCAATGCCATGGAAATAGAGTCTCTATCAGTACACAAAAATGATTTTAGTCATTGAAGAAGACACTGATTACTTAATTTTAAAGATGAAATTATAACTAAAGCCATAATACACAAACTAAAAGAATAACTCATTAGAGGAGAAGAAATGATATGTTGGCTCCCATCTTGTGGCTCTAGGGACAGCCCAATTAATAAACACATTACTGAGACTTACAGTAAGAAAGCTTCAGCACATGTGCAGCAATTTTTCTAAAGAAGATTTCCAGTAACCTCTAACTATTTCAGGTTACTATTCACAATAAGAAGAGCAGAATTTGAGAAGTCTCCCTAAAGAGAGGAATGGCAGGATTTAGTTCCTACTGGATTACAGCTCACATTATGAAACTACTGCACATTTGGCACAATTATGCACCACTGGCAGCCTTTTCTCAAAGGAAGCCTCATGTTAAATGAACACTTAGAATCATTTTGGAACTCATGCATCTTGCAGCTAACACTGTGCTAAGTTAAGCATCTAACACTCTGCCCATCTGGTAGAGAGAGGATATCAAGGGCTGCAATATCATCAGTCCTTTCCCCTTAAAAGCTTTGATTTCATTAAAGGTGAACTGTCAAAGTGCTTTTGAAAATGAGATACTCTACAAAATGTGCTGAATAAGATAGAGGGGCATTCAATACCAAGAGTCTTGTTTTACCCATTGTTGCTTTTAAGGTTTTACAGCATCAAGCAGGTTGGCTATTTTTCTGCTTTGGTGTCTGTCCTGTGAAGTCAGTCTAGAGGATAATCTGTGGGCTCCAAATGGTTGAGTAATATACATTTGCACTGGCCATTAGTCTCCAGTGTGTGATTTTGATGGAAGATTTCCAGAAGAGAATTTGGAAACCTCAGAAACAAAATGCCGGCTGCAGTTCCCTTCCAGAACTAAATGTTCAGGGAACTGAATTTTAAAGGGTGAATATAAGTTTATTTTGTGCTGTCATGACTTTCACCATGAAAACGTGCTTTAAGAATTCTGCCACAAATATTTTACAAAACTATGTAATCACACTACTGTGTACCATGAGCTCTAATAATAACATGGTTGGAACATGGTTACAAAATGTGAGTCAAGCAAGTAAGATTCCTGATGAAGCAAAGTTCAAATTGACTTTTACTTATCAAAAACCTCTGGATCTACTTCTCCGAGATGATTTGTTTTATTTATTTTATTGAAATAATTTATCTTGTTTGATTCGTAATGCCCTGGATAACTTAGTTATCCAGCTTCAAAGTCAAAATTAGAAACAACAAATGACAACAGGTACATCTAGCGTACAGTCTCTGAGTATTACTGAAAAGTGGTACCATTCAAAATTTCAAAAATTATAGCAGCCAGTCATTCTCATGATTTCTTTTGTCTACTGTAGATTCTAGGAGCAGATACATAAAATAATCTTGGTCATCATACTTTGTTTTGTTTTGTTTTTTTTCTTTCATATGCTAATTTTCAAAATACAGAATTGGAATTGTCATATCAGTTTACATATGTTCTAATTTCAACTTTGACTTTCAAATCTCTGTTTGGGTTGTTATTCTATTTCTTTGTTTATTCAACCATTTAATAAAAATAGTAATTATTGTTTCATAGAAATAAAGAAAAATTTGGACTTCATATTTCAATAGATCCTGAGCTGATCACTATCTTATGTAGTAATATTTATATTTATGATGAGTAAGATAAAACTAATGATTCTAACTGAGCAAGCTGCATTTAAAAATTCAGGAGACTATTTTTATTTTAGATTTTCATCTGAATTAAAATAAATTTTTATGTTGATAAATTTATGGTGAATTTTCCATTATTCTGAGAGTGAATTTACCCAGAACTTCACAATCCTCAGTGGAACTAAATAGCTTTTTAATACTTAACAGGATATTTTGGTTTTCCTTGTTTTTTGTTCCTTTAGGATATCCCAGAAAAGTATAAGGTAAAATAAAACAAAATACGGTTACCATAGCTGTTTTTCTCTTACATTTGTATATTAATTATCAAATTACAGGCTTCAAATTATAAGCAGATTTTAATTTACATTGTATTCATAATTTATTTATGTTATAATTTGTCATATTCATGATTTTGACTTCAAATCTTTATTTGTGCTTAGATTATTAATCCTATGTTTTGCCTTATGAATTCCTCATTTGATTTCTTTTTCCAATGTAAAACATTTTTATTACCATAATTTAAAAAATTAATCCATATATTCCTGCTCCCTGTATACATTTTAAATATTAGGGAGTTAATAAAAGAATAAATAAAAGTCCTTTTTAAGCTCTTTAGCCTCATTAAGTAGTTACCAGTAAAGGGACTGCCAACATGAACCTTCCTGGATTTCAGAGTTCTGTAGCCCACTGATTAATCTGAACCTCTCCTTTTAGTCCATTTGAATGAGTATTTGCAGTGGTTATCTATCTGATGCATGTCCTGCCATCATAAATTGGTAGTCTTCAGAGCTGATAACTTGTCTATTTAATTTTTTTAACTATAAAAATTATTCTCAAGGAACTAATACTTGAGGAGCACACACTGAGAAGCCTGATAAGCAACTGAACATAATTTAGAGTTTGAACCTGAACCTGAAATTATAATGGAGTAAAACTTTGAGAGCCTTAGAAAAGAGATGGATTTTTTTTTTTTTAGATGTGAAATGAATGTGTGTTTTATAACCAGAAGGGAGACTGTGGTATGTTGTTTTATAAAATCAGCACAGCAATACTTCTGTACTCACAGAATTTTCCAGAACCTTGTCAACCCTCCTTGAAGAAGTACAGTCCATTTCCCATCTCTTTGAAACTGGATGGAGCTTTGTGGTTGCTTTGGTTTAATAGAATGTGGTGGAAGTGATGTTATGTGACTTTCAATGATAGGTTATAAAGTAATATAACTTCCATCTGGTTCTATGTCTTTTGGGATGCACACCCTTTGAACCCAAACATAATATTGTGAGGAATCCCAGGCCACATCAAAACATCCTGTATAGGTGCTCTGTTGGGTAACGTAGCCTTAGCTAAGGTCTCAACTGACAGACAGTTACAGCTCCCAAACATGTAAGTGAACAATTCTTCAGTTGACATTAATTCCCAGGAATTAAGCTATCTTTGGTGATGCCAAGTAAAAGAAAGACAAACTGGTTCTACCAAGTCTTAAATTACATACAAACATGAAAACGAAATATCTTTTTAAAGTCATTGGTTTTGAGGTTTTATTTTTCCCACACGTAGACAAGGATAGCCAGAGAGATCACCATCTGTTTTAGATGGCTGATTAGAGAAAGGAATGAAAAATAACCTGAGCAAACCTGACATAGTTCCTCTAGATGACTGATACTGCTCTGGACCACTATAGTTTGTCCTTTTATTGATGTCACAGAATCAGAATAGACCAGACCTGTGCATGTGAATGTGTGTGTGTGTGTTTAGGGGAGGAGTTTCCTCAGAAGGAAATATATCATTGTTGTTGTTCAATTGCTAAGTCGTGTCTGATTCTTTGGGACCACATGAACTGCAGCACACCAGGTTTTCCTGTCCTTCACTATCTCCTGAGTTTGCTCCAACTCATAACCATTGAGTCAGTGATGCTATCTAACCATCTCATCCTCTGTCACCCCCTTCTCTCCCTGCCCCTAATCTTTCCCAGCATCAGGGTCTTTTCCAGTTAGTTAGCTCTTCACCACAGGTGGCCAAAGTGTTGGAAATTCAGCTTCAGCCTCAGTCCTTCCAATGAATATTCAGGGTTGATCTCCTCTAGCATTAACTGGTTTGATCTCCTTGCAGTCCAAGGGACTCTCAAGAGTCTTCTCCAGCACCATAATTCGAAATGTATATTTACACTTTATAGTATGAAGAGATGCATGCTGTGGCAGAAAAATTAAGACTGAAGATGTGAATGAGTGAACAACCATTTGAGTGAGTGAGTAAAAGGGAAAATCTTTCTGCTCCTTCTATGGTCAAAAGTTACTTTGGCCCCAATTACACACAAAGATGTCAGAAGCCCTACTGGGTGAGGCTAGTCTTGGGGCACCTTGCCCCTTCTGGTGGTAAAGTTGAGCTTCCTTTTCAAGTAGTAGGGGTGAGATGTCTCTTGTTGAAATCAGGAGTCATTCCAGAGAGAGCCCCTGAACTTGTGCACTAATCTTCATTTTGAGCTTCTCTTTCATTATTTCTGAACCTTTAGCAAGGTTATCTCCGGATAAGTTATCTTGAGAAGTTATCTCCGGATCTTTGTATGACTAAGTGTTTATTAGGGCTACCCAGGTGGCTCAGAGGTAAAGAATCTGCCTGCCAGTGCAGGAGATAGGTGGTTACGACTTCCCTCTACCTCAAATGGTAAAGAATCTGCCTGTGAGGCAGAAGACCAGGGTTCAATCCCTGGGTTGGAAAGTTCCTCTGGAGAAGGGAATGGCAATCCACTTTCAGTATTCTTGCCTGGAGAATTCCACGGACAAAGAAGCCTGGCAAGCTACAGTCCATGGTGTCGCAAAGAGTTGGACATGACTGAGCAACTAACACAGTCCACAATCCAAGCCTATGTAAAATCAAGGAAAAGATTCTCCTCTATGCTTGAAAGAAGTAGATAAGAAGGTGACAGCATTTGATACCAAAAGAGAGAAGACGACACTAGTCTCTAGTGAAAAGCAGTATACAGTAATCAATCTTCTCATGAAGCTTATCATAGGCAAAGGAAGCACCTTGGTGGTATGGTGCAAAGACCAGGACTAAATAATGAGGACTTCCCATAATCAAGTCTGATTAGGCAGCACTCTGGAAGTTCTTGTGGAAAACTTATTTACATCTATAAAGTTGCAGAGAAAACTTTCCATGCTAAGGTGGATTATAACAGACACACCACTTACTAGATGTTTAACTTTTGGTAATAACATCTCTTTGTCTCTTGATTTTCTATTAAGATTTGTGATATATATCTTACAGAACTTTTATGGTAGTTAAATGAAGTAGTTACTATAAATACATTAGCCCAGTCATGACTTTCTTTGCTAACCAGGCATTAAATTCCTTAAATAATTAAATGTAACAAAATCATGAAACACTCAGAAGAAAATATAGAAAGCATTTTTTTCTAATCTTGGATTTGGGAAGAATTTTCTAAACACACATATACAAGGGAAGACACTAGCAAGAAGGAAGATTAGTTTAACTTCCATCAAATTAAAAATATTTTTATATTGAAGTTTTTAAAGGAAAATGAAAATAGAAAACATCAACAAATAAGTGGATAAGAGCTGAGTATATATAATTTACTTAAAAATAGTAATAAATATAAATTTTTAATAAAGTAAAAAGTATGTTCAACTTTGCTAATAAATAAATGAGATGCAAAATTCTCTTGTTGAGACTATTCTATCATCAAATCCCAAATTTAGACAGAGGATGATAATACTGAAGCTTCCTTACTTTGATGGAAGGCCTATAAATTGATGAAGACATTCCAGACTCTAGAACTATTCTAGAATCGAGAGAATAATTTGACAATATATAAGAAAAACTGCAAAATAGCACACAGTTTGAGTCAACATTGTACCTATAAGAAAATATTACAGATTAACCACAGTACAGTATTTCAAATACATTATCAGTGCAATAGTAATACTACCAATGTGGTATTATACTATCATTACAAACTATTATAGTAATTGGATAAATTATTTTAGGCAACAGATTCTTGAGAGTGTAAGTGGCAAAAGGAAGAAAAATATGGCATCATTCCAAAATATGTGATAAAAAGACTGGAACAAAATGTAACAAGATAAAAGTGATAGATTTATAGGTACTTTTGGATTTCTTATTTAATTTTTCTACATTTTACAATTTTTTACAAAAAAATATTACTTCTTCAAGTTGGTAAAAAGAATTACATATTAGGATTAGTAAACATCTTGGAATAAAACACAAAAAACTGAGAATTTAAAATTTTCTCCTGCTAACTGTTTGATTTATAGATCAAATTTCTATCTAAGTGTATTGAAATTTGTTCAGCTGGAATAACAACTGTAAGGTCTTGCAAGGTCCAACTACCCCAAGTAAAACTACAATTCAAGGAATATAACTCATGAAGAAGAAAAAAAGACAGTCAGCTAATACATTTCTACCAGTATTAAGAGATCTGATTTTTAATATCAACATGTACCTGAAAGCTGCTGAACTAAAAGGTTACCTGAGTAGAAGAGTCAGGGTTTGAAAGTATTAATTTTGACTAGGTTCCCAAGACAACCATTACCTTTCACTATATGCTCAGGTGGTGTCTCATTTGTAACTGGTCTTTTAGGATAATTGGTCTCCACCTCCACCCCCATAGCAGAAGAGTAGACAAAGTAAAAGCAACAAAAGTGGTGAATACTAATATATATGTTTAACTGTGACCCTAGCAAATGGGTTAGTTGGAAGACTATCAGTTTAATATTAAATAGCATAAATATTGTATACTGACACATATATATGGAATCTAAAAAGATAGCACTGATGAATTTATTTTCAGGGCAGCAGTGGAGAAACAGACGTAAAGAACAGATCTTTGGACGTGGTGGGGAGGGAAGGAGGGAGAAGGGGAGATGTACGGAGAGAGTAACATGGAAATTTACAATACCATATGTAAAATAGATAGCCAATGGGAATTTGCTGTATGACTCAGGGAACTCAAACACGGCTCTGTGACAGGCTGAAGGATGGAACTGGGAGGGAGGCTCAGGAGGGAGGGGACATGGATATACCTATGGCTGATTCTTGTTGTTGTATGACAAGAAATCACAACATTCTATAAAATGACTATCCTTCAATTAAAAAAATTTTTAAAAAGCAAAAAAAAAAAATATTTTAATAGCAGTATATGGGGGGTGGTTGATATCAGTAAGAGGGAAGACTAGGAGGTCCCAACAAAAACAATAAGAACAATGAATAAACAACTATATGCCAATGAAAATATCTTTCAGAGAGCTCCAGAATACAATGGCAGAGCTGCAGAAACACTGCGGGTCATGGAAACCCAGGATCACCTCTTATATAAGCACAGGAAGCATTTGCCTATGTCACCCCAGACCTCAGTCTGGCATAGCCCATCCCCAAGAGGGATCCCCTCCATGCAACCTTCTCCTATGCTGGAAAAGGAGAACAGGAGGATCCCAACAGCCCTCACCACCACCACAGAAACCTGCAACATTCACTACTTAAGATGCCTACAGTTTTCACAGGCCCTGAACCCAGGCCACTTTGCTTACCTCCCTTGGAAAAGAAGCAAGCACTGCTGTAAAACACTTTCTTCAAAGGAGCTGCTGCTGTGTGTGCCTCATTCCCAAACTCTTGGGCTAGAACCAACACTCCCCTCTCCTGCAGCCCAGACACCGATATCACTGCTGCTACAACCACACTTGGACCCCAAACCTGGTGCTACTGCCAGTGCATGTACACCTGCAGGCCAGACCCAAAGCCAGGAGAAAGTCCCTCAGCTAGGACTTCCTCCTACAGGGAAAAAGGAAAACTGAAGGACCTCAGAAGACTTCAGCATCACAAATACCCACAGCCTGGGCCACTGAAGATCTCACCAGTCTTCACTAGTGGTGTTATCTTCACTGACAGAACTCCACAGAGACTATAGAGACTATACCACTGCTGACCCCCCACAGAACCACCATACCCTACCCATGAATGCCCTCACATTCACCCATAAATGAAGGTCTTTCCCCACCAAACCATTCCATAAAGTCTGGAAGAGGTAACTGTTCCCTCAAACATATAGACAACTATGCAAGTCCACAATAAACATAAAAAATCAAGGAAATAGGATACCACCAAAGGAACCCAATAAATTTTCATGAACTAAATATAAAGAATAAAGAGCTACAAAAAAAATGCTTGTCAAAGAATTCAAAATAATTTTAAAGTAAGGTTGGTGAGCTAAAAGAGAACATAATCCAATGAAATCAGAAAAACAATTCATGAACTCAACAATAAGTTCAACAAAGAGATTGATCATAAAAAGGGACCAAACAGAAATTCTGCAGCTGAGAAATGCAATGAATGAAAGGAAAAATACAATACAAAACTTTAACAGCAGACTCAAGCAAAAAAAAAAAAAAAAAAAAGAAGAAGAATCTGTGAACTTGAAGACAAGTCACTTAGAAAGAAAAAAGAATGAAAAAGAGTACAGAAAGTCTTGTGGGAAATAACCAAAAGATTCAATATGAACATTATGGGGTTACCAGAAAGAGCAGAGAAAAAGAAAAGGGAAAAAAATGTATTTCAAGAAATAATAGCTGTAAATTTCCCAAATCTGAGGAGGAAAATGGACACCCAGATTCATAAATCCCAAAGCCCCTAAATTCCCAAGTAAATGAAATTAAAGAGATCTACACTGAGACACATTATAATTAAATTGCTAAAAGTCAAAGAGAATTTTGAAAAGTAATTCATAGCAAAAATGGAAATAACATAAGGCCATCCATGGATTACTCAGTAGAAAATTTGCATATGATAAGATTCAGATAAGATATTCAAAATACTTAAGGAAAATACTACCAATCAAGATTACTGTACCTGGCAAAATTATCCTTTAAAAAATGAAGCAGAGGATAGACATTGCCAAACATACAAAAACTGATAGAATTCGTCACCACTAGAAGTACCCTGTTAGAACTGAATGTGAAGGACACTATGCTAGGGAAATATGCAAGATGAATAAGTTTTGTAGATCTAATGTACAACAATATGAGTATAGTTAACAATATTTTGTACTTGACATTTGCTAAGAGAGTAGATTTTAAGTGGTCCTGGCACACAAGAAAATTGGTATCTAAGGGACAAATATGTTAATAAACTTGACTGCAATAATTAATTCAAGATACATATACACATCAAATAATCAAATTGTATACTTTAAATATGCATAGTTGTTAACTGTTAAAAAGAACAAAAAAAGGCAGTATATTGAATTATATATATATAAAAAAGAAAGTTTATTAACATGTATGTACATATTTATGTATATGGAAAGTAAGTTTTCAAGAATACATTTCAAATTGTTAAAGTACAAAATTTTAAATCTCCAAAATGTCTTTCAAGTGTATTTAGTTTAAAATGTTCCAAATATTTATACATCTTATGGTTGCCAAGTGAAAACTTGAATTGAAAATTTGGAAGGGAACCTGTTAAACTTACAGTGATGTCAGCTTACCCCAAATTGCATTTTCTAATTGCAAATATATTCTTGTCTGTTATACAAAATTTATATCTCTAGACACAAGGATATAATTTTAAATTTCCCACTTATGGGAACTTCTGTGAAGTATCCAAGATATTATAGAAGGGATACAAAATATATATTTGCAAATACATACTGCAACTTTGATATAATAGATGTAACAAAATCCTAATATTTTAGATTCCACTAATTGGAATTTTTAGTTATTCAGATAAAGCCTTAGCATTTTTGGTATCTTTAGAAGTCTGAAAGTCAATAACTTCTCCCCTACCCAAGTCTGTTAGAAAAAAAAAAGCAAAGCCAATTACAGACCATTATTATTTATATAGCTAATATTGGAGAATGTGCAGGTAAATGAAATATCTAATGTCATTCTCAGAATTAGACATATGCATCCATCTAAAGACAGGGTTAATCTAAGGATGACCTTGTTCTGTTAAAATGTATGGCTTGGAGGAGCAGAGCTAAATTTATGCTGTGAGCAACTTCTTTGACTTGCTCAACACTCCTACATTTTAAAGCTTTTATCTGTTTTATTGTAACTACCACTAGTAATGAGAAATCAAGAGTTTTAGACAGGCAAATATTAATATAGTTACAGATATTTTATTTACTTGTTCAAAATTTTTAATAGCATGTATTTAAAATAATTAATAGAATATCAATAAATAATTTATATCTACTTATCATAGCTTATCATAGCTAATGGGGAAGGAAATGGCAACCCACTCCAGTATTCTTGCCTGGAGAATCCTAGGGACAGAGGAGCCTGGTGGGCTGCTGTCCATGGGGTCGCACAGAGTCGGACACGACTAAAGTGACTTAACAGCAGCAGCATAACTAATCATGTGGTGCTAGTGGTAAAGAATCTGCCTGCCAAAGCAGAAGACACAGAGATGCAGGTTTGATCACTGGGTCGGGAAGATACCCTAAAGGAGGGCATGGCAACCCACAGCAGTGTTCTTGCCTGGAGAATCCCATAGGCATAAGGAGACTGGCAGGCTATACTCCATGGGGCCACAAAGAACTGGACATGACTGAGCTCACATGCACACATCATACCTAATCAAAAAGACAAATAATAATAACTGATTCTTAGGTACATTTATTAAAATTAGTTTGTGCATCTACAATAAAAGTATTTCAGCTGAGGTAAGGAAATACATGCTGAGTCTTTACAAAGGAGATTCCCATGATTGTGAGGTATCATGTTTCTGATACAAGTGGTCCACTTTTTCTGTGTTTTATTACCATAGTGATCTAAATAGCTAACACTGAAAGATGAGGGGAAAACTGAAATAAATATTTTAAAAAGCAATTTCTGTGATTAAAGAAAATAGTAGGTTAAAAACTGATCAAATGAAAGTATAATTGAAACAAGTGAAAATGATGAAACAGATTTAGGAGGCTTTAAATATGAGAATTCTGAAGGATTCTAGATTTCGTATCTATAGCATAGTGTATATTGACTTCCTAGATTCCATGACCTCTGCTTTCTAAGAGAATGTTTTCATCCTCCCCATTTACTGTCCCATGAGTTCATTCACATTGATTTAACACACCGTCATCTAAAGGATGTGATAAGTTGGTGTTTATATCTGTCAAGGGACCAAGGAGATGAAAGTAGGCATCACCAAAAGGTATAATTTTAGGTTGTTGGATACCCTTGCATTTTTCTTAATTATTTCTGACATTCTATCTATTTCACCATGAGCTTCCTTGGAGAATATAGATGAAAAAAAAATGTTCTTCATGACCCAACAGAAGAAATACATCTTCTCTTAATAAATCCCATGTGAAATCATATAGGGGAAGGAGAGAAGAAATAGTTAACATTTATCACTCATACTGTGTTTCATTTGCTAAACTCTTTTTGCAACCTGAAAGACAGCTTCTTTTCATCATGAAAGACATTTCAGATAAGGTGTGAGGGTCTGAGAAAAAGAATTTTGGATAAACTATATAAGGATCTGTCCAAGGGGAAATTGAAACATGGAAACAGCAAGCACTGCTTGTCCTAATTCTAAACTCTCTGAAGATAAGACAGACATTTGTTAATTGATATATCCCTGGCACCTAGCATATGGTAGGTATTCAGCAAGTATATCTTAAAATACTTTCATGTGGCATTTTCATTAAGAATTTGTGAATCCTTTTAGAAATGTGTGCTAAACCAGAAGAACATATACAAACTAAACCAAAGATACAAACTGGATCTCTATTGCATACCACATATATTGCCCAGGGCAAAAATTACTGTTTGTGTTATGTAACAGAGGTTATTATTGAATTCATAGTTTCAAAATTAAAGAGACAAAAAGCTATTGAGGCAAAAATACATTTCTTACAAATGGTCTCTGTTAGGGTTTTTTTTTTTCACTTAAGGGGTTATAAAAGATGGCAGGGCCTCTTCCAAGATGGCCCTAGCGAGCTATGCATCCTAGTATTAATCCTTTTGTGTGGTTTCCTCTTATGCTGATCTAGGTGGGCCCTGTATAATCAATAGAAGACAGTAGAAGTAACTCTGTGATTTTTAAGGTCAAATTTGTTGTATCTAGTAGCTTCTTCCCTGCTCTTAGAAGGAGCACTTTGGGGGAAGCCAACCACAATGCAAAAAAGACTATCCTGAGATTGCCATGCCCTGAGTAAGTCCAAGTCAGCCACATGAGGAAGGCCTGCAGAGAGACAGGGATGCCAGCCTGCTTCACAGCATTCTAGCCTTCTCAGCTAAGACACCAGAATTGTGAGAGAAGTCATCTTAATGAATTAAGCCAAATGTGTGGAAAGTCATGCTTAATCTTGGAATCTGTTATTAAACCTTCTGCTGGGACTTGGAATGGGGAGGGTGAGTATAAAAGGAATAGCTTAGAGGAGGTTCAGTTATTAAGGATAAGAACAGGTTCATATCAAGCTCTTCAGGCTCAGCAATGCAAGGAGGTGCAATAACTCAGGAGGCTTCCACAGGCACAGGTATTGGTAAGTTTTGGTATAATTAAGGAAGTTCCTATAATTTCATTAATATGTTAAACTGGTGTTGATATAAGTAATATCTTGATTTTAATTATTTCCTATTTCTATTTGGCATCTTCAGATTTTAATTTAATCTGCTATTTTCAACTGATAAGATCTCCATATAGAGGTTTATGTTAAGGGTAAGTGTTTGCTATCAAACATGGCTTTATTTTTTTCTGGTATGTGTTTGGAAATACAAATAAATTGAAGCATAAAATTCTCTCTCTGACAAATTGCAAGAGCCAAAGAAACCAAAAAATCTCTTACGTGAAAAATATTTTACTAATTGTAAAGTAAAATAAAAATAAATAAATAATTATGTCTTTATTTACAGATCAAGACTAAACATGAGGGTAAGTAATCTCAATAACAGATTTGGTATTAGACAAGAATCAAAAGGAAAAGAACAACTATTGGAGAATATGTTTTTCAGATCAATTCACTTTAACTTGATTTATGTAAACTATTTTATTCAAATTTAATTGGGTAGATAATTCCTGTCATCTGTTAGAGATGGTGTAAAATGTACAAGAAATAATTAAAAAGAAGATAAAGAAAGACTTTGTCCCCAAGGAGATTGTAGTGATGAAACTGGAGAGGAGGGGCAAGTAAGTAGAAAGTCAACATGAATCTCCTTCAAGAAGTCAAATATCAAAAGATGTTAGAAAATATAGGTAATCCTGACATACCTGTTGATAATATAATCCTGGAGACAATATTCCATTTCAGTTGAGTAATGAAGGCAATTTATTATTAACATTAGACACTGTGGCCGGTCAGTTCAGTCACTCAGTTGTGTTTGACTCTTTGAGACCCCATGGACTGCAGCACACCAACTGCATCCACCTGTCCATCACCAACTCCTGGAGCTTACTCAAACTCATGTCCATTGAGTTGGTGTTGCCATCCAACCATCTCATCCTCTGCCGTCCCCATCTCCTCTCACCGTCAATCTTTCCCAGCATCAGGGTCTTTTCAGATAAGTCAGTTCTTTGCATCAGGTGGCCAAAGTATTGGAGTTTCAGCTTCAGCATCAGTCATTTCAATGAATATTCTGGGCTGATTTCCTTTAGGATTGACTGGTTGGATCTCCTTGTAGTCCAAGGGGCTCTCAAGAGTTACTTTCCCAAGTTTTGAAGTAGTCTGTTGTTCCATGTCTGGTTCTAACTGTTGCTTCTTGACCTGCTTACAGGTTTCTCAGGAGGCAGGTGAGGTGGTCTAGTATTCCCATCTCTTTAAGAATTTTCCACAGAGTATCCACATTTTGTGTGATGATACAGAGTACATCATGCAAAATCCTGCAGTGGATGAATCATAAGCTGGAATTGTAATTGCCAGAGGAGATATCAACAACCTCAGATACATGGATAATACCATCCTGAGGGCATAAAGTGAAGAGGAACTAAAGAGCCTCTTGATGAAAGTAAAGGAGGAGAGTGAAAAAGTTGGCTTAAAGCTCAACATTCAGAAAACAAAGATCATGGCATCCAGTCCCATCACTTCATGGGAAGTAGATGGGGAAACAGTGGAAACAGTGTCAGACTTTATTTTTCTGGGCTCCAAAATCACTGCAGATAGTGATTGCAGCCATGAAATTATAAGATGCTTACTCCTTGGAAGGAAAGTTATGACCAACCTAGATAGCATATTGAAAAGTAGAGACATTACTTTGCCAACAAAGGTCCATCTACCTAAGGCTATGGTTTTTCCTGTGGTCATGTATTGATGTGAGACTTGGACTGTGAAGAAAGCTGAGCGCTGAAGAATTTATGCTTTTGAACTGTGATGTTGGAGAAGATTCTTGAGAGTCCCTTGGACTGCGAGGTGATCCAACCAGTCCATCCTAAAGGAGATCAGTCCTGGATGTTCATAGAAAGGACTGATGCTGAAGCTGAAACTCTAATACTTTGGCCACCTCATGCGAAGAGTTGACTCATTGAAAAATACCCTGATGCTTGGAGGGATTGGGGGCAGGAGGAGAAGGGGATGACAGAGGATGAGATGGCTGGATGGCATCACCAACCTGATGAACCTGAGTCTGAGTGAACTCCGGGAGATGGTGATGGACGGGGAGCCCTGGCATGCTGTGATTCATGGGGTCACAAAGAGTTGGACACGACTGAGCGACTGAACTGAACTAAACTAAAGATAAACTTCAGCACATACTAGGGTGGGTTTCAGCCCTTTAATTCCTAGATAATAGCTTTTCAGAGCCTTATTTCAGAGTACTTTCTGGCAGACACTGCAATCCAGTATTGATCCTTCTAGTTTCTCAGATTACCAGTTCTCAGCCTCTTGGTAGATGCCTCTAATACAAAAGTGATGACCCCTTGATACAGTGCATCAATGTAGCAATATATTTTTTTTCTGAGTTGTAGCATGTGAGTCCTCACTACTTTTTAAATTATCTGTTATACTGAAGCAGGTCTTGCTGCTGCTGCTGCTAAGTTGCTTCAGTCGTGTCCGACTCTGTGCGACCCCATAGACGGCAGCCCACCAGGCTCCCCCGTCCCTGGGATTCTCCAGGCAAGAACACTGGAGTGGGTTGCCATTTCCTAAAAATGTTTAATTTGGCTTTTCTAGGTGTTCTCATTAGGAGTTTAAATCACTTATTCCAACATTATTTGGAAGCAGAAGTTTTGCCTTCATATTGCTTCATGTTCTTTTGAAAATTTAAAGGAAAGGTAAAATATGAACTGATCACTAGTCAAAGTTTCCTTACATATATATATGTATTAGTTTTTATAGACTACATATAAGATTTTATTTTTCACTAGGAAATTTCAAGTTGTTTTTAACTTTATTATTCTCAGGACCCATGTCCAGATCTTTGACATGAATTATGCTCAGACTGACAAAACTTTCACGTTTAATAGTTTTTGGAAAAAAAAGTAAGTTATAGTTGCCTTATTTATTGCATAGTCATAACAACTCTGTAAAATAAATATTATACTTTTCATATCATAGAGAACTTAGGTAACTTGTCTCCTTGTTTCCCTGGAGTCAGAGAAATGAGTAATATTTGTCTCTCTTTGGAGGAAAAAATAGGCTTTAAAGACTTTAGTGTTCCTAAGACCTTTAGGATCAATAAATGGCAAACTGGAATTTCCATTTTGACTTACATCTTTCTTCTATGCCACATTATCTCCTTACATTTGGGAATAGCCTGTTGTGAAATTCAGAAGAAAAAGTTATGATAAAAAAATAGGCTTTCTCTGTTGACCTTAAAATAATGATGTAATATTGAAAACAATCTTACCACTATGTTCTTTTTTCATCTAATTTTTTGATTGGGATCTGTATTGGGTTATATCTATTTTATAAGAATGCAAGAATGTTAATAGCTTTTAAGAGCACAAAATAAAATATTATAAAAATCTGTATGTTCCAGAATACAGCTATTAAATCATGTTACTGGACTTTAAGACAATGAGATCTACTATTGATGTGGAAAAATAGCCGTTGATTAAAGTAAGTCATTATAAGCTCATTAATAAAGCTGCAGTTTTTCATACTTGGACAGATCTCTTTAGGGAAACTTCTATATTAAAAATGAATTTTATTATTTTAGCTGAGGGCAAGCCTTTCTAAAGTCACAGGAATTTTAAAGCCAATTAATAGTGCTAGTTACAAGTAATACTAAAAATCCCCAAAAGCCAAACTAATAGTCTCTAGCCAAGCTTGAAAGAAT
The DNA here is from genome assembly GCF_023091745.1 of Budorcas taxicolor. NCBI lineage: Eukaryota > Metazoa > Chordata > Mammalia > Artiodactyla > Bovidae > Budorcas > Budorcas taxicolor. The sequence goes on along the minus strand of NC_068910.1, from coordinate 184,370,651 downwards.
ATGGGATATCCTTGAATGGTCTTCAAAAGTCACCTCATCTGGTAGTTAAGTCTTTTTTCTTTTTTTAATTTCATATGATTTTTTTAATCTACAGTGAGGTAAAGTATGTGGCCAATAACCAAACCAATAATTTCAATAATTTATGTGTCACTTTATTTATTTGGCATCTCATTTATAAACTGATATTTGAAAATCTCCTGAATCAAAATCAGAAGCATAATAACTTTTTTTGGTTATACTTCCTTCTATGAAATTATGCACATGTAATTTTCAAAACTCAGATGTTTTATTTTGTCATATTATTAAATGATAATTTAATTTTAGCATTTCTTTTATTTATATGTTAAAAGTTCATCTTAGAATATTATATAGAAACTCTTCTAAAATCATAGCATAGTGGAACTCTATTGGATAGCTGTACACATTAAATATATTTTTAAAATCTACAAGTACAAATTATAGAACGTCAGTGCACAACAGTTAGATATGTCTTTTTCCGCTAATGTAAATTTCAAAAATGCTAGATTGTTAAGAATGTAAAGCTAAACTATTAAATGCATAATTATTTGATTAAAATATATGGACTTTAAAAATTACTAATAAGGCTTTTATGAAATGAAATAACTACTAGGAATGGGGGCCAAGCATTTTCAGAAGCTGAAATATTTGACTAGAAGACTGGTATCCTTGGTGCATCTTGGTGAATACATCTGATGTGAGCCAGGTAGACTCCAGAAGTCAGAATAAGCAATAGATCAGAAAGAAGGATGGAAAGAAGAGTATACCACAATCTTCCATGCCAGTTAGAAAAGGAATATATCCTAAAGGTAAAGTTCAGGGACTTTACAAGTTGAGGTAGTCCTAGAATTCTTTCTAAATATCATCTAAACACATATTTGACTTTTGTGTTATAAATTACTTTATGTTCACAAAAGTTCTTTATTATTTCTTACTAAAGGTACTATTTTTCTGTATTTCAAATAGAGTGATTTAGCATTATTACATGAGACTAATGGAAATTTTATTGTTTCATCTCCCTGAGATTATATTATTACACTTTAGTTATTTCTTAATCCTCATAACTACCCCTCAAGAAATGCATTATTATCCTCCTTATAAAAGTTTATGTTTGATGAGGTAAATTTAAATTTCTCTTAGACAATGAGAAAATGGCAAACCCATTTTCTAAACTCAGATTCTTTTTTTTTTTAATGAAGTCTTTTCTGTAGTTCATTATTATGCAAAAAGTGCTTTGTTTCACAAAAACTGAGAATGCTTTCAGCATTGTGCTCTTTCCTATACCTGGAGATGGTGTAACCAGTCATCACTAGAAAATAAGTCAATCTTCCATTTTGTTTTTCTTTCTGTTCCAAAGATGGCTTTTTTATTCCCTCTATTTTATTTTTAATCTCTTGTTTATAATATATTTGTAAAATGGCTGAGTGGAGTTAAGCACGAATGTTTTTTGGAGATTGAATCTGTAAGCTTAACCTTAAAATAGCCTGCTTTAATCTTAGTGGTGCTATCTTTGCCCCCAAAATCATTACACATATTTTTCACTATTATAGAATGACTGAGTTTGGGTAGTGCTTGAAAAAAATGTATCTTTGGTTTGCACATTTTTTCAGTATTTTCTCTAGTCTTTCAAGTCTTTCTCTTTCTACTAGCCTATTTTATCCCATGTCACATTTCTTCACAGTCCATCATTTAAAACTATATTAACTGATATCATTTATAAAAATATGGTTTTACTTAAAACACTGATGAATGAAACTATAACATTATGATATCCAATGACAGAGTTAGATTCAAGTCACAGAGTTAGATTTTAAGCACCTTCATTTGTACCTCCTCAAACACAAAAAGTGGCTGGCTAATCTACTAAACTATGCATTTCTTGAGCAAAATAATTTAAGTGTGTTTGTTTTTGTATAAATTGGTGTGTGTGTAGATACTCATATGTACATATATGAGCATAAGGCTACTTTTATGTATCACTACATTTACACATATACTGTATGTATTCTTGTAAATGTGTTTGAATAAAAATATAATTTATCTTGTCTGACTATCCATAAGATAAGTCCTAATTTGAAATAATTTAAGGATGACTTAGAACACATGAAACATATTACCCTTAAAATACACAAAGCAAATATTTCATTGAGACAGATAAATATGATCAAAACTTACAAAAAAATCAGAAGTCAAAAAACTGTAAACCTTTAAGCAGTTCCACACTAATTCTGGATTAAAAATTTATAAAGCAAATCTAGGTTTTATTCAGGCACCATTCTTTTGATATCATATTCAGTGTTAGGTGTACCACCTAAATTAAAGATAATTAAAATTTTTAGTACAGCAATTTGTCAAGAGTTTTACTCATGAGTAAAAAAAAATATACAAAGGACAAAAACCAATGTTTTATTTTGTTATTTCAAAGTTACTTGCCAACAGGAGGTTTTTTAATTTTTTTTTAAAGCATACAAATGGGAAAACTGCACCAACTAACTACTATATTTAAATGAAATCTATTTACCTTTTATCCAGTCTGAATAGATGCTTTTTAATTATTGCTAATTGTTTAAGATGCCTTTGCATCCCCCAGAAGATTTAGTCTGAATAAATTTAATTCCTTTAAAATCTCCTTCAGTTACAGGCAAATACAGTAAAAAGCCCCATAGGTATGGTAGTAAAATAGTCATAAAGGCAGAAGCATTTAAATGAGTTGCAAGGAAGTCTTCCCCAAAAGAGGCAGAAAAGAAATGGTTGGAGATGCAAGAGCCAAACATGAAACACAGAGTTGAAACATTTAAGATGACTGTGAAAAAGGTCTATGTTCATTTGTTAAAGAATGCACTGGGGCAGACGAAAGCATATGAATAGTTCTTTCACAGGTCACAGCGTCCATTCAGCCTGTGACATTGTTATTACCCGACAGAAATAGATGGGCCTAATTAATATTCTGAACATACCTGGGAGAACATTCTTAAGGAAATCATCCTCTGGTGGTTTGAAAATTAAAAAAAGAAAGGAACTTAACAGTGAGCATTAAAAATTGGATCTAGATAACAAAGTCAACTGCTCTTAAAGTTTAATGCCAGCTGCAAATAGGAGTCATGTTTGTGTACATTTCTTGGTGTAAATGGTTGTGCCTTGTGAGATAAAGTTGAGCAGTAGTTTGAATTTATTAGTAATTATATTCTTGCCATTTCATCACATAACAGGTACAAGTCAGCTACAGAAAGTTTGTCATAGTAAGTTGTGCAAATTCGTTTAGTAATGAGTAATGTAGCAATGTATAAATTTAGTATTTATTAATGCATTAATTATAATAAAATGCTCAAAGTGAAATACACTATCAGGAAAAAATCATTCAGCATTTTTATGAAAAACTGGATCTGTCAATGACTGGAGAAAGAATCACCTGCAAATAATATTTAAGATACTTCTAAATAAATTAGTAATTTTCAGTAATGATTAAATCTAAATTTCTCATACATAGCTATAATACAATAAACCATGAAACTTTCATTTTTTAAAATTTCGAACATTTTACATTTAGAATGTCATTTCTATAAGATTAGCTATAATTGCACTTAAACATTTATTTTTGCAAATTGGGATCTAAAATTATGATTAGTTAAAAAATACAAAAAAAATGGGAGTGTGGGACAAATTTTAGGAGCTATTTTAATATATAAATTTAAAACAAGCATATTTATATATATAAGGCATATATGCATCCACATATGTATAATGCAAAACCCATTAGAGAAAGAACAGAGGATAATGCTATAAAATATTCAATAAAACAGGATAAATGTACTTATTAAAGAATTTTGTAAAATGCTTTATTCTATTTAAATACCTGCATTTAACAAAGTAATTCATTCTGAAATGGGAGTCAAGTGTTTAGTGCCCAAACCTAAACAGTACATATAAAACAAAATCCCTATTGAAATGAATGGAGCCATTCATTTTGCAGACACAAAAAGCTGTACTCTCTTTGTCTTGCTACTTTAAGGCCCCTTGATAGCATTTTTTCTTTTTATAGTGCTTTAGGTATAGATGCCTCTCTGCTCAAAAATCACGAAAAAACTGTAAGTAGCAAATACCTAAATATGTAACAGATGTATAAGTGTTCCTCAGGATAAATAGATTATGGACAATTAACTGTCATCATACCCCTGTCTTTGTTTCCACTCGCTCCTGTAGTGTACACCTGTGGCTTATTAGGAATATAACCAAAGCAATAACACAAATTCCAGGTTCAAAGGTAACCTAGGAAAATCTGCTTCCTTGCTTCTTGACTGTTCCTTGTGAAAAAAACAATAAGCAATGTAGAAACAAAGCACTAAATGCATATCATTCAAAAGACCACTAACAAAGAGCGCCATCTTATGCTTTTGTCTGGTTGCAACCATATTTCAAATTAGATGATCAAAGGAGGATTTAACATCAATTTGAAAACTGTTAAATGTAATAGGTGGTCCTTGTTTGGATAATGATTCAAACAAATCAAACCAACTGTAATAATTTTATGAAAAAAATCAAAGATACTTGAGCATATTGCATACTTGCTGGTATAAAAAAAGTTATTTATTTTGGTTGTGAGAATGAAATTGTGGAGTTTTTTATTTATGGATGAAATGATGCATTGTCTGGAATCCTTTCAAAATAACTGGAATGATGAGTAGAAAGTAGGTGGATATGTTGTGGTGATTTTGAAATATGTTCAAAAATTCTTTGATACTCCTCCATGCAAGATGTGGAGCTTGACTCCCTTCTCCTTGAGTGTGGGCTGTGTGTGATGACTTACTTCTAGCAAACAGAATACATTAGAAGCGACAGGGTTTGATATCCAAACAAAGTCATGAGAATCATTGTGGCTTCCTTTTTAAAAAATCTATTCTTTTTAAAATTAATTTTTATTGGAGTATAGTTGCTTTACAATGTTGTATTAGTTTCCACTGTACAGTGAGTTGATCAGCCATACATATACATATAATCCCCTCCCTTTTGGACTTCCCATTCAGGTCAGCATAGTGCATTAAGTAGAGTTCTTTGTGCTATACAGTATGTTCTCATTAGATATCTATTTTATACATAGGTGAATAGTGTATGTACGTCACTCATAACTTTAAATGTACTTGTACCTGTTAAGTGGTTGTTTTGTTTGTTTGTTTGTTTTCGCAGCTTCCTTTTTGTCCTTTCTTTTGTATTTCCTGGAGCTTCTCTGGTGGCTCAGCTATAAAGAATCCACCTGCCATGCAGGAGACTCAGGAGAGACAGTTTCAATCCCTGGGTTAGGAAGATCCCATTGAAGAGGAAATGGCACTCCAGGATTCTTGCCCAGAGAATCCCATGGACAGAGAAATCTAGAGGGTTACATTCCACGGGGTTGCAAAAGAGATAAACACGACTGAGTTAATGAGCACTTGTCTCTGCTACTCTGTGGGGAAACTAGCTCTGTCATGAGGACATTCCAGCAACTCTATGTGCTGAGGAAAAGAGTCTTTCTTCCAATAATCCCTGAGGACCTCGGGCCATCTGCCCATAACCAGGTGAGAGAATCATGTTGGAAGTGAACCCTTTGGCATGGTCCTACTACAGACAACAGTCCCTGCCAACATCCTGACTGAAACCTCATAACTGATCCTCAGAACCACCCAGCTAAACTGCTCTGAAATTTCTGACACAGGGAGACTGTGATAATAAATTTTTAGTATTTTAAGCTACTAGGTTATTGTTATTTGTTAATATCTAATATCTAATAGTATCTATGATATCAGATTCTCTATCTATTGAGTTGGATGCTGAATAATAAAAATATGAGCAGTTGCTATAATATTTTATTCATTTCAGTTAAGTTCAATCACTAGGTCATGTCTGACTCTTTGTGACCCCATGGGCTGCAGCATGCCAGGCCTCCATGTCCATCACCAACTCCTGGAGCTTACTCAAACGCATGTCCATTGAGTTGGTGATGCCATCCAACCATCTCATCCCCTGGCGTCCCCTTCTATTCTCAACTTCAATCTTTCCCAACATCAGGGTATTTTCAAATGAGTCAGCTCTTTGCATCATGTGGCCAAAGTTTTGGAGTTTCAGCTTCAGCATCAGTCCTTCCAATGAATATTCAGGACTGATCTCCTTTACGATGGACTGGTTGGATCTCCTTGTAGTCCAAGGGACTCTCAACAGTCTTCTCCAACACCACAGTTCAAAAGCATCAATTCTTTGGTGCACTTCAGTGCTCTTCGGTGCTTTGTAGTCCAAATCTCACATCCATACATGGCCACTGTAAAAACTATAGCTTTGACTAGACAGACTTTGTTGGCAAAGTAATGCCTCTGCTTTCTAATATGCTGTCTAGGTTGTTCATAGCTTCTCTTCCAAGGGGCAAGCGTCTTTCAATTTCATAGCTGCAGTCATCATCTGCAGTGATTTTAGAGCCCCCCAAAATAAAGTCCGTCACTGTTTCCCCATTTATTTACCATGAAGTGATAGGACCAGATGCCATGACCTTAGCTTTCCGAATGTTGAGTTTTAAGTCAACTTTTTCACTCTCCTTTTTCACTTTCATCAAGAGGCTCTTTAGTTCTTCTTCACTTTCTGCCATAAGGGTGGTGTCATCTGTATATCTGAAGTTATTGATATTTCTCCCAGCAATCTTGATTCCAGCTTGTGCTTCTTCCAGCCCAGTATTTCTCATGATGTACTCTGCATATAAGTTAAATAAGCAGGGTATAAGTACTCTGCCTACAAGTTAAATAAGATAATAAATAGCCTTGATGTACTCCTTTCCCTGTTTGGAAGCAGTCTGTTGTTCCACGTCCAGTTCTAACTGTTGCTTCTTGACCTGCATACAGATTTCTCAGGAGGCAAGTAAGGTGTCTGGCATTCCCATCTCTAAGCATTTTCCACAGTTTATTGTGATCCATACAGTCAAAGGCTTTGGCATAATCAATAAAGCAGAAATAGGTGCTTTTCTGGAACTCTCTTGCTTTTTCCATGATCCAATGGATGTTGACAATTTGATCTCTGATTCCTCTGCCTTTTCTAAATCCAATTTGAACATCTGGAAGTTCACGGTTCACATACTGTTGAAGTCTGGCTTGGAGAATTTTGAACATTACTTTGCCAGCATGTGAGATGAGTGCAATTGTGTGGTAGTTTGAGCATTCTTTGACATTGCCTTTCTTTGGGATTGGAATGAAAACTGACCTCTTCAAGTCCTTTGGCCACTGCTGAGTTTTCCAAGTTTGCTGGCATAGTGAGTGCAGTATTTCACAGCATTACCTTTTAGGATTTGAAAAACTCAACTGGATTGCATCACCTCCACTAGCTTTGTTCGTAATGATGCCTCCTAAGTTCCACTTGATTTCGCATCCCAGGATGTCTGGATCTAGGTGAATGATCACACCATCGTGATTATCTGGGTCATCAAGATATTTTTGTATAGTCCTTCTGTGTATTCTTATCACCTTTTCTTAATATCTTATTGCTTCTGTTAGGTCCATATATTTTCTGTCCTTTATTGTGTCCATCTTTGCATGAAATAGTCCCTTAGTATCTCTAATTTTCTTGAAAAGATCTCTAGTTTTTCCCATTCTATTGTTCTCCTCTATTTCTTTGCATTGATCACTGAGGAAGACTTCCTTATCTCTCCTTGCTATTTTCTGGAACTCTGCATTCAAATGGGTATATCTTTCCTTTGCCTTTCACTTCTCTTCTTTTCACAGTTGTTTGTGGGGCCTCCTTAGACAACCATTTTGTCTTTTTGCATTTCTTTTTCTTGGCATTGGTCTTGATCACTGCCTCCTGCACAATGTCATCAACCTCTGTCCATAGTTCTTCAGGCACTCTCTCTATCAGATCTAATCCCTTGAATCTATTTGTCACTTCCTCTGTGTAATTGTAAGGGATTTGATTTAGGTCATACCTAAACGGTCTAGTTGCTTTCCCTATCTTCTTCAATTTAAGTCTGAATTTGGCAACAAGGAGTTCATGATCTGAGCCACAGTCAGCTCCCAGCTGTAGGTGCTTATGAGGAGATACCCCATGTCCAAGGGCAGAGAAGCCCCAGCAAGATGGTAGGTGCTGGATGGTAGCAGCTCCGTGCTGCTGGAGTGACTTTGAGGAAATACACCATGTCCAAGGGCAGAGAAGAAGGCCCAGCATGATGGTAGGAGGGGCAAAATTGCATTTAGAATCAAACCCCATAGCCACCAGAAATGCTCGGAGGGCTTAAACATCCCTTGCACACCAGGACCCAGAGACCCCACAGAGATAGAGACAGAACTGTGTTTGAGTGTCCCCCGAGGAGGTATGGGTCAGCAGTGGACTGCCTCAGGGTCAGGGGCTCTGGGGCAGTAGATCTGGGTATGGCATAAGCCCTCTGGGAAGAGGGTCACCTTAATGAAGAGGTCACCATTAACGCCACCACAGGGTCACCAGAACTTATGCAGGACTGGGAAATAGACTTTTGGATGGCACAAACAGAAACTTGTGTGCACCAGGACCCAGGATTAAGGAGCAGTGAACCCCACAAGAATCTGACCCAGACTTGCCCATGAGTGTCCAGGAGTCACCAGTGGAAGTGTGGCTCAGTAGTGACCTGCTGCAGGGTTGAGGTCACTGAGTGTAGCAGTGTGTGCATGGGATCTTTTGAAGGAGGTTGCCATTATCTTCATTACCTCTGCCATAGTTTTGCCTCAGGTCAAATAATAGGGAGGGAACACAGCCCTGCCCATCAACAGAAAATTGAATTAAAGATTTACTGAATTGGAAGAATCAATATAGTGAAAATGAGTATACTAACCAAAGCAATCTATAGATTCAGTGCAATCCCTATCAAGCTACCAACGGTATTTTTCACAGAGCTAGAACAAATAATTTCACAATTTGTATGGAAATACAAAAAACCTCGAATAGCCAAAGCAATCTTGAGAAAGAAGAATGGAACTGGTGGAATCAACCTGCTTGACTACTTCAGGCTCTACTACAAAGCCACAATCATCAAGACAGTATCGTACTGGCACAAAGACAGACTATAGATCAATGGAACAAAATAGAAAGCCCAGAGATAAATCCAAGCACCTATGGATACCTTATCTTTGACAAAGGAGGCAAGAATATACAATGGAGTAAAGACAATCTCTTTAACAAGTGGTGCTGGGAAAACTGGTCAACCACTTGTAAAAGAATGAAACTAGAACACTTTCTAACACCATACACAAAAATAAACTCAAAATGGATTAAAGATCTAAATGTAAGACCAGAAACTATAAAGCTCTTAGAGGAGAATATAGGCAAAACACTCTCTGACATACATCACAGCAAGATACTCTATGACCCACCTCCCAGAATATTGGAAATGAAAGCAAAAATAAACAAATGGGACCTAATTAAGACCCAAAGTCTTCTTCACCACAAAGGAAACTATAAGCAAGGTGAAAAGACAGCCTTTTGAATGGGAGAAAATAATAGCAAAGGAAGCAACTGACAAACAAGTAATCTCAAAAATATACAAGCAACTTATGCAGCTCAATTCCAGAAAAATAAATGACCCAATCAAAAAATGGGCCAAAGAACTAAATAGATATTTCTCCAAAGAAGACATACACATGGCTAACAAACACATGAAAAGATGCTCAACATCACTCATTATTAGAGAAATGCAAATCAAAACCACAATGAGGTGCCATTTCACGCCAGTCAGAATGGCTGCAATCCAAAAGTCTGTAAGCAATAAATGCTGGAGAGGGTGTGGAGAAAAGGGAACCCTCTTGCACTGTTGGTGGGAATGCAAACTAGTACAGCCACTATGGAGAACAGTGTGGAGATTCCTTTAAAAACTGGAAATAGAACTGCCATATGACCCAGCAATCCCACTGCTGGGCATACACACCAAGGAAACCAGAATTGAAAGAGACACATGTACCCCAATGTTCTTCGCAGCACTGTTTATAATAGCCAGGACATGGAAACAGCCTAGATGTCCATCAGCAGACGAATGGATAAGAAAGCTATGGTACATATACACAATGGAATACTACTCATCCATTAAAAAGAATACATTTGAATCAGTTTTAATGAGGTGGATGAAACTGGAGTCTATTATACAGAGTGAAGTAAGCCGGAAAGAAAAACACCAATGCAATATACTAATGCATATATATGGAATTTAGAAAGATGGTAACAATAATCCTGTATGCGAGACAGCAAAAGAGACACAGATGTATAGAACACTCTTTTGGACTCTGTGGAAGAGGGAGGGGGTGGGATGATTTGGGAGAATGGCATTGAAACATGTATAATATCATATAAGAAATTAATCACCAGTCCAGGTTCGATGCAGATTACTGGATGCTTGGGGCTGGTGCACTTGGATGACCCAGAGGGATGGTACGGGGAGGGAGGTGGGAGGGGGAACACGTGTACACCTGTGGCAGATTCATGTTGATGTATGGCAAAACCAATACAATATTGTAAAGTAATTAGCCTCCAATTAAAATAAATAAATTTAAATAAAAAAAAATAAATAGAAGTGTTTTCAGTGAAGCATATTAGGTTTATTTTCTAACTCATAGGAAAAGTTTTATTATTTTACCATTAAATATAAACTGTCTGTAAGTTTTGGAGATATTTTTCTCAGATTAAAGATGTTTCTTCCAGGAGCGGTCCTAAGATGGCAGAGGAATAGGACGAGGAGACCACTTTCTCCCTCACAAATTCATCAAAAGAACATTTCAACACTGAGCAAACTCCACAAAACAACTTCTGAATGCTGGCAGAGGACGTCAGGCACCCAGAAAAGCAGATCATTGTCTTCAAAAACAGGTAGGAAAAAATGAAAAAGATGAAAAAAGAGACAAAGGAGGTGGGGAGGGAGGTCTGTCCTGGGAAGGGAATCCGGACCCGGGAAGGGAATCTTAAGAAGAGAGGTTTCCAAACACCAGGAAACACTCTCCCTGCCAAGTCTGTAGCGAGCCTTGGAAGCACAGAGGGCTACATAACAGGAAGGAAAAATAAATAAATAATTAAAACCAACAGATTACAAGCCCAACAGTAACTCCCCCAGCAGAAAAGCAGCGCAGAAGCCTGCATCCACCACTAGCAAGTGGGGGCAGGGCAGGGAGGCGCGGGAGGTGCGGGCTGCAGTGCTTTTTAAGAATCTGGCAGGAATGCCCTGCACATAACCAGAACGAACTAACTTGGGCTAGCAAACCAGACTGTGGGATAGCTACCACGCGAAAAGCTTGAACATAAGACACTGCCAGGACCGAGCACAGAACAAAGGATGGAACGGAAATAGCCGGCTGCAGACCATCCCCCTTGGGGGACAGGCAGCCACAGCCGTAAGGGCTGGAAGGGGGCAATCGCAGCCCCGGAGAGACTTTACCTACCAAACTGCAAGCAGGGTTCTTTGCTAAGACTTCTGGGGGTTCTGGACAGTCACCATATGCCTCACAAGGGGCACCAGCGGTACACCCAGAAAACTGAGCAGCAGAGACGGGAAAGGTGATAAGTCGCAGTGACCGCGCTAGACAAACACCTGAACTACTCGGACATGGGAAGGGCACAAAACGCAGTCCCAACCAAATCTGTGCCTCTGAGGGCTACCTGAGTGCCGAACCTGAGCGGCTTAGACCAGGGAGGTGCATGCAGCCTAGGGCCAGCCTCAGATGATTCCCGGAAGAGCAACTTAGAGCCTCAGCGGTTTATGTGCCACGAGCAGGGGCAGGCCCTGCGGGGCTGAGACACTGTGTGCACACGACAGTGCTATTTGTTTGCAGCATCCGTCCCTCCCCACAGCGCGAATGAACAAGTGAGACTAAAAAAAAAAAAAAAAAAATGTGTCCACCACCGCCCCCTCATGTCAGGACGGAAATCAGACACTGAAGGGACTAGCAAACACAAGAAGTTAAACAGAGGGAACCGCCTTGGAAGTGACCCCACACTGCCCAGAACACCAGAGAAAGGGTCAGATATATCTTTACTATTTTTACGATCATTCTTTTTTTGTTGTTGTTTTTTGTTGATGTTGTTGTGTGGTTGTTTTTTCTTCTACTTTTTTTTCCCAACGTTTTAAAATTGTTAAGTCCTCTATTTCTCCTTTACTTTTTATTTCTATAACCTACTATTACTTTTCAAAAAAAAAAAGACCCTATTTTTTAAAGCAAATGTCATATATAGTCTATGTGTGGTTGTTGTTGTCATTTTTAAATAACTCTTGTGGCTTTTTTTTTTTTCTTCTTCTTTTCTTTAATATTGTATTTTTGAAAATCCAACCCCTACTCTAGATTTTTAATCTTTGCTTTTTGGTTTTTGTTGTCAATTTTGTACATTTAAAAACCCCATCTTCAGTACCCAATTTTACCTGAGAGTGAGATTACTACCTTGACCACTCTCTCTTCTTTGGACTCTCCTTTTTCTCCACCAGGTGGCCTCTGTCTCTTCCCTCCCCCTTCTCTTCTCTACCCAACTCTGTGAATCTCTGTGTGTTCCAGATGGTGGAGAACACCTAAGGAACTGGTTACTGGCTGGATTTGTCTCTCTCCTTTTTATTTCCCTCTTTTATCCTCCTGGCCACCTCTGTCTACTTTCTCCCTCTCCTCTTCCCTGTATAACACTCCATGAATACCTCTGAGCAGTCCAGACTGTGGAGCGCACATAGGAAGTGATTACTGGCCAGCTTGCTCTCTCCTCTTTTGTTCCCACCTCATCTCATTCCAGTCACCTCTAACTACCCCCTCCCTCTTCTCTTCTCCATGTAACTCAGTGAACCTCTCTGGGTGTCCCTCAATGTGGAGAAACTTTTATCTTTAACCTAGATATTTTATCATAGATGGAGAAGTCTTGAGTCTATTGTAAAAATAAAACTGAAAACCAGAAGCAGGAGGCTTTAGTCCAAATCCTAAGAACATTAGAGAACTCCTGAATCCAGGCAACATTAATCAATAGGAGCTCATCAAAGGCCTCCATACCTACACTGAAACCAAGCACCACCCAAGGGCCAACAAGTTCCAGAGCAAGACATACCACGCAAATTCTCCAGCAACACAGGAACACACACCTGAGCTTCAATATACAGGCAGCTCAAAGTTACTCCAAACCATTGATATCTCATAACCCATTACTGGTCACTCCATTGCACTCCAGAGAGAAGAAATCCAGCTCCACCCACCAGAACTCCAACACAATCCTCCCTAACCAAGAAACCTTGACAAGCCACTGATACAACCCCACTCACAGTGAGGAAGCTCCATAATAAAGAGAACTCCACAAATTCCCAGAATATAAAAAGGCCACCCCAAACGCAGCAATATAATCAAGATGAAGAGACAGAGGAATACTCAGCAGGTAAAGGAACAGGAGAAATGCCCACCAAACCAAATAAAAGAGGAAGAGATAGGGAATCTACCTGAGAAAGAATTCTGAATATTGATAATGAAAATGATCCAAAATCTTGAAATAAAGATGGAATCACAGATAAATAGCCTAGAGACAAGGATTGAGAAGATGCAAGAAAGGTTTAACAAGGACCTAGAAGAAATAAAAAAGAGCCAATATATAATGAATAATGCAATAAATGAGATCAGAAACACTCTGGAGGCAACAAATAGTAGAATAACAGAGGCAGAAGATAGGATTAGTGAAATAGAAGATAGAATGCTAGAAATAAATGAAGCAGAGAGGAAAAAAGAAAAACGAATTAAAAGAAATGAGGACAATCTCAGAGACCTCCAGGACAATATGAAACGCTCCAACATTCGAATTATAGGAGTCCCAGAAGAAGAAGACAAAAAGAAAGACCATGAGAAAATCCTTGAGGAGATAATAGTTGAAAACTTCCCTAAAATGGGGAAGGAAATAATCACCCAATTCCAAGAAACACAGAGAGTTCCAAATAGGATAAACCCAAAGTGAAACACCCCAAGACACATATTAATCAAATTAACAAAGATCAAACACAAAGAACAAATATTAAAAGCAGCAAGGGAAAAACAACAAATAACACACAAGGGGATTCCCATAAGGATAACAGCTGATCTTTCAATAGAAACTCTTCAGGCCAGGAGGGAATGGCAAGACATACTTAAAGTGATGAAAGAAAATAACCTACAGCCCAGATTACTGTACCCAGCAAGGATCTCATTCAAATATGAAGGAGAAATCAAAAGCTTTACAGACAAGCAACAGCTGAGAGAATTCAGCACCACCAAACCAGCTCTCCAACAAATGCTAAAGTATATTCTCTAGACAGGAAACACAAAAAGGGTGTATAAACCTAAACCCAAAACAGTAAAGTAAATGGCAACGGGATCATACTTATCAATAATTACCTTAAACGTAAATGGATTGAATGCCCCAAACAAAAGGCAAAGACTGGCTGAATGGATACAAAAACAGGATCCCTATATATGCTGCCTACAAGAGACCCACCTCAAAACAAGGGACACATACAGACTGAAAGTGAAGGGCTGGAAAAAGATATATCACACAAATGGAGACCAAAAGAAAGCAGGAGTGCCAATGCTCATATCCGATAAAATAGACTTTAAAACAAAGGCTGTGAAAAGAGACAAAGAAGGCCACTACATAATGATCAAAGGATCAATCCAAGAAGAAGATATAACAATTATAAATATATATGCACCCAATATAGGAGCACCACAATATGTAAGACAAATGCTAACAAGTATGAAAGGGGAAATTAACAATAACACAATAATAGTGGGAGACTTTAATACCCCATTCACATCTATGGACAGATCAACTAAACAGAAAATTAACAAAGAAACGCAAACTTTAAATGATACAATAGACCAGTTAGACCTAATTGATATCTATAGGACATTTCACCCCAAAACAATGAATTTCACCTTTTTCTCAAGTGCTCATGGAACCTTCTCCAGGATAGATCATATCCTGGGCCATAAATCTAGCCTTGATAAATTCAAAAAAATCGAAATCATTCCAAGCATCTTTTCTGACCATAATGCATTAAGATTAGATCTCAATTACAGGAGAAAAACTATTAAAAGTTACAACATATGGAGGCTGAACAACACGCTTCTGAATAACCAACAAATCGCAGAAGAAATCAAAAAAGAAATCAAAATATGCATAGAAACAAATGAAAATGAAAACACAACAACCCAAAACCTGTGGGACACTATAAAAGCAGTGCTAAGAGGAAAGTTCATAGCAATACAGGCATACCTCAAGAAACAAGAAAAAAGTCAAATAAATAACCTAACTCTACACCCAAAGCAACTAGAAAAGGAAGAAACGGAGAACCCCAGAGTTAGTAGAAGGAAAGAAATCTTAAAAATTAGGGCAGAAATAAATGCAAAAGAAACAAAAGAGACCATAGCAAAAATCAACAAAGCCAAAAGCTGGTTCTTTGAAAGGATAAATAAAATTGACAAACCATTAGCCAGACTCATCAAGAAACAAAGAGAGAAAAATCAAATCAATAAAATTAGAAATGAAAATGGAGAGATCACAACAGACAACACAGAAATACAAAGGATCATAAGAGACTACTATCAGCAATTATACGCCAATAAAATGGACAACTTGGAAGAAATGGACAAATTCTTAGAAAAGTACAACTTTCCAAAACTGAACCAGGAAGAAATAGAAAATCTTAACAGACCCATCACAAGCACAAAAATTGAAACTGTAATCAGAAATCTTCCAGCAAACAAAAGGCCAGGTCCAGACTGCTTCACAGCTGAATTCTACCAAAAATTTCGAGAAGAGCTAACACCTATCCTACTCAAACTCTTCCAGAAAATTGCAGAGGAAGGTAAACTTCCAAACTCATTCTATGAGGCCACCATCACCCTAATACCAAAACCTGACAAAGATGCTACACAAAAAGAAAACTACAGGCCAATATCACTGATGAACATAGATGCAAAAATCCTCAACAAAATTCTAGCAATCAGAATCCAACAACACATTAAAAAGATCGTACACCATGACCAAGTGGGCTTTATCCCAGGGATGCAAGGATTCTTCAATATCCACAAATCAATCAATGTAATTCACCACATTAACAGATTGAAAAATAAAAGCCATATGATTATCTCAATAGATGCAGAGAAGGCCTTTGACAAAATTCAACATCCATTTACGATAAAAACTCTCCAGAAAGCAGGAATAGAAGGAACATACCTCAACATAATAAAAGCTATATATGACAAACCCACAGCAAACATTATCCTCAATGGTGAAAAATTGAAAGCATTTCCCCTAAAGTGAGGAACAAGACAAGGGTGCCCACTTTCACCGCTACTATTCAACATAGTTCTGGGAGTTTTGGCCACAGCAATCAGAGCAGAAAAAGAAATAAAGGAATCCAAATTGGAAAAGAAGAAGTAAAACTCTCACTGTTTGCAGATGACATGATCCTCTACATAGAAAACCCTAAAACCTCCTCCAGAAAATTACTAGAGCTAATCAATGACTATAGTAAAGTTGCAGGATATAAAATCAACACACAGAAATAGCTTGCATTCCTATACACTAATAATGAGAAAGTAGAAAAAGAAATTAAGGAAACAATTCCATTCACCATTGCAATGAAAAGAATAAAATACTTAGGACTATATCTACCTAAAGAAACTAAAGACCTATATATAGAAAACTATAAAACACTGATGAAAGAAATCAAAGAGGACACCAATAGATGGAGAAATATACCATGTTCATGGATGAGAAGAATCAATATAGTGAAAATGAGTATATTACCCAAAGCAATCTACAGATTCAGTGCAATCCCTATCAAGCTATCAGCGGTATTTTTCACAGAGCTAGAACAAATAATTTCACAATTTGTATGGAAATACAAAAAACCTCGAATAGCCAAAGCAATCTCGAGAGAGAAGAATGGAACTGGAGGAATCAACCTGCCTGACTTCAGGCTCTACTACAAAGCCACAGTCATCAAGACAGTATGGTACTGGCACAAAGACAGAAATATAGATCAATGGAACAAAATAGAAAGCCCAGAGATAAATCCACACACATATAGACACGTTATCTTTGACAAAGGAGGCAAGAATATACAATGGAATAAAGACAATCTCTTTAACAAGTGGTGCTGGGAAAACTGGTCAACCACTTGTAAAAGAATGAAACTAGAACACTTTCTAACACACAAAAATAAACTCAAAATGGATTAAAGATCTAAATGTAAGACCAGAAACTATAAAACTCCTAGAGGAGAACATAGGCAAAACACTCTCCGACATACATCACAGCAGGATCCTCTGTGATCCACCTCCCAGAATTCTGGAAATAAAAGCAAAAATAAACAAATGGGACCTAATTAAAATTAAAAGCTGCTGCACAACAAAGGAAACTATAAGCAAGGTGAAAAGACAGCCTTCTGAATGGGAGAAAATAATAGCAAATGAAGCAACTGACAAACATCTAATCTCAAAAATATACAAGCAACTTATGCAGCTCAATTCCAGAAAAATAAACGACCCAATCAAAAAATGGGCCAAAGAACTAAATAGACATTTCTCCAAAGAAGACATACACATGGCTAACAAACACATGAAAAGATGCTCAACATCACTCATTCTTAGAGAAATGCAAATCAAAACCACAATGAGGTACCACTTCACACCAGTCAGAATGGCTGCGATCCAAAAGTCTGTAAGCAATAAATGCTGGAGAGGGTGTGGAGAAAAGGGAACCCTCTTGCACTGTTGGTGGGAATGCAAACTAGTACAGCCACTATGGAGAACAGCGTGGAGAATCCTTAAAAAATTGCAAATAGAACTGCCATATGACCCAGAAATACCAATGCTGGGCATACACACCAAGGTAACCAGAATTGAAAGAGACACATGTACCCCAATGTTCATCACAGCACTGTTTATAATAGCCAGGACATGGAAACAACCTAGATGTCCATCAGCAGACGAATGGATAAGAAAGCTGAGGTACATATACACAATGGAGTATTACTCAGCCATTAAAAAGAATACATTTGAATCAGTTGTAATGAGGTGGATGAAACTGGAGCCTATTATACAGAGTGAAGTAAGCCAGAAAGAAAACCACCAATACACTATACTAACACATATATATGGAAGTTCGAAAGATGGTAATGATGACTTTGTATGCAAGACAGCAAAAGAGACACAGATGTGTAGAGCGGACTTTTGGACTCTGAGGGAGAGGGAGAGGGTGGGATGATTTGGGAGAATGGCATTGAAACATGTATAATATCATGTAAGAAATGAATTGCCAGTCTATGTTTGACGCAGGATACAGGATGCTTGGGGCTGGTGCACGGAGATGATCCAGAGAGATGATATGGGGTGGGAGGGGGGAGGGGGTTCAAAAAAAAAAAGAAAGAAAGTATCCATTCTTCTGCTCTCAGCAATCTCTATGTTTCAACTCACATCCATACATTACTAATGGAAAAATCAAAGCACTGACTAGACAGACCTTTGTTGGCAAAGTGATGTCTCTGCCTTTTAATATGTTGTCTATGTTTGCCATAGATATTCTTCCAAGGAACAAGCATGTTTTAAATTCATGGCTGTACTCATTATTCACAGTTATTTTGGAGTCCATGAAAATAAAATCTGTCTCTGCTTCCAAAAAAAAAAAAAAAGATGTTTCGTCCTAAAAAAAAAAAAAATTTACTGAGCATGCCCCTTCCCATCAGAACAAGACCCAGTTTCCCCCTCAGTCAGTCTCTCCCATCAGGAAGATTCTATAAGCCTCTTATCCTTTTCCATCAGAGGGCAGACAGACTGAAATCCACAATCACAGAAAACTAACCAGCCTGATCACATGGACCACAGTTTTGTCTAACTCAGTGAAACTATGAGCCATGCCATGTAGGGCCACCCAAGAGAGAAGGGTCATGGTGGAGAGTTCTGACAAAATGTGGTCCAGTGGAGAAGGAAATGGCAGACCACTTCAGTATTCTTGCCTTGAGAACCCCATGAACAGTATGAAAAGGCAAAAAGATAGGACACTGAAAGATGAACTCCCCACATCAGTAGGTGATCAATATGTTTCTAGAGATCAGTGAAGAAATAACTCTAGAAAGAATGAAGAGACGGAGCCAAAGCAAAAACAACACCCAGTTGTGGATGTGACTGGTAGTGGAAGTAAAGCCTGATGCTGTAAAGAGCAATATTGCATAGAAACCTGGAATGTTAGGTCCATGAATCAAGGCAAACTGGAAGTGGTCAAACAGGAGTTGGCAAGAATGAATATCAACATTTTAGGAATCAGTGAACTAAAATGGACTGGAATGGGTGAATTTAACTTAGATGACCATTATATCTACTACTGTGGGCAAGAATCCCTCAGAAGAAATGGAGTAGTCATCATAGTCAACAAATGCAATACTGGGAAGCAATCTCAAAAACGACAGAAGGATCTCTGTTCGTTTCCAAGGCAAACCATTCAATATCACAGAAATCCAAGTCTATGCCTTACCAGTAATGCTGAAGAAGCTGAAGTTGAATGGTTATATGAAGACCTAGAAAACCTTCTAGAACTTACACCCAAAAAAGATGTCCTTTTCATTTTAGGGGACTGGAATGCAAAGATAGGAAATCAAGAGATACCTGGAGTTACAGGAAGATTTGGCCTTGGAGTACAAAATGAAGCAGGGCAAAGCCTAATAGAGTTTTTCCAAGAGAATGTACTGGTCATAGCAAACACCTTCCAACAACACAAGAGAAGACTCTACACATGGACATCACCAGATGGTCAATACTGAAATCAGACTGATTATATTCTTTGCAGCCAAAGATGGAGTCGTCAAAACAAGACCAGGAGCTTACTGTGGCTCAGATCATGAACTCCTTATTGCCAAATTTGGACTTAAACTGAAGAAAGTAAGGAAAACCACTAGACCATTCAGGTATGACCTCAATCAAATATTTTATTACCTTCATGTATATTTTAATATTTTGATAACTTTTTAAAACTGGTTTTCCTTTTTCTTATTCTATAAGGATATTGTATAGGTGGAAAGAATTGATATTTTATTAAAGTATAGGAAGTGATAGTTTTCTTTAAGAACAGTTCTTTCAAACCTTTAGATAATTTTTTTCTCCAACAGTACTTAGATCATTTGGATTTTATTCACCATTTTCCAGCAACTTTCCAAAAAGCAGACCTTAACTGAAAAAAAAAAAAAAAAAAAAAAAAACCCACACACACTAACAAAATCATGTAGGGCCATAAAATAGAGGTAGCACTAGCGGGGAGTTGGATAAATGATTTGCATCCTCCCCACATCATTATCTTTATCATTCTCTCACAAATAAGCACACTCTGTGAGTAAAACAGTGTGTTTTCCTGGCAAATACAGCTTCCAGATAAGACCCCTTAGCTCTAACTGAAGCGAAATAAGACTAAAAATATGAAAGATATTATCTTTAAGGATTGTTGTGATATGATTACCTAAGCCCATATCTAAAATGAATACAATCATTGAAAATATATTTAATAGCCTTGAACTAAGTGCTATGAAAAATATTTTAGTTTAAGGAAAACAAAGTGTTAGTTTTTTTTTTTTTTTTTCCATAGAGTAAATTCTAAAGGGATTAATTTCTAAAGTTTTGAATCTTTGGTCTTCAAAGTAATGTAAGTTCTACATATTATATTAAGTAGAAAGCATATCTATTATCAACTGTAATCAGGCTTTTATTAAGGAAAGTAATGCATATTAGGAATACATTGTGCTTGTTACATTTTATTATGTTGATTTCTCACATCTTCCCTGGCAGTTATTTGTGTGTTTTTTTTTTTTTTTTCACATTTACAGAGGAAGAACGAAAGATAAATTATCTTGCAAGGAGTACACAATTAAAATTAATGATTTCTTATTTCAGATTTGGGGACTTCCCTGGTGGCAATAATAGTAAAGTATCTGCCTGCCGATGCAGGAGACTTAAGAGATATGGGTTCGATCCCTGGGACAGGAAGATCCCCTGGGGAAGAAAAAGGTATCCCACTTAAGTATTTTTGCCTAGGAAATTTTATGGACAGAGGAATCCGGAAAACTATAGTCCACAGGGTTGCAAAGAGTTGGACACGACCAAGCATGCACACATTTCAGATTTGAGCTTGCATGAATCTAAATTCCTGAATAACTGGGAGTATATGCTTCACATGGTCCTGTGTGAACAGCAAAGAGCCCTACAACATAACCTCTGCCTTCAGTACACATTCACATTTTAAGGAGACAAAACATTAAGTGCAAAATCTCTCAATGGTATACTGTATGAATCTGCTATCACTGAAATGGAAATCTACAGGAATTAGGGATAAGTGTGGTAAACAACAGGTGAAGAAATTTTCTTGAAGGAGGTGAGATTTTAGGCAAGCTTTGGGAAAAAACTGTAAATAGACAAAAGATAGCAAGTGGATGGAGAAGGCAATGGCACCCCACTCCAGTACTCTTGCCTGGAAAATCCCATGGATGGAGGAGCCTGGTGGGCTGCAGTCCATGGGGTAGCTAGGAGTCGGACAAAACTGAACGACTTCACTTCCACTTTTCACTTTCATGCATTGGAGAAGGAAATGGCAACACACTCCAGTGTCCTTGCCTGGAGAATCCCAGGGACAGAGGGAGCCTGGTAGGCTGCCATCTATGGGGTCGCACAGAGTCGGACACAACTGAAGCGACTGAGCAGTAGCAGCAGCAGCAGCAAGTGGATATTATTGGTTAAGTTAATCCCCACATTTCTGTTGAGGAACTTCCAAGAAGAGTTCTGAATGATGCATTTAAGCAAAACTCAATTGTGTGATTTCTGGGAAGCCCGTTGTCTTCTTCACACCCCCTTTTTTCTTTTTCTTTTTGGAACTCAGATGTGATGACTGAAGCTGCCAAGAGAATATCTAATGCCTTGGGTCAATTCATTGAGCTGTTCAACTAGCACTAGTAACTGCTCATCAGAGGCTTCTTGCTGTATAACAAAAACAAACGCATATTTGTTTAAGGCTCCATATTTGGGCCATCTATTACTTCTTGAACAAACATTTGTAATAGATATGGAGTGGTATACATTATCTCAGGTAAGAGAAATACCACTGAAAAATTCACTTATCTTAGGCATAAAAAGCTTAAACTTCCAAGACTGATAGTAGTTAAATATAACTTAATTTGATTCCAAGTGTAATCTTTAGCTAATAATCCTGATGAGTTCCCTGAGAGAAGGAGGCTTGTTTTTTTTAAGGTCTCATGTATTAATCTTCCCTATAAAGTTGGTATCTAAGATCGTCTGCTGAATATAGGGTGGAATGAAGATTGCGAGATTGTGTGAAGTCATGAATAATCTCTATTTGGAATGTTAAATGGAATCCCCTGACCCATCCATGAAATGAAATAAAACCTGGGTAAGCAACTGTGGAGGTCAGTTGGAAGTGTGTGATTTTTTATTTCTGCTGCATTTAGAAGGGATAGATGACGGTATTAAAATTAGTTTTATATAAGATATGAAAGAAAAACCTGATCTGGGCTTTCCAGTTTAAGGGGTTGATGATATTAATACTTCTGACTAAAATGAAGCTATTTGAAAGGACTGCTTGTCTTGGAGGGAGAGAGAAAATTTCCCTGTTGGATATATATGTATCTGTATACCCTTTATGTGGCCTATGTAAGCTGCTAAGAACAGACACAGGGACAAAGGCAGTGGGTTATGAATGGAGTTTGACATTTAGAAGTAATCAGAAAAAAAAATAAAAGCTATTACAGTGGCTCATTTAATAAACCTGCTAAATCAAAATTGCAGGTATCAAGAACAGGTGTGTAAGCTTTCATATGGATAAAACAGCAGTGTAAGGAATGAATAATGTTGGATAGAGTTAGAATAACAAACTTACGGTTACAAAAGAGGAAAGATGGAGAGGGGTAAACTAGGAAGTTTTATCTTATATAAAATAATCAAGAAGGACCTACTATATAGCACAGGGAACTCTACTCAGTCCTTTTCAGTAACCTATATGGGAAAAGAATCTGAAAAAGAAGGCGTGCTATGTGAATTCAGTTCATTTGTGTCCGACTTTATGTGACTCCAGGTAAGAATATTGGAATGGGTTGCCATTTCCTTCTCCAGGGGATCTTTCCAACGTAGGGATCAAGCTTGTGGCTCTTAAGTCTCCTGCATTGGCAGGTGGGTTCTTAACTACTAGTGCCACCCGGGAAGCCCTAAAAGAAAAGATACATGTATATGTATAACTGAGTCACATTGCTGTATACCTGAAACTAACAGAATATTGTGAATCAACTATAGCATCGTGTTAGACACTCAGTCGTGTCCAACTCTTTGGGACCCCAAGGATGGTAGCCTGCCAAGCTCCTCTGTCCATGGAATTCTCTAGGCAAGAACACTGGAGTGTGTAGCCATTCCCTTCTCCAGGGGATCTTCCCAACCAAGGGATCAAACCTGGGTCTCCTGAATTGTGGGAAAGTTCTTTACCATCTGAGCCACCAGGAAAACTCAAAACCCTAACATAAAATTAAGGGAAAGGCAGTAGTGTAAGAAATGACACCATGAAAGGAGATAGAGAAGCAGTTAGGAAGGTAAAATGTCAAGAAAGCCAAGGGATACAGGTTGGGAACTCAGAAAAGCACCACAGTCAAATGTAGAGCTAGGATTCAGGAAAGATTCTGGTGTTAGAAAGCTTTGTTGACCTGCAGCAGAGCAGAGTTCAGGTTGTGTTGCAGGTGCTCAAGAACCTTCACTTCATGGACTTCCTTGGTGGTCCAGTGACTTAGACCCCATGATCCCAATGCATGGGGCCCAGGTTCAATCCCTGTTTAGGGAACTAGATCTCATACTGAGAGAGTCAATTCCTAGGCAGGTTGATACGAAGTCTGGGGTCCCTGAGGAGGAAAAAGGGGTCTGGGGCTCTTGAGGAGAAGATAGGGCTCTGGAATTCTCAAGAAGGAGAAAAGGACAAACGTCTTTTTATTTATGTATTTATTGTTTTCTCTACATTACTTAGTCACCTAAAACTTTTTTGTTTGTTTCTTTTTTATTTTAAGCCTGGAACTGATGATTACACAATGAACAACTCAGTTTAAACTCAGTACTAGGGTTATATAACAACAATGTATCATGCTTGTGAACAGTTTCTCCTTCCTGAAAACCTTCTGACTAGTCCTGATATCTTAGAATGTATGTTATGGGAGTGGGTCTGGTAAGATCTCTCTATTGTTAAATTCTAATCCTGTTACCATAAAATGTAAATTGTGGGAGTGGATCTGGTAAAATTTTTACAAACTTGAGGCATTCTTTTAATTTATTGTAATAGCTAATTTTAAAAGTATATAACTACTTTGCTTAGACTAGCGAGGGGGAAACTCTCTGTCCCTGTTCTGGTGTCTAAGTCAGAAGCTTTCTTTGTCTCTTTTCATACTTTAATAAAACTCTGGTACACAAAAGCTCTTGAGTGATCAAGCCTGGTCCCTGGTTCTGAAGCTCAATTTTCTTTGGAGATCAAGAATCTGACACCTTTCACCATAAGCTATCAATATGTCACAATTAAGTGTTCACATGCCCCAAAAAAGATCTGGCATGCTACGACTAAGACCTGGGGCAGTCAAATAAAATAAATAAGTATTTCAAAAATTAGCCTGCATTCCAAGAGTGGGAGAATGAATGGAAGGAGAGAAAATAGATAATGTCTGCCCAATAGACCCCATTCCAAAAAGAGCTTGTGCAGGATTGACATGCAGTTTCAGGAAGATGGAAGAGGTTTAATCTTGTCATGGCAGCTGTTGGAAGATGCAGATTCTGGAAGCATCAACTCCATTTGATTTAACAATTTGATGGGATATCTTTAAAGTCCTTTGCTTGTTTCACATAATTGCTTTTGAACTTTGGGAAAATTTGTGTGAATATTTTTGAGTTGTACAAAGGTTATAAAAAATTATTTTCTTCACTTTATAATAATTGACCTGAATTGCAAGGCACAATTAAGGTGCAGAAAGTTGGAAATATTCAGCTCTTAATGAAAAATTTTCTTCTTACCTTTACGATCAAACAAAAGTTTTTACAATATATTAAGACAGAAAAATGTCTTTTCTTCATGGAAAAACTTCAAGTGTATTTTTACACTTATGTTTTTGTATCTGACTTTATGAAATACAATTATTCATCACCATCTACATTCTAATCACTATTTTATGACATCAGAAAGCTACAAAACCACATCATATTACCATGGCACCATACAAAATTGCCTTTATACAATTATATACAATAATTTGATTTTCAAATAATGCCACTACTTTCATTTAGTATCTATCTAAAAATTAGTCATGAACAAAATAGCTATATTAAATATTAAAATGAAGACAATAAAATGACTGAAAAAATTATCCCATGCCTTATGAAATTCATTATTTTTTATTTAAGTTTCTTAATTCTTCTTAAGAGGTCCATGCTAAGAACACAGATAAAGAAAGTAGCAAAACCATTAAAACAGTGTATGCCATGTGTTTTAGTCCTGATAAACAAACCAAAATGGAAAACACAATCCCTTTTTGTCTAATGGCACTAGTATAAACCACCACATGGGCTTCCCAGGTGGCGCAGTGATAAAGAATCCACCTGCCAGGGCAGGAGATGCAGGAGACGCGGTTCAAACCCTGGGTCGAGAAGACACTCTGGAGTAGGAAATGGCAATCTGCTCCAGTCTTCTCGTCTGGAAAATTCCACGGACAGAGGAGCCTAGCAGTTTACAGTCCATGGGGCTACAGGGAGTCAGACACGACTGGGCATGCACACATAAACCATCATGTTCCCTGTTTCCCCCTGGTTATCAGGAAGTTCAGTTGAAATTTTTTGAAACCATCTCCTACAGATTATCTTTCTTTTTTTCATAATTATTTCTCTATTCTGATTTTGCTACTAGGATTTTCGATTCATTCTCACACTATTGGTTTGCCAGTCTATTGAGTGTCTTCTTTAATATCACCAGTTTTCTTATAACCTATTTGGAAAGGGGCAGACATAAATGGTAAATACTGAATTACTGTCATATCACACCCAAGTTCAATAAACAAATGCATTTTAGGAAAAATATTGAGAAATATTTTTAAAGAATTAATTAGCAATAAATTAAAGTTAAAGATTTAAATACCATTGCTATTTAAATTAATTCAGCTGAATGTTGAAATCAGCTTTATTAATGAAACTTACATTGCTATTAAAAATAATCTAGAGACAAAAAGAGGACAATAGAATAGACTATAAATTAGAAATGATCTCAATAGTATAGGGCATGAAATGAAAATAGTGAGTGAAAGTCACTCAGTCATGTCTGACTCTTTGTGACACCATGGAGTATACAATCCTGGAATTCTCCAGGCCATAATACTGGAGTGGGTAGCCTTTCCCTTCTCCAGGGGATTTTTCCAACCCAGGGATCAAACCCAGGTCTCCCACACTGCAGGTGGATTCTTTATCAGCTGAGCCATAAGGGAAGCCCAAGAATCCTGGAGTGGATAGCCTGTCCCCTCTCCAGCAGATCTTCCTGACCCAGGGATGGAACCAGGGTCTCCTGCCTTGCAAGCAGATTCTTTACCAACTGAGCTATAAGGGAAGCCCTAAAAAGTGAAAGTGAAAGTCGTTCAGTCGTGTCCAACTCTTTACAACCCAATGAACTACACAGTTCTGGAATTCTCCAGGCCAGAATACCGGAGTGGGTAGCCTTTCCCTTCTCCACAGGATCTTGCCAACCATAGATCAAACCCAGGTCTCCCTCATTGCAGGCAAATTCTTCACCAGCTGAGCCACAAGGGAAGCCAAAGAATACTGGGGTGTTAGCCTTTCCATTCTCCAGTAGATCTTCCTGACCCAGGAATCAAACCAGGGTCTCCTGCATTGCAGGAGCTATCAATAGCAATTGCTATTGGCAATTGAGATATCAGCGAAGCTTGAAGTGAAAATAAATATAATCTATTAAGGGTAGTGGTAATTTTCCTCATTGGAGAGACTGGGGATCCACTTCTTACTCTGATCATTCCATTCATAAGTTATCTGATTTTTACTGAGTCTTGACGTTTTGAGATTTCAGTTTTTTATATCTGTTAAAATGAATAAATTTGACTTACCGGTAAGGCTCCTTCCAACTCTAAAATTCCTTTCCAGGAATATTTGTTAAAGTCTTGATAGATGTGCTACTTATTTTTGTTTTGCTTTATTTTGATTTACTAGATATAATAATGGGTTGGTGAGCAAAAATATTGCATAAAACCACATAGAAAAAAGAAAGAAAAAAAGATAGCTCTACTGCTCCAGAATTTCTTTTGAAAGAATATGCTTTGCAAACTTTAGTAAACTTACTTTGGAAATGTTTTACTTCCAGAAGTTTGTGAAATTGTAAACAACACTAAACAGTACTTAAAACCAGTTACATTTGCCATAAAAGATAGAGACTGAGAAGCTTTTCAGAACATTTATGATTTTGGTATCTTACAAAGTTACATTTCGTTTGCTGGGTTCTCTGTATAATGTGTTCTACGCACACTTTCTTTTAGAATTTCAGAGAGTGTTTTGCCTATGTTCTCCTCTAGGAGTTTATAGTTTCTGGTCTTATGTTTAGATCTTTAATCCATTTTGAGTTTATTTTTGTGTATGGTTTAGAAAGTGTTCTAGTTTCACTCTTTTACAAGTGGTTGACCAGTTTTCCCAGCACCACTTGTTAAAGAGATTGTCTTTTCTCCATTGTATATTCTTGTCTTCTTTGTCAAAGACAAGGTGTCCATAGGTGCGTGGGTTTATCTCTGGGCTTTCTATTTTGTTCCATTGGTCTTCATTCAGAATTTCAACACATCTACCCAAGTGGGAGTCTGGAAAACATAGATCAGTCAAAATGAAAACTCCATATTTTAACATCATTCTTCACTTTTTCTCTGAGATTCCGAAAAGGTTTGATTCAAATCTGATTTGGGAGTGAGTTTACTTGACTGCCTTTTCTAAAACTAGCTTGAACAGGCAATCAAGTAAACTCACTCCCAAATCAGATTCTAATCAAATCTTTTGGAAAACTCAGAGAAAAAGTGAATTGCCAACATGCACTGGATCATCAAAAAAGCAAGAGAGTTCCAGAAAAACATCTATTTCTGCTTTATTGACTATGCCAAAGCCTTTGACTGTGTGGATCACAATAAACTGTGGAAAATTCTGAAAGAGATGGGAATACCAGACCACCAGACCTGCCTCTTGAGAAACCTATATGCAGGTCAGGAGACAACAGTTAGAACTGGACATGGAAAAACAGACTGGTTCCAAATAGGAAAAGGAGTACGTCAAGGCTGTATATTGTCACCCTGCTTATTTAACTCAGAGTACATCATGAGAAACGCTGGACTGGAAGAAGCAAAATTTCTCCCTGAATCAAGATTGCTGAGAGAAATATCAATAACCTCAGATATGCAGATGATACCACCCTTATGGCAGAAAGTGAAAGTGAAGAGGACCTAAAAAGCCTCTTGATGAAAGTGAAAGGGGAGAGTGAAAAATTTGGCTTAAAGCTCAACATTCAGAAAACTAAGGTCATGGCAGCTGGTCCCATCACTTCATGGGAAATAGATGGGGAAACAGTGGAAACAGTGTCAGACTTTATTTTTTGGGGCTCCAAAATCATGGCAGATGGTGACTGTAGCCATGAAATTAAAAGATGCTTACTCCTTGGAAGAAAAGTTATGACCAACCTAGATAGCATATTGAAAAGCAGAGGTATTACTTTGCCGACAAAGATCCGTCTCTTCAAGGCTATGGTTTTTCCAGTGGTCATGTGTGGATGTGAGAGTTGGACTATAAAGAAAGCTGAGCCCCAAAGAATTGATGCTTTTGAACTGTGGTGTTGGAAAAGACTCTTGAGAGTCCCTTGGACTGCAAGGAGATCCAACCAGTCCATCCTAAAGGAGATCAGTCCTGGGTGTTCATTGGAAGGAATGATGCTGAAGCTGAAACTCCAGTACTTTGGCCACCTCATGCGAAGAGTTGACTCATTGGAAAAGACCCTGATGCTTGGAGGGATTGGGGGCAGGAGGAGAAGGGGATGACAGAGGATGAGATGGCTGGATGGCATCACTGACTCGATGGACATGAGTTTGAGTGAACTCCGGGAGTTGGTGATGGACAGGGAGGCCTGGAGTGCTGCGATTCATGGGGTCACAAAGAGTCGGACATGACTGAGCGACTGAACTGAACTGAACTGAACTTACTTGATTGTTCATCTCCATTTCAGATTGATGGCTGGAGGGCATTCAAGAACCACAGACCTAAGACAGAATTGCCTATAGTAAAACCACAGTGGAGGGAAAGCCAAGGACACTGTGAAACCAAGGACACATCAGCAAAATGGAAATTTTACTGATGGTTTCTTATTTATGCTTGGATTGATTTCTTATGTTCTTTTTCAAGTGTTTCAGTATTTTTTTTTCTTAACTTTTGTGTTTTATAAGCTTTGTACTCATTGAGAATTGATTTACCTGGTAAAGGAGTGGAGTCCAAAAGAGAAATATTATTTTGGCTGATTTTCTATGAAAGCCACTAAAAATCTATTTTTTACACTTATCTCTCTGACAGCAACAGACTATGAGATCTTTCCTTAATAGTAGTGTATATTTTAATTACAATATCTCAGCTTCTTTAATATATATATATATATATACATATATATATATATATATATATATATATTTGCTATCTTTTAACTACTGACATAGTTGTTGAGAAACATATGAGTATTCAGTGGGAGAAGAAAGTCACTACTTAATATTAACATAGATATTAGCCCAGTTATTGAAAAATTGACTCAGTTTCTACAGCTGCATAATTGCTAGTCTGCAAATATTAAAGTAATTTATGTAACAGCTATCCAAAAGCTCCTCCTTCTTTTTTGGGAAAAAGACATATTACCACCAGCATCCCAAAGGTGATTAATACAGAGAGTTAACAATGCCAAGGTTGGTTCTTTGAGAAAGCAAAGAAAAAAATGGGAAAACCTTTACCTGGGCTAAGGAAAAAAAACAGAAGGTGCAAATAACTAAAATCAGAAAAGCCAGTGGGGACTCTATTAATTTTCTTACAGAAAGTAAAAGGGTATTAAGAGAATAGTGAATGATTACACACAAATAATCTTACTAATCTATATTAAATGGACTACTTTCTAGAAGCACAGTATTTACAAAACTGACTCAATGAGAAATAGAGGAGCTTCCCTGGTGGTCCAGTGGTTAAGACCCTGCCTGACAATGCAGGGGATATGGGTTTAATCCCTGCTGGGAAGATCCCACATGCCAAAGGGCAACTAAGCTGGTGTGCCACAACTACTGAGTCCATGTGCCCTAGCCCTCATGCTCCACAAGAGAAGCCTCTGCAATGAGATGCCAGTGCACTGCAGCTAGAGAGTAGCCCTCCTTCTCTGCAATCAGAGAAAGACTGTGTGCAGTAATGAAGATCCAGTGCAGTCAAAAATAAAATAAATAAATCTTTTTTCTTAAAGAAGAAATAGAAAATCTCAACAGACAAAAAGCAAGTAAAGAGATGCACGCAGTAATCAAAACCCTCCAAGAGAAAAGTTCAAGACCAGATGACTGACTTCACTGGTGAATTCCATCAAATATTTAAAGAAGAATTAATAAAATTCTCAAGCTCTTCCAAACAAACAACAACAAAAAAGATGCTTGCTAACACCTTCTTGAGGTCAACTTACCTTGACCCAAAGATAAAGAAACCACAAGGAAAGGAAACTGCATAGGGATATCCTTGTGCATATTATACAAAAAAATTCTCAACAGAAGACTAGCAAATCAAATTCAACAGCTTACTAAAAGGATTACACACAAAGTGGGACTTATCCCAGGGATGTAAGAATGGCTCAACATAAGAAAATAAAATAATAAAATAATGTAGTCCATAACAGACTTAAAACAAAAAATTAAAAACTCACGTGATCATCTCAATTTACATAGAAAATCATTGCATAACTGGGTATACGCTTGTACTGCACTATGCTAAGACTGTCAAGAATTCCATCAGTTTATCCAGAGATAATTTTATGTTCTCTAGCACACTATTGTTTTTGTCCAATTCTGTGCCCCCATGGACTGCAGCATGCCAGAACTCCCTGTCTTTCACTGTCGCCTAGAGCTTGCTCAAACCCATGTCCATTGACTTGGAGATGCTATCCAACCATCTCATCCTCTGTCATCCCCCTCTCATCCTGCCTTTAATCATTGCCAGCATTATGGGCTTTTTCTAATGCCAAGAGTCAGCTCTTCACATCAGGGGGCCAATGTGTTGGAGCTTCAGCTTTAACATCATTCCTTCCAAAGAACACCCAGGACCGATCTCCTTTACAATGGGCTGGTTGGATCTCCTTGCAGTCCAAGGGACCCTCAAGAGTATTCTCTAACACTACAGTTAAAAAGCATCAATTCTTTGGCATTCAGCCTTCTTTATGGTCCTACTTGAGATCAAGTCACATTAGCCTCTTAGGGTCAGGATCCATCACTGGGCAACCATGAGAGAATTTGTGTTGCAATGTCTCCATTCATTTTTTTTCTTTTCATAATCATCTTCTTTTTATAGTGTTTTAACATAACAGGGTTATGTTAACATAACATAACACAACAGGGTTATGTTAACATAACAGATCACCTGACATGCCTCTTGAGAAATCTGTATGCAGGTCAGGAAACAGCAGTGAGAATGGGACATGGAACAATGTCACCCTGCTTATTTAACTTATATGCAGAGTACATCATGAGAAACGCTGGGCTGAATGAAGCATAAGCTGGAATCAAGATTGTTGGGAGAAATATCAATAACCTCAGATATGCAGATGACACCACTCTTATGGCAGAAAGTGAAGAAGAACTAAAGAGCCTCTAGATGAAAGTGAAAGAGGAGAGTGAAAAAGTTGGCTTAAAACTCAACACTCAAAAAGCTAAGATCATGGTATCTGGTTCCATCAGTTCAGTTCAGTTCAGTCACTCAGTCGTGCCCAACTCTTTGCGACTCCATGAATCGCAGCACACCAGGCCTCCCTGTCCATCACCATCTCCCGGAGTTCACTCAGATTCACGTTCATCGAGTCAGTGATGCCATCCAGCCATCTCATCCTTTGTTGTTCCCTTCTTCTCCTGCCCTCAATCCCTCCCAGCATCAGAGTCTTTTCCAATGAGTCAACTCTTCACATGAGGTAGCCAAAGTACTGGAGTTTCAGCTTTAGCATCATTCCTTCCAAAGAAATCCCAGGGCTGATTTCCTTCAGAATGGACTGGTTGGATCTCCTTGCAGTCCAAGGGACTCTCAAGAGTCTTCTCCAATAGCACAGTTCAAAAGCATCAATTCTTCGGGGCTCAGCTTTCTTCAGAGTCCAACGCTTGCATCCATACATGACCACTGGAAAAAACATAGCCTTGACAAGATGGATCTTAGTCGGCAAAGTAATGTCTCTGCTTTTGAATATGCTATCTAGGTTGGTCATAACTTTTCTTCCAAGGAGTAAGCGTCTTTTAATTTCATGGCTGCAATCACCATCTGCAGTGATTTTGGAGCCCAGAAAAATAAAGTCTGACACTGTTTCCACTGTTTCCCCATCTATTTCCCATGAAGTGATGGGACCAGCTGCCATGATCTTCATTTTCTGAACGTTGAGCTTTAAGCCAACTTATTCACTCTCCATGTTCACTTTCATCACGAGGCTTTTTAGTTCCTCTTCACTTTCTGCCATAAGGTTGGTGTCATCTCCATATCTGAGGTTATTATTCCTCCCGGCAATCTTGATTCCAGCTTGTGTTTCTTCCAGTCCAGCGTTTCTCATGATGTACTCTGCATATAAGTTAAATAAGCAGGGTGACATCACTTCATGGCAAATAGATGAGGAAATGCTGGAAACATTGACAGACTTCTATTTTTTTGAGGGGGGGGGCGGGGGGCTAAAAAAATCACTGCATATGATGACTGCAGCCATGAAACTGAAGGATGCTTGCCTCTTGAAAGAAAAGCTATGAGCAACCTAGATGCATATTAAAAAGCAGAGATGTTACTTGCCAACAAAGTCCATCTAATCAAAGCTATAGTTTCTCCAGTACCTATGTATGGATATGAGAGTTGGACTATAAAGAAAGCTGAGTGCTGAAGAATTGATGCTTCTGAACTGTGGTGTTAGAGAAGACTCTTGAGAGTCCCTTGGACAGAAAGGGGATCCGGCCAGTCCATCCTAAAGAAATAAGTCCTGAATATTCATTGGAAGGACTGATGCTGAAGCTGAAACTCCAATACTGTGGCCACCTGATATGAAGAGCTGACTTATTTGAAAAGACCCTGATGCTGGGAAAGATTGAAGGTGGGAATAGAAGGGGACAACAGAGGAAGAGATAATTGGATGGCATCACCAACTCAATGGACATGAGTTTGAGTAAGCTCCGGGAGTTGGTGATGGACAGGGAGGCCTGGTGTGCTGTAGTCCATTGGGTCGCAAAGAGTCAGACGCAATTGAGCCACTGAACTGAAACGAACATAACAAGGGCTTCCTAGCTGGCATTAGTGGTAAAGAATCTGCCTGCCAATGCAGGAGACACAGGAGATGCAGGTTTGATCCCTGGGTCAGGAATATCCCTTGGAGAAGGAAATGTCAACCCACTCCAGTATTCTTGCCTGGGAAATCACATAGACAGAGGAGCCTGACAGGCTACAGCCCTTGGAATCTCAAAGAGTCAGACACAACTGAGCATGAGCACGATGTAACATAACAGATTCTAAACTCTTGCTTTCCTCGGTTTTTCAACATATGATTTTCATTCTTTCTTTTGGAAAAGTTATGATTGGTCTTGATCTCTTACTCTTTAGATAGAGTCTTCATGACTATCCTTACTTCCCAGTAGCAGTGGCCACAGGACTAGAAAAGTTCAGTTTTCATTCCAATCCGAAAGAAAGGCAATGCCAAAGAACACTCAAACTACCGCACAATTGCACTCATCTCACATGCTAGTAAAGTAATGCTTAAAATTCTCCAAGCCAGGCTTCAGCAATATGTGGACCGTGAACTTCCAGATGTTCAAGCTGGTATTAAGAGGCAGAGGAACCAGAGATCAAATTGTCAAAATCTGCTGGATCATGGAAAAAACAAGAGAGTTCCAGAAAAACATCTATTTTTGCTTTATTGACTATGCCAAAGCCTTTGACTGTGTGGATCCCAATAAACTGTGGAAAATTCTGAAAGAGATGGGAATACCAGACCACCAGACCTGCCTCTTGAGAAATCTGTATGCAGGTCAGGAAGTAACAGTTAGAATTGTACATGGAACAACAGACTTGTTCCAAATGGGAAAAGGAGTATGTCAAGGCTGTTTATTGCAGAGTACATCATGATAAATTATTTAACTTATATGCAGAGTACATCATGAGAAACACTGTGCTGGAGGAAGCAGAAGCTGGAATCAAGATTGCTGGGAGAAATATCAATAACCTCAGATATGCAGATGACACCACCCTTATGGCAGAAAGCAAAGAACTAAAGAGCCTCTTGACAAAAGTGAAAGAGGAGAGTGAAAAAGTTGGCTTAAAGCTCAACATTCAGAAAGCTAAGATCATGGCATCCAGTCCCATCACTTCATGGCAAATAGATGGGGAAACAGTGGAAACAGTGGCTGACTTTTTTTTTTTTTTTTTGGCTCCAAAATCACTGCAGATGGTGACTGCAGCCATGAAATTAAAAGACGCTTACTCCTTGGAAGGAAAGTTATGACCAACTTAGATAGCATATTGAAAACCAGAGACATTACTTTGCTACCAAATGTCCATCTAGTCAAGGCTGTTTTTCCCAGTGGTCATATATGGATGTGAGAGTTGGACTGTGAAGAAAACTGAATGCCAAAGAATTGATGCTTTTGAACTGTGGTGTTGGAGAAGACTCTTGAGAATCCCTTGGACTGCCAAGAGATCCAACCAGTCCATCCTAATGGAGATCAGTCCTGGGTGTTCATTGGAAAGACTGATGTTGAAACTCCAATACTTTGGCCACCTGATGTGAAGAGCTGACTCATTTGAAAAGACCCTAGTGCTGGAAAGATTTAGGGCAGGAGGAGAAGGGAACAACAGAGGATGAGATCATTGGATGGCATCACTGACTCGATGGACATGGGTTTGGGTGGACTCTGGTAGGTGGTGATGGACAGGGAGGCCTGGCCTGCTGTGGGTCGGGGGGGGGGGGGGCGGGGTGGTCACAAAGGGTCAGACCCAACAAGCGACTGAACTGAACTGAACTTGCTATGACACCTGGGACACCATATTATCCTATACATATTAGTGTATTATTATTAGATATTAGCTAGCTGGCTCAAATACAACATCTTCTTCTTTTCAGAACTGACTTCCATTTCCCAAACACTGGGCTTCCCAGGTGACTTTAGTGGTAAACAACCCATCTGTCAATGCAGGAGACACAAGAGACGAGACGTGTGTTCTATCCTTGGATCACAAAGATTCCCTGGAGGTGGGCATGGCAACTCACGCCAGTATTATTGCCTGAAGAATTCCATGGACAGAGTAGCCTGGCAGGCTACAGTCTATAGGGGTGGAAAGAGTCGGACACAACTGAAGTGAGGCACCCATTCCAGACATTCAGTTCAGTTCAGTCACTCAGTCGAAATTGTTTTAAAAATAAAACTACAGCTAAGGGACTTTACCAGTGGTGCAGGGGTTAAGACTCGACTTGCACTGAAGAGGGTGCAGCTTCAATCCCTCCCTGGGGATTATTTTACATGCCATGCAGAATGGCCAAAAGAAAAATTACAGCTAAACTATGAGATGAAATTTATTTTTTGTCAAAAAATGACTATCATGGTTTAATGCTTTAAACCACAAACCAGATCAACACTGAAAAACATTAGAGGAGACCAATATAAGCAAATATTTAAATAATAATAATATAAATTAAAATTTATATTTAGTTAAATATAAATTAATAAAGTTAAGTGCATCCAAAAAATTTTCATTGTGTATCTATATATTTACCTAAGGGTTGCAGAGCAGTGTGGCAAACTTTCCTGAGGGCAAAGTGAGATGACACCACCCTCTGAGGAGGGTGCTTTTGAATATTCACCCATGCTGAGCACTTGGCGAGGAGAAGATATATGCAATTGAAGGTGTGAATTAAGAAGGAGCTAAATTGTTCTATATAAGGAAGGAATGAAAGACCAGATGACAAATTTCTACGTAGAGAGTCAGAAGTCTGGGAGGTCAAGGCCAACGGGAGAAGGGGCAGAAAAAGGAGAGCCAGAGGTGAGAGGTGGCAGGGTCACTTGCTGTTGACATTTGCAGTTGACCTTGCAGACACCATCTGAAATTTCCAAAGAAAGTTCTCTACAGGGCTTGATGTGAGCAGATTTATTTTTGAGACTACCCAGAAGTATGACCCCAGCTGGCAAGTTTGATGCAGGCAAAAACAGACTTCTCTGGTGGATGACTTGCAACTTGACTTCAAAGTTAGGATTATCTGGGAAGCAAGAAGGATCGTGTTTCAAATTTTTGAGGCACTGGTTTGAACATGTGGAATTGAGCAACATTGTGGATGTCAGGAAAATATGTGAATTTGACTCTGTACAAAGGATCTAGTGAGATACAGATATGGGCTCTAGATGTTGGCAACCTAAGAGCTTCTCAGAGAATTCAACTTGTGAGCCTGACTAGTAGGGGAGCCTTAGCTGTCACAGGCAGTATGGTAACTCCCCATGGGAGGTCAACCCAGGAGCCAATCTCACTAAACTCATCAATCAGTGAAACAAAAACTTTTCCCTCTCTTATCAAACTTGCCTACCCTAAATATATAAATATATATATGTAAGACAGAAAAGCTTGTACATCATTAGGGAAAGAGCAGTATAGCTAATAATCCATTCAGGGCTGTAACATGTGCCATTTTTACTGTAGACCCCCGCAGACTCTTGGACTGCTTGACAGCTATAGGACATTGGTGGTGGTGCCCAGAAAAGGCGAGTCCAACAGAGTAATGGTGGTATCTGACTATCAGCAGTGCCTGCCTGCACTGTGGCATCTTCCATGATCTTCAGGCTAGTAGGGACCCCCCAGTAGGAGAATAAGGTGGCAAGGCAGAGATGATTAAGCAGGACTAATTTGAGAATTACATTTGGTTTGTATTCACAGCATCTAGCTTCTTGCAGTGCTCAAAGGAGCTGTGAGCTTACCCTGCCTGTGGCCTGGGGAATAAGAGAAGTAGAATGGGAGAACCATAGATGGGAGCAGGGTAGCATCCATGCCCAGTGAAAGTGAACTTGTTTTGAGCAAAAATGAACATCATCTGGGGACTCCCAGAAATATCTGGGTAAAGTGTATGCTGGGCTCAGGTCCTGAGCAATGTATGTGAGGCCATGAGGCAGTGCTATTTCAGTTATTAATGGTAATATGATCTCATTTGCTTCCATAGGCTTGCGTGGCCTGGGGAAATTTTGGTTATATTGTGTGTAATGGGGAGCTTCTCATTTTTAAAAGCAAAAGAGTTGGTATAATGGAAGTCATGTTTTAGAAAGATTAAATTTCAATTTGTGTGGAAAGAGAAATGACTTTAACAGTAGGAAAACATTAGTTACATTGCTTTAAAAATTGAGGGAAAAAAATTCACTGTTGGTTTTAAGCAAAGCTATGCCATTTAATTTATATACATACCTCAAAAAAAAAAAAAAAAAAAAAAAAAGCAAAATATCCAAAACTTTGGAATGACTCACAGAAGTCTAGAAAACTGATGGTAATTAAGGTCTTCAGAAATTCTTTAGCTTGAAGCAAAGGCAACATGACTTCTAATCTGTGCTAATACCTCTGAATAACTGCTAATATCTTGTTTTCATGTGTGTATTGCCAACTTCATGCTCCTTGAGCTGATGTGCGAATCTTACTGTTTATATACTCTAGAGCCTTCCCTGGTGGCTCAGAGGGTTAAGCATCTGTCTACAATGCAGGAGACTCGGGTTCAATCCCTGGGTCAGGAAGATCCCCTGGAGAAGGAAATGGCAATCCACTCCAGTACTATTGCCTGGAAAATCCCATGGACAGAGGAGCCTGGTAGGCTACATGTAGTCCATGGGGTTGCAAAGAGTCGGACACGACTGAACAACTTCACTTCACTTCACTACAATGCTTCTCTTCAAGCTGTATAAGTGGTGGGAAATGACATCAGGTCAACTCCCTCCAGACAGTATGTGACAAAACAAATGGTGATTAAATCATTTCATCAGGCCTAAATACTTCTGTTTGACTTTCTTAGACAAGTTGCTAATTCTCTCTTTGTCTCATCTTTATTCTGTGTAGAATAAAAATGTTCAGATGATCTTCAAGTCTTTTTCCATGCTAAAATAATATGATTCTAGAAAAATAACTCCATGATTACTTGAGAATCATTTTATTTTCCCATAGTGACAAGTTCCTCATGTACTTTTCTTTCAAGCCAGGTTGAAAGATTCAAAATTTCTCTTTAACTAAAATTGCTGTATCTTTCAAGAAAAAAAAAAAGGTAGACAGCAGCTTTAGCTTAGAAAAAGGAGCAGAAAGGAAGTGAGGAGTAACTTCTCTCTAAATGAAGATTTCATTAGGAAAAATGAACTGATCAGTATGCTCTGAGGAGGTGTCTTCTGTTCAGAAGGGCATGCCTCTGCTGCTACATGTACTTAACATAATTTATATTATTATTATAATCACTATTTAAATATATAACCAGATATATTTTTATTTATACATTTGGAACACAGCTAATGGATCATATTTTACAATTTATATCATTTCTATCAGGAATTACTAGCTATTATGATATTCCATTTGAAAATGGATGAGATAACATGTTCAAGCAAATATGTGCAGTGTGGTGTTAGGAATAGGAAATAAATTTATTAAACAGAATCTTCTACAAAGTTTCACATTCTGAGGTGAGTCAGTACATGATAGCAGAGTTGAAAGATCAGACCAAGTCTCACCCAATAGCAATTTTTTGCATCAAAAGATATCCTAAAGATATTTATCTATGTTGAGACATAGCTGAAAAAAAATTCAGTACACAGAAATACAAATGCAAAATATTTATGAACAGTTATTTGGTTTGTTAAATGCCCCAATTCAAAACTTAAACAGCACAGAATTTCACAAAATCTCAGAGAGTATGCTTTAAAAGGAAAAAGAAAACAAGGAAATGAGGGAAGAAAAGGAAAAGGAAAGAAAAAAGGCAGGGACCATCATAAAATATATGGTTACAAAGAGATATTGGAGACTTGTGGTATAAAAGAAATGATTTAATCATGGCTTAAAGAAATGATAAAATTAATTTATACAGAAAACAATTTTCTAACTAATATCCTATAATTTTACAGGGGAAATGGAAGCAAAAGAGAACTAATATTTATTGAAGTCTGCTATGGATTTAGTTCTGTTTATTGTACCCTTAATATTATAATTTCTTTTAAAATGAAACATAACAGAGAATGAAGTGTGATAAACATTATAGGAAACTATACCTTAGGATTGGTGGGAGATATGGATATAAGTGAACATAGATGATGACAACAAACTGCTTACACATGGAGTGAAAAAGAAAAACAATCAAAATCTTAGGTCATGTCTTTTTCTCCCATAAAATTAAGTACCATGAAAAGTGAAAGTGAAGTCTCTCAATTGTGTCCATTTCTTTGTGACCCTATGGGCTGTGGCCTACCAGCCTCCTCCATCCATGGAATTTTCCAGGCAAGAATAATGGAGTGGGTTGCCATTTCCTTCTCCAGGAAATCTTCCAGACACTAGGGACTGAACTCAGGTCTCCTGCATTGCAGGCAGACTCTTTACCCTGTGAACCTCCAAGGACTGGTGTACCATAGGCATTGAAAGCAAGCAGAAGAGGTCAGTGTTAAAAAGGTCCTTGGAATGGCATTAAGCTGTTGCTACTAAAGAAAAAACAAAATAATAAAATATCTGGAAAGATCCAGAAAATATTACTCAATAAAAAGAGAAGGGATTAATTTTCTTCCTCTTCATTAATTTCTTTCTTTATTGAAGTCAGTCTTTTGTCTTATGAATTATTAAAGAAATGTTGTCTAGGCCACAGAGACTGTGGTATTTTGTTATGGTAAACACAGCAAATTAAAGAAATACTAATGGCAAAATGGAAGCCAATAGGCAAATGCAGAGTGTAACGAAATTAAAAAAGACAACAGAAATCAGAAAATCACTTTCAAAAGTCTTTACAAAGAGTTAATGAAGTAAACATTTAAGTCAATTATATCAGTAACAGGGGAAGCAAAACATGTAGTCAAAGCAAAAATTTGTATGCAAAGTAGGACTTATGAAACACACACACACACACGAGAGAAGAAGCAAAGCACTGTTAAGAAGAAAATAAGGTATGGTTTAATTTAACTAAAGTTTTCTAATAATTAAATCATTTATTTTATTATACCGTATGAGAGTAACAATCTAGCTTATTCCTGATGACTCTTTAATGATAATGACATTATTATTTCTTCTTTTATATTAGGAAATATATTTTTGCTTACTATACACATAATATTCTATAAAATAGATAAGCAAACCTAGCTATATTAATCAGACTAGGCTAGGTTATGCCATGGTAACAAAAATTCCCCCAAATTCAGGAACTTAATACAACCAACCCCAAATACTTGTTTTTCTCACTCATGTAGTACTGCCTGTTGTGAATTCTTAGATTTCTTGGGCTGATATAACTAAATACCATAGTCTGGGTAGCCAAAGCAACGGAAAATTATTTCCTTACCAGTCTGGAAACTAGAAGTCCAAGATTAAGGCACTGGCAGAGTTGGTTTCCACTTCCTGGCTTGTAGATGGCCTCTCATTGTGTATTTACAAGCGTGACCTTTCTTTTAAGTGAGTATGGGGAGAGAGAGAAGGAGAGAAAGAGGGAGAAAATCTCTTATTATAAGGACACTATTTTATCAGCTTAGAGCCCTGCCCTTAAGATCTTGTTTAATTTTAATTACCTCCCTGGAGGCACTATCTCCCAAACAAATTACACTTAGGGTTAGGGCTTCAACTAATGCATTTTTGGGGAGACACAGTTTAATCCATAACAGTTGGTTTCAAAGTCACATGACCATACCTAACTTCAAAGGGATGGAAAGATGCAGCCTTACAATGTTCCTGAAAAGAGAAACATGGAATACTGAAGAGCACCCCAAATGACTATCACATTGTGTATAATTTATTCTTGCATCATCATTTTCTCAACTAGCCTAATTAATAATGCTATGATAAAGATCACTACAAATCTAGCTATGATCTGATACCATACTAAGATATTACATCATTATTGACTGTATCCCCCACATTGTACATCTCATAACCTTGACTCATTTATTTTGCAATGGAAGTTTTTGGTGATTTTGAAATGCATCGAAATATCAAGTCACTATGTCATGTAACATGAAATAACATAGTGTTGTGCATTAATTATACTTCAAAAACAAACAAACATAAAAAAGGGATCAGATTTGGGGCTACCAAAGGTGAGGTAGGAGGGGAATTGGATAAAGGAAGTCAAAAGTACAAAGTT
This sequence comes from Budorcas taxicolor, assembly GCF_023091745.1. Taxonomy (NCBI): domain Eukaryota; kingdom Metazoa; phylum Chordata; class Mammalia; order Artiodactyla; family Bovidae; genus Budorcas; species Budorcas taxicolor. The sequence continues at coordinate 184,329,029 of NC_068910.1, read as the reverse complement.
GCAGTTATAAGATAAGTATTGTATGTGCATGCTTGCTCAGTCGCTTCAGTCTGCAGGACTCTCTGCAACCCCATGCACCATAGCTCACCAGGCTCCTCTGTCGAAGGGATTTTCCTGACAAGAACACTAAAGTGGCTTGCCATGCCCTCCTCAATTAGTTTTGTACTAAGGTGTAATGTCCAACATGATAAATACAATTAGCACTGCTATATGTTATATATGAAAATTGTTAACAGAGTAAATTTTAAGAGTTATCATCAAAAGGAAAAAAAACTTTTCTTGAGGAAAACAATAGAAAAATTTTGGTTTTTTAGGAGATGATGAATGTTCACTAAACTGATTGTGATAACCACTTCACGATGGAAGTCAAATCATGATGTTGTATCCTTACCTTGTCCAATGCCTGCATGTGTGATCAGTTGCTCAGTCATGTCCAACTCCATGACCCCATGGACTAGAGCCTGATAGGCTTCTCTGTCCTTGCAATTTACCAGGCAAGAATATTAGAGTGGGTTGCCATTTCCCTCTCCAAGGGATCTTCTCTACCCAGGGATTGACACTGCCTCTCCTGTATTTGGCATATGGATTATTTACCGGTTAACCACCTTGGAAGCCTAACTTATTCTGTGCTTCAGTTCAGTTCAGTTCAGCGGCTCAGTCGTGTCTGACTCTTTGCGACCCCATGAATCTCAGCATGCCAGGGCTCCCTGTCCATCACCAACCCTCGGAGGTTACTCAAACTCATGTCCGAGTCGGTAATGCCATCCAGTCATCTCATCCTCTGTCGTCCCCTTCTCCTCCTGCTTCCAATCCCTCCCAGCATCAGGGTCTTTTCCAACGTGTCAACTCTTTGCACAAGGTGGCCAAAGTATTGGAGTTTCAGCTTCAGCATCAGTCCTTCCAGTGAACACCCAGGACTGATCTCCTTTAGGATGGACTGGTTGGATTTCCTTGCAGTCCAAGGGACTCTAAAGAGTCTTCTCCAACCCCACAGTTCAAAAGCATCAATTGTTTGGTTCTCAGCTTTCTTCAGAGTCCAACTCTCACATCCACACATGACCACTGGAAAAACCATAGCCTTGGGTAGATGGACCTTTGTTGGCAAAGCAATGTCTCTGCTTTTTAATATGCTACCTAGTTTGGTTATAACTTTCCTTCCAAGGAGTAAGCATCTTTTAATTTCATGGCTGCAGTCACCATCTGCAGTGATTTTGGAGCCCAGAAAAATAAAGTCTGACACTGTTTCCACTGTTTCCCCATCTATTTCCCATGAAGTGATGGGACCAGATGCCATGATCTTCGTTTTCTGAATGTTGAGCTTTAAGCCAACTTTTTCACTCTCCTCTTTCACTTTCATCAAGAGGCTTTTTAGTTCCTCTTCACTTTCTGCCTTAAGGGTGGTGTCATCTGCATATCTGAGGTTATTGATATTTCTCCCAACAATCTTGATTCCAGTTTGTGCTTCTTCCAGTCCAGCATTTCTCATGATGTACTCTGCATAGAAGTTAAATAAGCAGGATGACAATATACAACCTTGACATACTCCTTTTCCTATTTGGAACCAGTCTGTTGTTCCATGTCCAGTTCTAACTGTTGCTTCCTGACCTGCATATAGGTTTTCCAAGAGGCAGGTCAGGCGGTCTGGTATTCCTATCTCTTTCAGAATTTTCCACAGTTTATTGTGATCCACACAGTCAAAGGCTTTGGCATAGTCAATAAAGCAGAAAGAGATGTTTTTCTGGAACTCTCTTGCTTTTTCCATGATCCAGCAGATTTTGGCAATTTGATCTCTGGTTCCTCTGTCTTTTCTAAAACCAGCTTGAACATCAGGAAGTTCACAGTTCACGTATTGCTGAAGCCTGGCTTGGAGAATTTTGAGCAGTACTTTACTAGCGTGTGTGATGAGTGCAATTGTGTGGTAGTTGGAGCGTTCTTTAGCATTGTCTTTCTTAGGGTTTGGAATGAAAACTGACCTTTACCAGTCCTGTGGCCACTGCTGAGTTTTCCAAATTTGCTGGCATATTGAGTGCAGCACTTTCACGGCATCATTTTAGGATTTGAAATAACTTAACTGGAATTCTATCACCTCCACTAGGTTTGTTCGTAGTGATGCTTTCTAAGGCCCACTTGACTTCACATTCCAGGATAAGTGATTACACCATCGTGATTATCTTGGTCTTGAATATCTTTTTTGTACAGTTCTTTGGTATATTCTTGCCACCTCTTCATAATATCTTCTGCTTCTGTTAGGTCCATATCATTTCTGTCCTTTATTGAATCCATCTTTGCATGAAATATTCCTTTGGCATTTCTAATTTTCTTGAAGAAATCTCTAGTCTTTCCCATTCTGTTGTTATCCTCTATTTCTTTGCATTGATCACTGAGGAAGGCTTTCTTATCTCTCCTTACTTTGGAACTCTACATTCAGATGCTTATATCCTTCCTTTTCTCTTTTGCTTTTCTCTCCTTTCTTTTCACAGCTATTTGTAAGTCCTCCTCAGACAGCCATTTTGCTGTTTTGCATTTCTTTTCCATGCGGATGGTCTTGATCCCTGTATCCTGTATAATGTCAGGACCCTTCGTCCATAGTTCGTCAGGCACTCTATCAGATCTAGTCCCTTAAATCTATTTCTCACTTCCACTGTATAATAATAATGATTTGATTTAGGTTGTACCTGAATGGTCTAGTGGTTATGTCTCAATAAAATGGGAAGAAAAAACAACAACAACAAAAAAGAATCATTAAGCTCTCTTGGCACATTTTTAAAAGTGTAAAATAAATATAACATGAAATTTACCATTTTAGTCATTTTAAGTGTACAGTTCAGTGGCATTAAGTAAATTCACATTCATGTGGCATGAGCATCACTATCCATCTCCAGAACTTTCTCATCATCCCATATTGAAACTCTATATCCACTGAACACCAACTCCTGACTCTTCCTGCCTGCTGTCCCTGCTAACTATGGTTGTACTTTCTGTCTTTATGAATTTGACTAGTCTAGGTATCTCACATAAGTAGAATGACATAGAATTTTTTCTTTTCGTTTGTTTGTTTTTTTGGTAACTGGCCAAAATAAATATACTATGGAAAACTTTCCAAAACATATTCTTCTACTATGAATTCCACATGAAAAATATTTGGAAGTGAAATACATGTGTTAAACAGTTTGGAACATTTTGAGCATTTTATTTTGTCCTGGCAAGTATTTTTCCAAAAACACATTGTAGAATCATCCCAATTCTTTAAATCCTCGAGAATCCATCCCAATTCTTTAAATCCTCCATTGTAGAACCATCCCAATTCTTTAAATCATCCCAATTCTTTAAATCCTAGACATTATTTAAGAATTAAAAGAAAACAAGGAGGAAAAAGAGTTGAGGAACATTTTTGCTAAGCATACTGTCCAAAAAAACATCATTTCATTGATTCACTTTTTTAAATCCCCCAAATCCATTATTATCTTTTGGCTTGCATGCATTTTGATGATAGGGAAAACATAGTCATTTTTTTGGTTAATTTTTTTTTTCCTCAGAAAAGCATTTGCCACCCAATTACAGACATTTTACCCATCTACATTATCTACTACTTTGAGGAAGAACTCTAAATTCTAACATATGGAAAAATTTGTCCCTCTCTACTGGCCAAAGATTCCATATAAGGAGTTGTTATACTAGCACCTTAGATTGAGAAAGTCCAAAAGATAAGGTTAAAAAGTAGATTCAACCTTGTCTTTCTCTTTTATCATACAGAAACTGACATGTTATCACCTGAAAAAGAACATCTGTTGTTTCAGAAGTGAACATTTCCCAAGAATAATATTAGAATATGACAGGTGAATAAACATCTCTGATCTTCATCATTGTGTCTTTATCTCTTTACCTCACCGGAGAGCTGAGTTAAAGGTGGACAGCCCCCGAAGAAGGTACAAGCCCATGAATTCACCAAGTGCTGAACTTCCTCCTGGCCCTCCTGTGCTTGGTAGACTTCAGCAGCATGTGAGCTCTTGCCTCAAGCTATTTACACCATGATCAGGCTAGTAATTAGCAAAATGTTTAATATAATATAGAAGCAATTAGGAGGTGATAACATGCAATTAAGATGTGTTTTCAGATTAAAGATTTTATAGTGCTCTTTTTCTTAAAAAGATAAAGTGCCTATCTCAAAATGTCAAACTGCAGTGATTTAATCTGAATTATTTTCAATTAATATGCATGTATTCTCGCGATGTGTTCACCGTTGTTATTGACATTGATAAATTAAGCTCATCCCAGCTGAATTTATCCTTGAGTCGCTCTATATTTCCTGAATGTCAGCTCTTCATTTGTGCTTTTTTCTTTGTCGACAAGCTGTGCGTGATCTAACTATAAGTCCCTTGATTCATCTCTGGGATTACAGTGATATGTCAGTCTGGAAGAACAATAATCTGAAAGGGCATTGTTATAAATAGAGTGTTAGAATATAATTGTTTGTCATGTCATTTCTCCTCTTTAAATTCCCTTGAGCTCTGTTGAAGTAATTTAGACAGCTAAGATGACAAGAGTCTTGAGACTGTACTTATAGAGTTGTCCAACACATCTTTAGTCTAGTCTGCCCTTTTGAGACTGTGTTGTCTGCGAAGTAGGAAATGCAAACATCAAATGAGTTTTGACTACAGTGTGGATTTAATTTGAGAGTTTAAACAGGCCACTCTTTGTATAATACAAGCATTATGTCTCCTAATTCATCTGTACTTGTTGGATAATGGTGACAATGGCTATTAAATGCCATTTAAAATTAATTAGAAATTGTCATGAGCATAGCAGCTATTGCAGATAACTTAGAGGAATTAAGTATTTAATGTGTAGGACTTTGTTTCTGTTTTTTGTAAAGATAACGTGCAGATAATTCGGTAAGCAGTAACATATATAATTTTTAGGTAAGTTATTTTACATCAATTCACTAATTGTAAATTAAGTAAAGGATAATATTAATAATTATAGTAGTAATATAGGTCATGATAAAATAAAAAACAAATTTAATATTTCTTTCTGAGCAAAATACACAGAAATGTCTCAAATTTGGAAACATTTATTTATAAGAAGCACTTCAACTTACAATTGGTTTAGTAGTTAAAATTGTATTTTTGCAAATTATAAATGAGATAATTTAAGAGGCAATAGTTCATAGAATGCCATATGAGTATGCCATATCCCATGAAGTATTTATAAATACACTTATTGGCTCCAGTAAACATACATTTATTTTAGGTTCAATTGAATTTTTTTACCTGTTTGAGTTCACTAAATTGAAGAAAATAAATGTTTTGACAAAAACTGTAATGTTTATAAAAAATAATTTAACATTCTTTATTTGATAGGCATTGTGAGCTTGACATTGTCAATGACTGAAGCCCAGGGTCTTTGAAGTGAGGTACATCTACCTGGGCGTCCTTTGTGGCTGGTAAAGAATCCTCCTCCAGTGTGGGAGATCTGGGTTTGATCCCTGGGTTGGGAAGATCCCCTGGAGAAGGGAAAGTATTATGGCCTGGAGAGTTCCATGGACTGTATAGACATCCATTTATATCCACTGTATAGATATCTACCTAGAAGAGCTAGACAATCCTTGAAGTAAGCCAACAAAATATTCATTTAAATGATATTTACATTTCATCTAAAATATATATATATATATATATATATATATATTGAACTTCCAGTGTTGTAAACCACATCCCTGTCCTCATGCTGTCCTGTGTCAAGGGCTCACACAGAGGCCAGATCCTATATGCATGGGCAATGTGTCCAGGCAGGAGAGGAGTTCACAACACAGAGGTATCAAGGAATCTTCAAGGCATTTGTTTGCTTTTGTTTTATTTCCATACAGTGCATATTTAAGTGGACTTGTGGTCCACGTTTGTTTTAACAAAGCTAGCCCTCAATATTGACAAGTGATTTTATAAGATGCCTGCAAAGAAAATGCAGCTGAATATACTCATCATGCAAGTATGAGTGAATTTAAATAAAAATTGTCATAATTGGAGATAGTACTGAAAAATTAGCATCCTGACTTAGTAAGAAAGGCTGATGGCATTTTTCTTCTATTTGGGACTACCTATCTTTTAGAAGTATCTTTTTCAGTGGTGATAATAATAATCATTAAGCAGATAACAAAGTAAACTGAGCTTAAAACTAGGACTTTAAATAAATATCTATATTTCAAATTATTAAACTAAGAAAATTGAAGTAATGAATAAGAGCAAATGGCATTGCTTCCATCATATGTCACTCTAGTGATAAAATTAAGATGCATTTAATAAATAAAAAAGTAGACATTAAAAATCATGTTTATTCTAGATGAATTTCATTCTAACTTTCAGAGTATCTTTTATGCATTCAAAGAATGAATATGGATAGACAACAATAAATATATTAGCACAATTTAATAGGTATACATATTAAAACAAAATAGTCATTTTTGTAAGCATTTGGCCTAATCAAGCAAAGCAATGTTTGATCCAAAATGTTTATTGACCACTGTTGTAGACCGTGGGTCCTTTGCTCATTCAATATACTGAGATATGTAAAATGTGTTTAAATGTATGTGAACTTAAATACACACATGTGTGTAAAAAAGTACACTCCTAAACCCATATATAAGCTTATGTAGGAATGTGATTTTATTCAATACACTTTTGTTAAATATTAAGATACTGTACTAAGTGTAGGATAGAAAATATGCAGTAGGTTTTGCCTTCAATGGAACTATTGTGTGAATTCTCATGTTTGCTGCAAAATTATTTGAATAAAACATGATGGTGAGAAGGCCAATATCTTAGTGAAAATTATGTCTTAGAAAAATATCTGATAATTATCTTGTGGTAGGAAGTAAATACTTATTTTTTCTGTATAAATTATAATATTGTTTATAGCTATGCATCAATTATTCTAAAAATAAGTATGAACAAAAATATAGTTAGATCCTATGCAGTTGACATATTTGCAGGTAAAAAAACTGTCATTCTGATGCTTTATGTTCACTAAACATTATAGAATAATATTTCTCTTGATTTTATACAACTTTCACATCTTTTTAAGACTTTAAATACCTAGAACAATGCCTTGCCTATGGTAGGTGCACAATAAATATTTGTTGAATAAATACTGTCATTAGTGCAGCATTTCTCATGCATTATTACCTAGTCATGCATATCCCCATTTCAGTCTCCTTCTTAGAGAAAGTATTGCCTGATGGCAACAGTTGATGCTCAGTTTTGGTTGTTGTTTTTGTTTCTTTCTCTTTATTTTGACTGCAATGAGCAGTTTGCAGGATCTTAGTTCCAGACCGGGGATTGAACTTGGGGCCACAGTGGTGAGGGCACAAGTCCTAATCACTGGACCACCAGGAGGTCTCAAATTGCCAAGTTTAATTCTTTTTCTTTCCAAAATGAGACACTGGCTGACCAGAGTGTGTGCATGCATGCTCAGTTGTATCCGACTCCTTGCGACCCAGTGGACTGTAGCTTGCCAGGCTCTCTGTCCATGCAGAGAATAGGCAGGCACAACACATCTAATGAAGCTTGGTGAGGTCTCTTGAGACCCAGACTAGATGAGGATGTGAAGCACTTGGTACATTCAGAGAATTAGGGTGATTAACCATGGTTTTGTAAATGTTGCTTTGAGAATTTTAATGAAGAGTATTCAGGGTCAACCAATTCACATAGACCTTAGGTCAATACTTTGCACTGGTCTAAGTGCAACTGGAAGTCCATAGACAGCTAATGGGCATTAAAACTCTAGTTATTTGATTTTTAAACTTCAGTCAATGATGTCGTAGTGTAAGGATGTTTCCTCATTGCTGATCAAATAAGACTTTACTTAAAATTTTGATTGAGCTGGTTTCTTAGTTTCAAAAAATTTTTCAGATGGTTTTTACTGCTCAAAGGAATGTGGGTAAATACTGTGTCTAATGTATAGGTCAGTTATTTCTGATTCTACAATGTACTTACTGGTAGTCTTAAGAATACACACTCAACAACAAATTGTGTTGGCAATATGATAAAGAATATTGGTCCATTTGAATGATACCACTTAAACAGATTTATTTATAAATCAGGCATTTTAAATAATCAGCAATAATTTTTTAATATTAATTTTTTTGATTTGGTAAAATAATCTCTTGAATTTAATCAGATCAATGAAACATTGTTTTAGAATTCTAGCAACAAATTTTTAATTGACAAAATACATTCTTTTCAGCTTATTCATGTCAATAAATAATGTTTTATCTACAAATCATTTCACTCATTTAAAAGTTTTTATTTTATATGTGTCTTGACAACAAAATTTCTGCTACTATGTTATTATAAAACAAGAAAGTGTGTTTTGAAGTTAATTTTTAGAAAATGTCCTACAAACTTCATTTTAAGCCTCCTAAGTATAAGATGCTGTAGGAAAATTGCCATTACTTTTATCAGAGAAACAGCACCCATTAAACACTAAAGTCAGTTTCTAATATTTGTATAATTTGAGGATAATTTTTCAACCACCTCCTTAAATGGTCCTGATCATAAAAAGAACACTCAGTCCTTAATTAGTATTCTGCATATTATAAAAATGATAAGTAATCTACTGGTATTCAGGATAGACCCATGACTTTAACTTTATGTTTTGTTTATTTTTAGCCAGTCAATAAGGGGTTAAGTGGCTCCCTACAGTAGTCAGTTTCTGTAGTTCATTGTGGCTAAACAGAACAATGGGACAATAATACTTATCATCTTAAAATAAATGTACTCATATATGTTACATATGTTCATAAACACTTGAGGGACATGCCATGTTTTTAATTCATGAAATGTTTCAGTGCATCAGCAACTCAGCTAACAGTCTGCAAGGTAGTCTTTAAAAATCTTCCTAATCAAATTTAATTCTACTGGGTGATTTAAAGGGCCCATTTACATTTCTGACACTTTAGGGAAAATTGAAAGAAGAATTTTAACAACTGTGAGTTTAGTTACAATTGTTTGCTAATAAAAGACTGATTTTATTTCAGAGCAAGCAAAAATTACCCACAGCAGCAATGCCCCAACTAAAAACACAGACTGCATTATGTCCTACCTAGACATATGCATGTGTTTATAAAATGTGGATTTTCTATTTTACAATACATCGAATAACTAACTAATTTTGAAAATCCGATCTTAAAACCTAATTCAAGGGGAAAAACCTCTCAACCTGACAAAAGGAATTATTGCCGGAGATTAAACTGCTTGATGCTCTTCATTGTTCTAGTTGAGTCAGGAGGGAATATTAATTGAGATGTGCCATGGATTCCGGTGTGTGTTCCATAGTGGTTCACAGGTTTCCTGGTGGTCCTTCCAACAGGAATAGCATAAATGAGTGGAATAAGACGGATCATTCTGAACCACAGTAGTTAAGCCATTGTTCTGTTTGGCACAAAAGGTAATGGTTGGTTGATTTGCTTTATTTTTGTGCTGTTCTGATTTTTCCCCGGTACACCCTAATCTCTACCACTTCCTCTGTGAGTCATCAGCAGCTGGACCCAGAGAGACCACAGGAACTGGCTCCTGGAAAAGAGCTCTAATAGAGCTATTACTCAAGTTCAATTCTCTTTAAGTCTGGTAAGAACTTCGAGATATAGGAGATTAAAAAAAAAAAAAGAATTATTTTGCATTTTCTGCTTTGAAAAGCCTCCAAATCATGCTGACCTATTTATGTTTCTTTGCAGACACATGGATAGATGTATTTATCTCAATAGTTCATATGAACAAATACAATTTAGACAGAAAAATAAGAATATTTCACACTATTACCCACAGTCATTTAATTATTTCTGCTGGAGTTTCTTTGTTTCTGGTTTTGCATTGTAGTAGTCTATTTTCTTTTGCAAATTCTTTCAATATGCTAGTACTTTATTTCCCACATAGAATCTATCCAATAGTTTTTGTTAGTCTACATCTGACAGTTACTATTATAACCTCCATTAAACATAAACATCCCTATTTTCTCTCCATACAAGGGAATCTTGAATTAGATTTACAAAGAACAATGTGATTTATAGTTGTTTTCTCTTATTTTTAAAAAAATTAGCATGACATCAGGCTTTGATATGAGGGAGTTCACACAGTCTATTGGGTAAAATCTCTAGTTTATGTGGTCTAGAGATTAGGCTAGAGATTTTGCTGAAGGGGAAAATGTCAGATACACCTGAAACTGTGGCTATGGTGCTGGGCTAGTTAATGAGACTCTGAATAAGAGAGTCCAAATCTCAGATTTCTACTATTACTTTACTCCTCAAATGGAATCTCAGGCTCCTTCAAGTAAACAAGATATCTTAAAATGTTAAAAAGTATTAAAGAAAGTTTATTGATTAATAATACATTTCTCCTATAGGTGGTATAAAGGAAACTTGCACGAATTACAACTACAGATGATAGTGTCTCTTCATTGACTATAAGCATAAGGAAATAAGATGAGATTTTGTGTGCAAGCTAAGTCGCTTCAGTCCTGTCCGGCTCTTTGCTACCCTATAGACCATAGCCCACCAGTCTCCTCTGTTCATGGAATTCTCCAGGCCAGAATACTGGGGTGGGTTGCCATGCCCTCCTCTAGGGGATCTTTCTGACCCAGGGATAGAACCCAAGTTTCCTGAATTGGCAGGCGGGTGCTTTCCCACTAATATCACCTAGGAAGACCCAAGATGAGATCTCTGAAAGCAATTAGGGTAGCAGAGACTGTAGTCTTCTAGTGTTGGAGGTTCCTCTACGTATTATATCCTCCCTACCCATGTGGACTTGCCTTCTTCTATTCGCTCTTACACAAATCTCTTTGCTATAGTTCCCATATCAGTAATCACATCATGCCATGTGTTGCCCCAAAGGCTCTAACTGCTGAGCCCAACTTGACCTTTCTTCCATAAGCGTCATGTTTCCTGAAACTCTTTAGGCATCTTTCTGTTTCTTTCTATAATTTAATGGTAAAATTGTTCCAAAAAATTCTAGTGATTTGTTCTACTTAGAAATATCTTCAGCCAACAAAAGACTCCAAGAGTATTTCAAAAAGCAACATTATTCTCTCATATATCTACATTTAAAACCTATTTCCTCTGAAGGGGATTAAGTCTAAATTATTGGGTCAGTAAGAAAATGACTTTTTTAGCTTAGTTATATTAGGAATTGGGAAGTTTTAAATATCTGTATGTTAGTATTAATTGTTTCTAAAAATGTATTTTTAGTAACACAGAAATGCCTACAAAAATGTAATGGTAGCTTTCTAGAGAATTTTAATGATCTCTATTTAAAATTTTTAAGAATCTTTGGGAAGTTGAGAAATATTAAGGGATTTAAAGACTCAGTTATAAATCCCACATCTGTCTTCAGCAATGGGTGGTTTTAAAAACAACCACCTCAAGCCCTGAAAATAGCTGTTTTTTTCTTTTTTAAATATATGTTTTACATTTTATGGCATTGTCAGATATTCTAAGACTCATAATTACATACTGAAAATATCTCTACACCTTTCTCAAAATGAGTGACATAGTAGATAAGCCCAATTTCACCAGTTCAAATGTAAATTAAGTTTTGGTTAGGAAAAAATAATTAAGATTTACTCATGTGTTTTGGAGACATTTACTAAGTTTTATAGCATTCCATTGCAAATTAATCCCTGATTAATGCTCATTTGCTTTCATGCATGATCTCTGGTACTAGGAATGCAATACTTTCCCCCATATGTTTTAGCTTTTATTCATACAGCATGGGTTAGTTTTACATAATAAGACATCTGACAGTTTTCAATCTTTTGATATAATAAGAGGTAAGGATAAGCCTGAAAGCCTTCTGGTTGTACTCAGTTTTAACAGATTTGTTTATTTTATAAAGGAAATGATTTTTTTCTTTAAAATTTTGAACTATTTAAAATTGTTTGTTTTCTTATGATAACATTTGAAATACTTTAGAAATGTAATGTGGCCTCAGTGACTTTTGTTTTATATGAAACACAAAACAGATCACAATGAGAAATCCCACAAGAGATGTGTATTTTATAAACTGATGTATAATGGTGATTGAAAAACATCCCATATTAATCATTAATTCCCTTTTCTCATTATTTGCTTATTTTCTCATAAAAATTTCTTAAGCTTCTTTTGTATATAAGGCATTGTTCTAGGTAGTTTTTACTTAAACACAAGTGGATGATATTCAGCTTTATAAAAATGTATAAATAAGAGAATAACCACCTGGTATTTGCTGTATAATTCTTTCTAAAATGTCCTGAATAAATTTGCAAATATTTTATTTCATGGAACCTCTGTATTCCAAGAAAACAGAAAGGAAAAGTCTTCTGTTGTCTTTTCTAAGTTCTCCCACCTCAAAACTTTTGCCCATTCAGTTTTTCCTAAACTAAATGTCTTATCGCTTTATCCGTTTTTTTTTTTTTTTTTTTTTTTTTTACATTCTAGAAACACAGTGTGAGGGAATTAAGTCTCAGTCTGTCTAGTCACTCATGATCAAAATGACGATAAATTAAAACTGAAAAGTAGGAGGGGCCCTACAAAGCCATCTCCTCCTTCTGGCACTGTTTTGTATCTACCTCAGCAAAGTGGGGATGAAGACCCGTGATGACTCCTTGTAATACCTGCTCTTCAGTATCCATTACACCAGGTACTAACTCAAGTCATAGGCACATAGTTTTGTAATAATGGGTTCAGTGGTGAATTTGGGAATAATGTAGAAAATTTGAGCTAGGAATATAGTAATGGAGAGGGAAATGCTAGGAAACTTTCAAGTTACCACTAATAGGATGCTCTCACCAGGGCTGTCTGTATAGACCTGCTTTACTTGGTACCAGTTGCATTTTTTGGATGCTCAAGAAGACTATAGAAAATATGAGCCCAAGAATATTTGATCAATAAGGGATTTTGGCACTGAATTAATGTTGGAGACAATAACAATGTAAGAATAAACTTATGGGGAAATTCCATATTTATTGCATTTGAAATGGAATAGCACAGCTTTCCAAATATATTGAGATCTATTGGGAGAAAGGAATCTCTCTAAATTATGAAAGAAGATTCATTGCACCCACTACACACTTAGAATAAGAATGAAAATATGGAAAATGTAAGTATTACCTATGAGACTACAAGTTTCAACTTACACGCAGCTATTAAAATACCAGTGTATGTGACATCATATCATAAAACCAGGCAAATCAGAGAAGATCTCTCACAAAAAGGACAGTAAAGATGTGGTTAAAAGCATGATTCTAGAATCAGACCGGTTTGGGCTTAAATCCAAGCTCTACCTTTGTTAGAAATGTTACCTTGGACAAATGGATTCTCTAAGAGGCAGTTGCCTCATCTGTGCAATGGGAACAATGTTAGTCCCTGACACATAAACTGGCAGTGACTATTCAGTGATTACTCAGTGCCTCGAATGGATTAAGTTGTCACTACAGACAAATTACTATTGCCTCCAGGATTTCCACAATAATTTATTAGTACCACTGCAATGTCTACGTTGTTCTTTAGTTGCTCAGTCATGTCTGACTCTTTGTGACTCCATGGACTGTAGCCTGCTAGGCTCCTCAGTCCATGGGATTTCCCAGGCAACAATACTGGATTGGGTAGGCATTCCCTTTTCCTGGAGATCTTCTTGACCCAGGGACCAAACCCACATCTCCTGCTTGAAAGGCAGATTCTTTACCACTGAGCCATCCAGGAAGCCCCAGTGTCTACATTACATTACAGCTATTTGTCCATTTAGCTTATGAAGTGAAGTGAAGTAACTCTGTCGTGTCTGACTCTTTGTGACCCCATGGACTATAGCTTACCACTCTCCTCCATCCAGGCAAGAGTACTGGAGTGGGTTGCCATTTCCTTCTCCAGAGGATCTTCCCGACCCAGGGATCAAACTTGGGTCTCCCACATTGTAGGCAGATTCTTTACCATCTAAACCACCAGGGAGTCCTATTTAGCTTATGTGAAAGTGAAAGTGAAGTCACTCAGTCGTGTCTGACTCTTTGCAACCCGTGGACTGTAGCCCACCAGGCTCCTCTGTCCATGGGATTCTCCAGGCAAGAATACTGGAGTGGGTTGCCATTATAGTTTCTACCAAATTCTTGATGAAGCTTGGAGCCACATCTGTTTCAAGTTTAAACCAAAACATTGCCTCAAAAACTATTTTTCCCTGAAGATTTATTTGAAGTCATCAGAGTGATGTCACCAAAATTGCAGCACTGGAGACCTCAGTCTCCATCCAACTTCAAGACTAAGAGGTCATCCCAAATTTCATTTCCCATTTCCCAAGTTTCTCCCAAACACATTATAATAAAACTACTTAAAGAAAAAAATTTTTTTCAAAAGTTTCAAAGTTTTAAAACAAGAGAGAAAAATAATTCAATCTCATACAAAGGAACACCCCTTAAGGCTATCAGAAGATTTCTTAGCAGAGACCTTGCAGGACAGAAAAGAATGGGATAAATTCAAAGTGCTGAAAGAAACTGTCAGCCAAGAATAGTTAACCCTGCAAAGATGTCCTTCATCAATGAAGGCAAGATAAGGACTTTTCTTTAAAAAAAAAAAATCCTGTTGAGTTCATCACCCCTAGATTTATCTTACAAGAAGTGCTGAAAGAAGTTCTTCAAGCATTTTCTTGGGCTCCAAAATCACTACGGATGGTGGCTGCAGCCTCAAAATTAAAAGATGCTTGCTCCTCGGAAGAAAAGTTATGACAAACCTAGACAGTATATTAAAAAGTGGAGATGTCTCTTTGCCAACAAAGGTCTGTCTACTCAAAGCTATGGTTTTTCTAGTAGTCATGTACAGATATGAGAATTGAACCATAAAGAAGCCTGAGCACCGAAGAATTAATGTTTTTGAATTGTGGTGCTGGGGAAGACTCTTGAAGTTTCCTTGGACAGCAAGGAGATCCAGTCAATTCTAAAGAAAATCAACCCTAGTGCTGAAGCTGAAGCTCCAATACTTTGGCTACCTGGTGTGAAGAGCCAACTCACTGGAAAAGACCCTAATGCTGGGAAAGATTGAGGGCAAGAGAAGTGGGTGACAGAAGATGAGAGAGTTCAATGGCATCACTCAACGGACATGAATTTGAGCAAACTCCAGGAGATAGTAAAGGAAAGGGAAGCCTGGTGTGCTACAGTTCATGGGGTTACAAAGAGTTGGACAAGACTTGACTTAGCAACTGAACAACAACAAAAGAATGCTAATTAGCACCACAAAAATGTATAAAAATACACAACACGCTGGTAAATACAAGTATATAATCAGATTCAGAATGCTCTCTTAGTGTAATATGGCAGTATTATGTGGCACTGTTATATGGCAGTATTAATATGGCACTTTAATAAACAGGTAAATGGCAAAAGTATGAAAAATAAATACAATAATTTGTTAATGGATACACAATACACAGATGTAAATTGTGATATCAAAAATATAAAAGAGGTTATGAAAGGGTAAAATTTTGTAGGCAATTAAAGTTAAGTTATTAGCATAATAGAGACATATCTGTAAGATGTTTTATGTAAGCCGCATGGTAACCACAAAGTTATAACCTACAGTATATTCACGAAAGAAAAGTGAAATAAAGGCATACGACCTCCAGTAAACATGACAAATTTGAGAACCTAGAAATAAGCCCTTTTATATATGGTCAACTAATGGCGGGCTTCCCAGGTAGCGCAGTGGTAAATAACCCACCTGCCTATGCAGGATATGTAGGAGAAGCAAGAGACTCTTGTTCGATCCTTGGTTGGGAAGATGCCCTGGATTAGGAAAGGGAAACCCACTCCAGTATACTTGCCTGGAAAATTTCATGGACCCTGGTGGGCTACATTCCATGGGGTCACAAAGAGTCAGACATGATTGAGCACCCACACACAATGGTGACAATAGTGGCAAGAATATAACATTGGGACAAGATTATTTCTTCAATGAATGGAAAACCCAGGTAAGCTCATGCAGAAGAACAAAATTGGACCCCTTATCTTACACCACTCACAAAAATGAACACAAAATGGGACTCCCCTGGTGATCCAGTGGTTGCCACATACAATGTGGCCAAAGAAAGGACACAGAATGAATTGAAAAATTAAGACCTGAAATAGGAAAACTCCTGGGAAAAGCAGGGGTAAAATCTCCCTTACATTGGCCATGACAATTATTTTTTTGGCTATGACACCAAAATCATAAAAAAATAAAAGAAAAATTAAATAAGTGGAACAACATCAAACTGAAATTCATCTGCACAGCAAAAGAAAAGTCAACAAGATGAAAAGGCAAACTACAGAATGGAGAAAACATTTTCAAGCTATGTATCTGATAAGTGGTTAATATCCAAAATACAGAGAGAACTTATATAATTCAATATCAAAAACAAACAATAATTTTAAATAGAGGAACTGATTAGACAATTTTCCAAGGAAGACACATAAATAGCCAACAGGTACTTGAAAAGATGCCCCACATCATTTATCACCAGGGAATGCAAATCAAAACACATTAACTGTTGGAAACTCCCTTATAACTGTTAGAAAGGCTAGCATCTAAAAGAGAGAACAAGTATTGGTGACAATGTGGAGAAAAGGACCCCTGCTGCACTGTTGATAGGAATGTAAATTGGTGTAGCCAATTGGAAAACCAGGTCATTTCCTAAAAAAGTTAAAAATAAAATTACCACATGATACAGCAATCCTATTTCTAGGTAATATCAAAAAAAGAAAAAAAATGAAAACAAGATATCAGAGAGGTATCTATACTCCCATGTTCATTGCAGCATTATTCATAATATCTAAGATATGGAAACAACCTAAGTGCCCATCAAAAGGTGAATGGATAAAGAAAATGTGATACAGATACAAATATACACAATGGGGTATTATTCACTCATGAGAAAGAAGGGAATCCTACCACTTGTATGGACCCTGTGGGCTTTATAAGTCAGTGAAAAACAAATTTCTTGTATGTGGAATCTAGAAAAGATGAACTCATAGAAACAGAGTAGAATGATGGTTACCAGGAGTTGGGGAATGGGAGCAATGGGAAGATGTTCATTAAAAAATTATTTAAAAATTTAATAAACTGTTCAAAAATCTGTTTTCCAAAAGGATTTGAGGAGATTTTTTACACGTGTTTACAATTTTTCATTTAAAGACAAGAATTTGTGTTAAGGTATAAGCCCACATCCCCTTTGACTCTTGCACTGCAGGCAGATTCTTTAGAACTGAGCCACTGGCGAAGCCCTAAGGTATGATCAATATTTATTTAATGAAATATTAATGTATATTTGAATTAATTAACCAATCAAATAGATTGTGTTTTGAAATAAAATAAATGGGCTGAATTAGAGCTGAGAAAACCCGATTTTGAATCTAGACACTCCTCTTATTTCAGTGTTTGAGAAAAGGCTTTATAGTCCCTGAACCTCAAAACCTGTGAAAATTTAACAAGATGCCATTGTGTGAAGCACCCACACATAGTGCCTGGCAACCAATAGACCTTAAGGAAGTTTTGTGATACTGTCTTTAACTTGATACACAAAATGGCTCGGAACTATTTTATTGTGTTTTCAGCTTTTTACGTTTCTCCCACAAAGTATGTATCCATTAAGCTAATTCATCTATGAAGCTGTACACAAATAACTTGAGATTAGTTATGGAAACAAAACAGGAAAATGAGAAAATTCTCCAAAACACAGGTGAAAATGAGATAGGATTCTTTCCATAGAGCCTTTTATTTCCTCCAAAGTAAATTTCTCCTGTAATTATTGATCAGAATATGATGATACATTTTTAATATGAAAATACAAATTTATCTATGTTTTATTAAAGGTATTTACTAAATGTGGTATTAGTTTCCCTGGAGAAGGAAACGGCAACACATCCAGTATTCTTACCCTGGAAATCCCATAGACAGAGGAGCCTGATGGGCTACAGTCCATGGGGTCACAAACGAATTGGACAGGACTGAGTGATTGAGAACGCTTACATGCATTAGTTTCCTTGTTTAGTCGCTAAGTCATGTCCAGCTCTTTGTGATCCCGTGGACTGTAGCCTGCCAGGCTTCTCTGTCTGGGATTTCTCAGGCAGGAATAGTGGAGTGGGTTGCCATTCCCTTTTCCAATTAGTTTCCTAGGACTGTCATATCAAAAAACAACACACTGGAAGGCTTACAAAAACAGAAATCTGTTCTCTCACAGTTCTGGAGGCTAGAAGTCGGAAAGTTTTCAATAGTACCAAGTTTTCTCTGACACTCTGGATAGAATTCTTTTTTGTCTATTCCTACCTTCCAAAGGTATTCAAAAGCAGAGACATTACTTTGCCGACTAAGGTCCGCCTAGTCAAGGCTATGGTTTTTCCAGTAGTCATGTATGGATGTGAGAGTTGGACTGTTAAGAAAGCTGAGTGCCGAAGAATGGATGCTTTTGAACTATGGTGTTGGAGAAGACTCTTGAGAGTCCCTTGGACTGCAAGGAGATCCAACCAGTCCATTCTGAAGAGATCAGCCCTGGGATTTCTTTGTAAGGAATGATGCTAAAGCTGAAACTCCAGTACTTTGGCCACCTCATGTGAAGAGTTGACTCATTGGAAAAGACTTTGATGCTGGGAGGGATTGGGGGCAGGAGGAGAAGGAGACGACAGAGAATGAGATGGCTGGATGGCATCACTGACTCGATGGATGTGAGTCTGAGTGAACTCTGGGAGTTGGTGATGGACAGGGAGGCCTGGTGTGCTGCAATTCATGGGGTCGCAAAGAGTCGAACACGACTGAGCAACTGAACTGAACCTTCCAAAGGTAGGGCTTCCAGGTGGCTCACTGGTAAAGAATCTGTCGATTCTTGGGTTAGGAAAAACCTGAAGGAAATTGAAACCCACTCCAGTATTCTTGCCTGGGCAATCCCATAGGCAGAAGAGCCAAGCAGGCTACAGTCCATGGGGCTGCAGAAAGTTGAATATGACTTAGCAACTGAGCACATGCATGAACTTCCAATGGTAGCCATCAATCCTTGACATTCCTTGGCTTGAAGCTGCGTCACTCTAATTTCTGTCTCATTATAACATGGTGCTTTCCTCATTTGTCTATGTGTTTTCTTATTTTGTTGGATTAGAGCTTATTAAAAAAAAACCTCATCTCAATTTAATTGTACCTGCAAATACCTCATTCCTAAAGTTATAGTCACAAGTAACAGAGTTTAAGATCTCAACATACACTTTCAGGGATACAACAACCCACAACAGACCCTTATTATATTTCAGGCAATATTCAAGGCACGAAGGACACAACAGTTAAGAAGACAAAGAAAGAAATTCTTGTAAATAATGGAAATAACATCATCTTTGTTTTGGGAAAAGAAGGTTTGGTTTCCATAACTGTTCAGAACTTCCTCCTTGCATAATTTCTACATCACAACCATTTTTCATTTTTTTGGAAACATCAATGTTCTTTACAAATTCAGCTTCCTATCATATTTATAGATAGAAAAAAATGGTTTATTTATATGTTCAGTTTAGTAGGTGATTACCCAATAGTAGATTAAAGCTAAAATGTATCAAGGGCACACCCACAAAATTCTCTTGTATCTGTTTAACAGATGTGGAAAAGCTACCCATCTTATTACTCTGATTGTATCACAACATTTGTTAGGCAGCAACAATGGTGTGCACAGCCCTCCAATTATAGAATTAGACATGGTCCTGACTCAGTTGGCATATTGCCAAATTGGACAAAGACTTGATGCAAACAAACATCAGGAAGATGTGAGTAATCATAGGGAAGAAAATTTAGTGAATTAGTGTTTGTTTCCAGTATTATTCATATTATAAATGTTGAAATTCTGGGAGAGTTAAATAGAAAGAATGGAAAATCATATTCAGACCATTAGAGAAAATTAATACATACTTCCTAGAACATTTGAAGAAGTTTGTATAAAAAACTAAATTCTCTCTAGGCAACATGTTCCATACCCTTTTTTGTATATTGTTGCATGGTTTTAGGTCTCGATATAATTTACAATTTTTTTCACTAACAGCTCTATCACATACTGAGAATGGTATGTTAAGAACATTATGATTTAATGATTACTAGTGATTATGAATTTACCAATTTATCCTGTTGACTCTTTCAGGTTTTGTTTTTTATATTTTGAAACTACATTATTAGTTGCATACATTCGTAGGACTCTTATAATTTCTCAGTACATTAAAGTATAAAATCAAATCATTTTATCATATAAAATATATCTCTAGTCCTACTAATATTTCTTGTCTTAAAAACTGTTTGATATAAGAGAGCTAAATCAGTTTTTTTTTTTTTTTTAAGTTAATGTTTTCCACAGTTTGTTGTGATCCACACAGTCAAAGACTTTCGTGTAGTCAATGAAGCAGAAGTAGATTTTCTTTCTGGAATTTCCTTGCTTTCTCTATGATCCAACTGATGTTGGCAATTTGTTCTCTGGTTCCTCTACCTTTTCTAAATCTGTTTTGTAGATCTGAAGGTTCTTGGTTCATGTACTGTTGAAGCCTAGCTTGAAGAATTTTGAGCATTTCCTTGCCAGCATGTGAAATGAGCATGATTGTATGATAGTTTGAAACATTTTTTGGCATTTCCTTTCTTTGGGATTGCAATGAAAACTGATCTTTTCCAGTCCTGTGGCCACTGCTGTTTTCAAAACAGCTTCCATATTGAGTGCAGCACTTTAACAGCATCATCTTTTAGGATTTTAAATAGCTTGGCTGGAATTTCATCACCTCCACTAGCTTTATTATGTTTTTCCCCCAGTTTTAAATGGATAGCTTTTATTTTCATTATTGAGTTTTGAGAATTCTTCATGCATTCTAGATATTAATCTTTTGTTGTATGTGTGCTTTGCACATATCTACCCGCCCCCCCCCCCCCCCCCCCCCATTTAGTTCAGTCACTCAGTCATGTCTGACTCTTTGTGACCCCATGAATCCCAGCATGCCAGGCCTCCTTGTCCATCACCAACTCCCAGAATTTACTCAAACTCAGGTGATTAAGTCAGTAATGCTATCCAAACATCTCATCCTCTGGTGTCCGCTTCTCCTCCTGCCTCCAATCTTTCCCAGCATCAGGGTCTTTTCAAATGAGTCAGCTCTTCACACCAAGTGGCCAGAGTATTGGAGTTTCAGCTTCAGCATCAGTCCTTCCAATGGAAACTCAGGACTGATCTCCTTTAGGATGGACTGGTTGGATCTCCTTGCAATCCAAGGGATTCTCAAGAGTCTTCTCCAACACCACAGTTCAAACGCATTAATTCTTTGGCACTCAGCTTTCTTTACAGTCAAACTCTCACATCCATACATGACTACCGGAAAAACCATAGCCTTGACTAGATGGACCTTTGTTGGCAAAGTAATGTCTCCGATTTTTAATATGCTATTTAGGTTGGTCATAACTTTTCTTTCAAGGAGCAAGCAACTTTTAATTTCATGGCTGCAATCACCATCTCCTGTGATTTTGGAGCCCAGAAAAATAAACTCAGCCATTGTTTCCACTGTTTCCCCATCTATTTACCATGAAGTGATGGGACCAGATGCCATGATCTTTGTTCTCTGAATGTTGAGCTTTAAGACAATTTTTTCACTCTCCTCTTTCACTTGCAAGAGGCTCTTTAGTTCTTTTTCACTTTCTGCCATAAGGGTGGTGTCATCTGCATATCTGAGGTTATTGATATTTCTCCCAGCAATCTTGATTTCAACTTGTGCTTTCTCCAGCTTGTGCTTTTACTATGATGTACTCTGTATATAAGTTAAATAAGCAGGGTGACACTATACAGCCTTGACGTACTCCTTTTCCTATTTGGAACCAGTCTGTTGTTCCACGTCCAGTTCTAACTGTTGCTTCCTGACCTGTGTACAAGTTTCTCAAGAGGCTGGTCAGGTGGTCTGGTATGCCCATCTGTTTCAGAATTTTCCACAGTTTATTGTGATCCACACAGTCAAAGGCTTTGGCATAGTCAATAAAGCAGAAATAGATGTTTTTCTGGAACTCTCTTGCTTTTTCCACGATCCAGCGGATGTTGGCAGTTTGATCTCTGATTCTTCTGCCTTTTCTAAAACCAGCTTGAACATTTGGAAGTTCACACTTCACGTCTTGCTGAAACCTGGCTTGGAGAATTTTGAGCATTACCTTACTAGCGTGTGAGATGAGTGCAATTGTGCAGTAGTTTGAGTGTTCTTTGGCATTGCCTTTCTTTGGGATTGGAATGAAAACTGAACTTTTCCAGTCCTGTGGCTGGCATATTGAGTGCAGCACTTTCACAGCGTCATCTTTCAGGATTTGAAATAGCTCCACTGGAATTCCATCACCTCCACTAGCTTTGTTGGTAGTGATGCTTCCTAAGGCCCACCTGACTTCACCTTCCAGGATATTTTGCTCTAGGTGAGTGACCACACCATATTCTCTTCAAAGGTTGTCACAGAGCGAAGTCTTCATTTTTTTATGTAATCCAACTGTAATTTATTGGGGAAGGTAGTATTTTCATTGCTATTCAGTTCAGTTCAGTTCAGTCACTCAGTCTTGTCCGACTCTTTGCGATTCCATGAATCGCAGCACGCCAGGCCTCCCTGTCCATCACCATCTCCCAGAGTTTATTCAGACTCACGTCCATCAAGTCTGTGATGTCATCCAGCCATCTCATCCTCGGTCGTCTCCTTCTCCTCCTGCCCCCAATCCCTCCCAGCATCAGAGTCTTTTCCAATGAGTCAACTCTTTGTATGAGGTGGCCAAAGTACTGGAGCTTCAGCTTCAGCATCATTCCTTCCAAAGAAATCCCAGGGTTGATCTCTTTCAGAAAGGACTGGTTGGATCTCCTTGCAGTCCAAGGGACCCTCAAGAGTCTTCTCCAACACCACAGTTCAAAAGCATCAATTCTTCAGCTCTCAGCCTTCTTCACAGTCCAACTCTCACAGCCATACATGACTACTGGAAAAACCATAGCCTTGACTAGATGGACCTTAGTCGGCAAAGTAATGTCTCTGCTTTTGAATATACTATCTAGGTTGGTCATAACTTTTCCTCCAAGGAGTAACCGTCTTTTAATTTCATGGCTGCAGTCACCATCTGCAGTGCTACTGAAGCCCAAAATTGAAGGCTCACACTGTTTCCAGTGTTTCCCCATCTGCTTGCCATGAAGTGATGGGACCGGATGCCATGATCTTCGTTTTCTGAATGTTGAGCTTTAAGCCAACTTTTTCACTCTCCTCTTTCACTTTCATCAAGAGGCTTTTTAGTTCCTCTTCACTTTCTGCCTTAAGGGTGGTGTCATCTGCATATCTGAGGTCATTGGTATTTCTCCTGGCAATCTTGATTCCAGCTTGTGCTTCTTCCAGCCCAGCGTTTCTCATGATGTACTCTGCATAGAAGTTAAATAAGCAGGGTGACAATATACAGCCTTGATGTACTCCTTTTCGTATTTGGAACCAGTCTGTTGTTCCATGTCCGGTTCTAACTGGTGCTTCCTGACCTGTATATAGGTTTCCCAATAGTCAGGTCAGGTGGTCTGGTATTCCCATCTCTTTCAGAATTTTCCACAGTTTATTGGGATCCACACAGTCAAAGGCTTTGGCATAGTCAATAAAGCAGAAATAGATCTTTTTATGGAACTCTCTTGCTTTTTCCATGATCCAGCAGATGTTGGCAATTTGATCTCTGGTTCCTCTGCCTTTTCTAAGACCAGCTTGAACATCAGGGATTTCACGGTTCACATCTTGCTGAAGCCTGGCTTGGAGAATTTTGAGCATTACTCTACTAGCGTGTGAGATAAGTGCAATTGTGTGGTAGTTTGAGCGTTCTTTAACATTGCCTTCTTTGGGATTGGAATGAAAACTGACCTTTTCCAGTCCTGTGGCCACTGCTGAGTTTTCCAAATTTGCTGACATATTGAGCGCAGCACTTTCATACCATCATCTTTCAGGATTTGAAACAGCTCAATTGGAATTCCATCACCTCCACTGGCTTTGTTCATAGGGATGCTTTCTAAGGCCCACTTGACTTCACATTCCAAGATGTCTTGCTCTAGATTAGTGATCACATCATCATGATTATCTGGGTCGTGAAGATCTTTTTTGTACAGTTCTTCTGTGTATTCTTGCCACCTCTTCTTAATGTCTTCTGCTTCTGTTAGGTCCATACCATTTCTGTCCTTTATTGAGCCCATCTTTGCATGAAATGTTCCCTTGGTATCTCTAATTTTCTTGAAGAGATCTCTAGTCTTTTCCATTCTGTTCTTTTCCTTTATTTCTTTGCATTGATCTCTGAAGAAGGCTTTCTTATCTCTTCTTGTTATTCTTTGGTACTCTGCATTCAGATGCTTATATCTTTCCTTTTCTCCTTTGCTTTTTGCCTCTCTTCTTTTCATAGCTATTTGTAAGGCCTCCCCAGACAGCCATTTTGCTTTTTTGCATTTGCTATACAGATTACTAAATAGGTTGTAAGAAATTAAATGGTTTTTGCCTATGATCACTGAAGGCATGAACATCTCTCTAGTGTTTTTCACTACAGCACATCAGCTCTGTCAACCATGACTGCATTCTTAGAAAATTAGAAAGATATGAAAATGAGCAGGCAAAATACTGGATGTAGGACCTCACTACATCTACCACCACAACTACCGTCATTCCTATATGGGAAATTGGGGATAAATTAGTGTCATTTTCAGTGACTCTATATCTTGCTTTATTTCTTCCATCTAGACTTTTCTGAATGCAACTAGATTCAGCCAGACTGGAAGACCTAAAATCAACCAGCACTGGGACACATTGCACCTGAACACTTTTGGTGTTACAAGTAATAAATACACTAGGTTTTTGTTGTTTTTGTTTTCTTTAGCTAGTTTTAACAATTCAAAATTATCACTTTAAATTGAATCAAAAGTTATCTCCTTGTCATTTTTTTCTCTGAGAGAATGCCAAGACATAGAGAACAGATATTATTACTTGGAATCAGAAGTCATGTAGTTCACAGTGGGGTCTGCTCTTGGTGGGCTTGTTACCAGAAGTTCAGGCATATATGGATCCTGTCTGGTGCCTAGGTGTATGGGACTGCCTCTAGGACTTTGTTCAGAGGATTTGAGGGAAAGAATCAGTTCCAGGGTCTGCACTTGGGTCCACAGACAGTGAGGCTGTTATCAGGTGTATATATGGTATGTGTGTGTGTGCGCATGCATGTGTGTGTGCTCAGTCATGTCCAACTTTTTGCAACCCCATAAGCTGTACCTCACCAAGCTCTTCTGTCTATGGAGTTTTCCAGGCAAGAATACTGGAATGGATTGCCATTTCCTCCTCCAAGGGATCAAACCTGAATCTCAGACCTGCATCTCTTGTGTCTTCTGCTTTGACAGGCAGGCTTTTTACAGCTGCACTGCCTGGGAATCCCCTAGACTGTGTGGCTCCTGCCAAGTCCCTGAAAGGGCTCCTGCCAGGTCATTGGGTAGGTCCCTGGGCAGGCAGAACTGGCCCTGAACAAGTCTTATGGCTGCTTTAGGACTAAAAGCCCAGTCCAAAGTCTACAGGCCTGGCTCTAGAGGCACAGACATGAATGTCTCCCAGCAGGTCACCAGGTGGGCAGGACCGCTCTTTGACCACAGCTGGGAAAGTAATGCTCAAATTTCTCCAAGCCAGGCTTCAGCAATACATGAAGCGTGAACTTCCAAATGTTCAAGCTAGTTTTAGAAAAGGCAGAAGAACCAGAGATCAAATTGGCAACATCCGCTGGATCATTGAAAAAGCAAGAGAGTTCCATAAAAACATCTATTTTTGCTTTATTGACTATGCCAAAGCCTTTGACTGTGTGGATCATAACAAACTGCGGAAAATTCTGAAAGAGATGGGCATACCAGACTACCTCACCTGCCTCTTGAGAAACCTAAATGCAGGTCAGGAGGCAACAGTTAGAACTGGACATGGAACTATAGACTGGTTTCAAATAGGAAAAGGAGTACATCAAGGCTGTATATTGCCACCCTGCTTATTTAACTTCTATGCAGAGTACATCATGAGAAACGCTGGGCTGGAAGAAACACAAGCTGGAATCAAGATTGCCGGGAGAAATATCAATAACCTCAGATATGCAGATGACACCACCCTTATGGCAGAAAGTGAAGAGGAACTAAAAAGCCTCTTGGTGAAAGTGAAAGTGGATAGTGAAAGAGTTGGCTTAAAACTCAACATTCAGAAAACAAAGATCATGGCATCCGGTCCCATCACTTCATGGGAAACAGATGGGGGAAACACTGGAAACAGTGTGAGACTTTATTTTTCTGGGCTCCAAAATCATTGCAGATTGTGACTGCAGCCATGAAATTAAAAGATGCTTACTCTTGGAAGGGAAGTTATGACTAACATAGATAGCATGTTAAAAATCAGAGACATTACTTTGCCAACAAAGGTCTGTCTAGTCAAGGCTATGGTTTTTCCAGTAGTCATGTATGGATGTGCGAGTTGGACTGTGAAGAAAGCTGAGAGCCAAAGAATTGATGCTTTTGAACTGTGGTGTTGGAGAAGACTCTTGAGAGTCCCTTGGACTTCAGGGAGATCCAATAAGTCCATCCTAAAGGAGATCAGTCCTGGGTGTTCATTGGAAGGACTGATGCTAAAGCTGAAGTTCCAATACTTTGGCCACCTCATACAAAAAGTTGACTCATTGGAAAAGAGTCTGATGCTGGGAGGGATTGGGGGCAGGAGGAGAAGGAGACAACAGAGGATGAGATGGCTGGATGGCATCACTGACTTAATGTACACGAGTCTGAGTGAACTCCAGGAGTTGCTGATGGACAGGGGGGCCTGGCGTGCCACAATTCATGGGGTCGCAAAGAGTCAGACACGACAGCGACTGAACTGAAGTGAACTAGGATAGCCTGGAGCCAAATTAAAGTACCATCTCAGGGTTCAGGCAAACCAAGTTTGGCAGGCTTACTTCCAAGGTCACTGACGGCTGTTTCTCCTGGTGGGCTTTGAGTAGGCAGACCTGCTCATGGACCACAGCTGGGAGTTGTTGGAGCTGAGTCACAACACCACTTTAAGATCTGCTGTCAGATCGAGGTCTGTTGGCTTTCTTTCAGAGGCACAAATAGGCATGTCTCCCTGTGGTTTCTGGGCTGGCAAGACTGCTTCTGGAGTATAGATGAGTGACTGGAGCCCAATGACAGGGCCATTTCAGAATGGAAAGTTATACTGAGTCTGGCGAGCTTGACTCAAAGGGCTTCCAGATTACAGCTGAGTGGGGCTGGAGCCAGATCACTGAAACACTTCATGGGCCATTGCATGGCAGGACAAAGGTCAAATGGTGTAGCTTAGTCCATAGGAGGATGGAGTTTTTTCTTGGTCTGCTAGGACCACACAGTTGGGCACAGGTTTGCCTTTTCAAAGAGCCTTCCTTGGTTTTGGACCTCTCTTAATTTCACAGTCTCCTATATAGATCCCAAGTTCCCACAGAGGTACATTTCTTCTGAGAATGGCTACCAAATTACTTCTGTTGGGAGAGGATATGTGTGAGGGGCTTCCGTCTATTTCATCATCTTGCTAACACCACTCCCTCTGAAGGAAATTTAAATGAGTATTACTAAATGAACAAATCCAATGTAAAAAACTACATACTGTATGATTTTGACTATATGACATTCTAGAAAAGGCAGAATTATTTTTACTATGAAAAAAATTTGAGGGGTAGAAATTGCTAGGAGTTGATGGAAAGAGGGATGAGTAGTAGAACAGAGTATTTTTAGGGCAGTGAAACTACCTTATGTAATACTATCAAGTTGGCCAAAAAGTTCATTTGGGTGTTTCCGTAAGGTCTGTCTAGTCAAGGCTATGGTTTTTCCTTTGGTCATGTATGGATGTGAGAGTTGGACTGTGAAGAAGGCTGAGCCCCGAAGAATTGATGCTTTTGAACTGTGGTGTTGGAGAAGACTCTTGAGGGTCCTTTGGACTGCAAGGAGATCTAACCAGTCCATTCTGAAGGAGATCAGCCCTGGGATTTCTTTGGAAGGAATGATGCTAAAGCTGAAACTCCAGTACTTTGGCCACCTCATGCGAAGAGTTGACTCATTGGA
Organism: Budorcas taxicolor; assembly: GCF_023091745.1. Taxonomy (NCBI): domain Eukaryota; kingdom Metazoa; phylum Chordata; class Mammalia; order Artiodactyla; family Bovidae; genus Budorcas; species Budorcas taxicolor. The sequence continues at coordinate 184,300,941 of NC_068910.1, read as the reverse complement.
AAAGACTCTAATGCTGGGAGAGATTGGGGGCAGAAGGAGAAGGTGACGACCGAGGATGAGATGGCTGGATGACATCACAGACTTGATGGACGTGAGAGTGAGTGAACTCTGGGAGTTGGTGATGGACAGGGAGGCCTGGCATGCTGCAATTCATGGGGTCGCAAAGAGTCGGACACGACTGAGCGACTGAACTGAACAGAACTGAATAGGATTTTCTTATCTTTTTGTTTAGTGGGATTCCTTCACACTTGTTAATATTTAATTTGATTTTTCCTGTTTATTATATGCAATTTTGCACCATAGTGTTTTTGAGCTATCCTGTTTATATTCTATCAGTTTAGCTTTGAAAACATATGGAGAAGTTTTAATTTGTAAAATAACCTCTCAAAAAGTATAAATAGATAAAACCTTTTGGTTCTTAAATATCTGAAAGAAATCAGTAGTGAAATTCTTTGTCCAATGTCTTATGGAAGGTTTTTGTTTTGTTTTTGTCAGTTCCACCTATTAGGGTTTTTAAAAATTTCTTATTGAATATTTAGAGTATCTATATTTTAATACAAATATGGTTCACACTTTGGGGTTCCCTTTGTAACTAATCAGTCAAGAATCCACCTGCAATGAGGGAGCCACAGGAGATGAGGGTTTGATCCCCGGGATGGGAAGAACCCCTGGAGGAGGAAATGGCAACCCACTCCAGCAGTCTCACTGCTCTTTTAACTATAAAACTATATGTTTTATTTAGTATCAAAAGCTAGAAGAAGCAAAATTAACGGCAGTAACATGGCACAAAATACAAAAATTAAGTCACACACAACTTTAGGGACCTATAACCAAACTGAGAAACAGTGGGAAAAGTAACATTGACAAGCTAGACTATGGATTAATTGCAAAAGAACACACATGTTGTAACTGACATATTTATTAATCTGCGCTCTATTTTCCTTTAATTTACTCTCATACCCCATGATACTATTGTTGGGACACTGAATAAGTGTTTACCTTTACCAGTTTTGCTGCATGTACTCATATTTCAGAAGCTATTATGACAAGCAGTTCTTATGACTAAGCTTAAGAGTGGCCTCTGTTTTATTGTGTAATGAAAACAGTGACTCAACTGTGTTTGTAATTCTTACAAGGCCAGTATTTATAGTAAAAAGTACCTTTAGTTTCTATTTCCCTCTCCTCTCTGTTGAAACATATTCAGTTCAGTTCAGTTCAGTCGCTCAGTCATGTCTGACTCTTCGCAACACCAGGAATCGCAGCTCGCCAGGCCTCCCTCCATCACCAACTCCCGGAGTTCACTCACACTCATGTCCATCGAGTCAGTGATGCCATCCAGCCATCTCATTCTCTGTCGTCCCCTTCTCCTCCTGCCTCGCATCCCTCCTAGCATCAAAGTCTTTTCCAGTGAATCAACTCTTCGTGTGAGGTGGTCAAAGTACTGGAGTTTCAGCTTTAGCATCATTCCTTACAAAGAAATCCCAGGACTGATCTCTTCAGAATGGACTGGTTGGATCTCCTTGAAGTCCAAGGGACTCTCAAGAGTCTTCTCCAACACCACAGTTCAAAAGCATCCATTCTTCGGCACTCAGCTTTCTTCATAGTCCAACTCTCACATCCATACGTGACCACTGGAAAAAACGTAGCCTTGACTAGATGGACCTTTGGTGGCAAAGTAATGTCTCTGGTTTTCAATATGCTATCTAGGTTGGTCATAACTTTCCTTCCAAGGAATAAGCATCTTTTAATTTCATGGCTGCAGTCACCATCTGCAGTGATTTTGGAGCCCGAACAAATAAAGTCGGACACTGTTTCCACTGTTTCCCCAACTACTTGCCATGAAGTGATGGGACCAGATGCCATGATCTTCGTTTTCTGAATGTTGAGCATTAAGTCAACTTTTTCACTCTCCATTTTCACTTTCATCAAGAGGCTTTTTAGTTCCTCTTCACTTTCTGCCTTAAGGGTGGTGTCATCTGCATATCTGAGGTTATTGATATTTCTCCCGGCAATCTTGATTCCAGCTTGTGCTTCTTCCAGCCCAGCATTTCTCATGATGTACTCTGTGTAGAAGTTAAATAAGCAGGGTGGTAATATACAGCCTTGATGTACTCCTTGTCCTATTTGGAACCAGTCTGTTGTTCCATGTCCAGTTCTAACTGTTGCTTCCTGACCTGCATATAGGTTTCTCAAGAGGCAGGTCAAATGCTCTGGTATTCCCATCTTTTTCAGAATTTTCCACAGTTTATTGTGATCCACACAGTCAAAGGCTTTGGCATAGTCAATATTACTGATTACCAATAAGAGGAATCTTAAAATTTGGGGCAGAAGCTCTTCAAAACCCATCATGTGATGGAACTGAACCTTTGAGTGGTCATCACACTGAGCCCATAACTGGCTCTTCCCCAGCTGATTCTGGAAATGACTGAATGTTTGTTGAATGGAAAGAAACTCCTTGAGTCAAGTCTTAAGAATTAATGTCATTGTGGATGAGAATAAGTCCTAAGGGGATCACCTCTATTATATGACAGCTGTGGATTATCCCAGCTCCAAAATTTCATCTTCAACATTTGAATACAGCTGATGAACCAGGAAAGATAAAGTCCCATATATGGTTGCCATACCTGCAGCTGCATATGTTATTGTACTTCAGTCAAAGAACAGTTGTTGAGTTGCTAAGTTGTGTCCAACTCTGCATGTCCTACTATTTGCAAGCTTATGGACTGCACCATGCTAGCAATTTCTGCTGAAGAACAGTAAGCATACTTATCATCTCAAGTTAGTTCACAATTACCTGAATACAAACTTTTAAAAATAAAAGAGTTTATTAACTCATACCACTCTATTTACTCCCTTTAAACTTTTGTAATATTTTATTTTGTAATAAAATGGGAATGCTAATTTGGCTTCTGACAGTAATGGTAAACATAGTTTAGGAAGTAGAAGCCCTAAAATGCAATTTTGATGAATAGAAACTTATCCTGTACCCACAAGTCCCAGGAACAAACACAAGCAAGGGAATTCTGATTTGCATAACTAGGAAATGACTAATTATAAGGATTGACTTGTCAATGAATTCTTACCAAACTGATAAATAAGAAAATAAGAGTGCATTCTTCTCTTCATCCAATGAAAGTAATTTTACTTTATTTTAGCTACCATTTTGATATGATAATTTTCGCTAGAAGGTCAAAAACAGACCAAGCATGGGAATCATTTTAGGGAAGAGGTTTTTTCTTCACTAGCAAAATATTCCTGTGATCTTTGCTGGTTATATCCAGAGCAAACTTAACAAAGATCATGTTTATTAAGAGTCCCTTTGGTTTATCCTAGATTATGTTTCAAGGTCTAGTACTTTACTCCTCTTATTATTTCCTCTTTAATATGTTTTCCCTCATTTTAAACTCTCCATTGAGACTGCTTACCAAGTCGATTATCCCCAAACTCTCACTTTATAAGTTAAAAAAATTATATATTCAATAACCTTAGAACAAACATAATTTATAAAAATAATAATTTGCAGTGCCAGCTCTTTGGAGGGATTTTTCCCTCCTCTGTGAATGTGTCTAATGAGAGAATGTGTATCAGGAGGGGAATATACCATTTGGGTTCCCAGATTGCTTGCCCTATTTAGCATTATTATTTTCTTAAAGTTGCAATTAGTATTAGCCTTAAGAAATGAATGAAAATTTGTGATGAATGAAAAAGTTAATAGATGTTAGTACTGTAATTAGCAAGGGTCTGATCTTGCAAGAGCAGTTTTACAACCGCAGTCTTTGGAGGACAGGCAAGTCTCCAGCCTGCCTGCCTGGAGCTTTATGCCACAGAGAAGGATTTCAGTGGAAAAAGGATGAATTGCCCTGCTCTGCCACTTATGATGATAGGGAATGCAAGAAAATGATATGAAATCTGAGTCTCATTCAGCCTCATAGACATAGTCCATCTTTTCCCCAGACAAGTGAGAACAGAATACACTGGAACTTTAAATGTGCTGGGGGAGCAAACAAAATATAATTGAGATGATGTTTTTATCACAAGACACACACACACAAAAAGAGACTGTTAGACTGAAGAAAAGAAACATCTAAATAAGTTTCTGGAAACAAGTTATCCCCTTATTTAGAGCAGAAACAACCTGAATTTCTCATTGTGTATTTTGTCTACCATTTACCCAGAGGGTAACTTTCTCCCTGCCATTGTCCCCTGCCTGAATGGCACAAGAAATGAACTAAGCTGGAAGTAAAAAGTAGTAGAAAAGAAATCTAGAAAAAAGATACAAAGGACTGGGTATAAATAATGCCATTCATATTTGTTCTAAGTGTGAACACAAAACTTTACTATTGAAAAATATATTTAAGACTAACAACATTCAATGTTGGTAATGATGTCAAGAAATGATATCTCTTGTATACTGCCTGTGGGCATGTAAATTGTAACAATGTTCATTGAGGGTTGTGTAGCAGGGTTATACATGAAAAGTATTAAATACAAGAATGCTATTTGAACCTGTAATTATAAGACAAAATAAATAGCCATAAGGAGACAGACCTGACTAAAATAATGTATGTAAAAGTTATGGATGTTCTATCAACACTGCTTAGAATTTAAATAAATAAAAGACAACAAGAAATAACCAATGACTAGGAATAGGCTAAAAAACTACGATGTATCAATAGATGGTACACTAAGTATGAGTTTAAATATAGGGGAATTGATGCAAAGTGAAAATAAAATTATAGAGGAAGAGAGCCTTTCTAATTAAGCACAAAATGATTTTAGTTACCTTAAAATTTAAAATGCTTGTCTGCAGAAGTGGAAAAGAACATCAATAAAAAAACGACAATCTGTGGAAGACTTATTATAATACATAAAGCCAGTAAAATGTATTGATTTACTTAACATGTAAAGAGCTCTTCTGAATCAATATCAAAAACAATAAACAATCAACAGTAAAATGAGAAATGTTCGTGGACAGCCAATTTTCAGATACAGAAATGCAAGCTTCAGTAAGAATTCTTTTACCATATGATTTTAAAATTTTAGTTTAAACAACTATGTAATACCACTCTATCACCTATCATAGTTCAGTTCAGTTCAGTCGCTCAGTCGTGTCTGACTCTTTGCAACCCCATGAATTGCAGCACGCCAGGCCTCCCTGTCCATCACCAACTCCCGGAGTTCACTCACACTCATGTCCATTGAGTCCGTGATGTCATCCAGCCATCTCATCCTTGGTCGTCCACTTCTCCTCCTGCCCCCAATCCCTCCCAGTATCAGAGTCTTTTCCAATGAGTCAACTCTTCGTATGAGGTGGCCAAAGTACTGGAGCTTCAGCTTTAGCATCATTCCTTCCAAAGAAATCCCAGGGCTGATCTCCTTCAGAATGGACTGGCTGGATCTCCTTGCAGTCCAAGGGACTCTCAAGAGTCTTCTCCAACACCACAGTTCAAATGCATTAGTTCTTCGGCACTCAGCCTTCTTCACAGTCCAACTCTCACATCCATACATGACCACAGGATAAACCATAGCCTTGACTAGATGGACCTTAGTCGGCAAAGTAATGTCTCTGCTTTTGAATATACTATCTAGGTGGGTCATAACTTTTCTTCCAAGGAGTAACCGTCTCTTAATTTCATGGCTGCAGTCACCATCTGCAGTCATTTTGGAGCCCCCCAAATAAAGTCTGACACCTATCATAGTGGTGGAGTTTTTTTAACGGTGGTATACAGTGTGAAAGCATTTCATTAAAAAAATAAAAAGTGAAAGTAAAAGAACATAAGTGGCTTCATTCCATTTTTTCTGGATAGGGAATGGTAATGTCACTGTAGATCTATGTGGCAATAGCTGTAAAATATTTTATTTATTTTTAAATTTTAAATTGAAGACTTTATTTTCAGAAGTTCCAATTCTCTTCAACTTGGGAACTGTCATTTGAAGGGAATGTCAGATCCACACTATTCAGCAAGTTCTGTTTCTTGCATGTAAAGTTCTCACATAATAATTCAACTTTAAAACATCTTTTAAAACCTTCCCTGGAAGCTCAGCAGGTAAAGAATCTGCCTGCTATTCAGGAGAGCCAGGTTCCATTCCTGGTTTGGGAAGATCCCCTGGAGAAGGAATAGGCTACCAACTTCAGTATTCATGGGCTTCCGTGGTGGTTCAGAGGGTAAAGGATCCACCTGCAGTGCAGGAGACCTGGGCTCAATCCCTGGGTTGGGATGATCCCTTGGAGAAAGGCATGACAATCAACTCCAGTATTCTTGCCTGGAGAATCCCATGGACAGAGGAGCCAGCTATAGTCCATGGGGTTGCAAAGAATCAGACACGACTGAGCAACTAAGCACAGCAGCACAGTGTGGTGGCTTAATGGTAAAGAATCCTCCTGCCAGTGCAGGAGATATAGGAGATATGAGTTTAAAAGAGGTTGGGGAAATTCTTTGGAAAAAGGAAAGGCAACCCACTCCAGTATTATTGCCTGGAGAATCCCATGGACAGAGGAGCCTAAAGGGTGACAGTCCATAGGGTTGCAGAGAGTTGGACACAACTGAGCACACACACACATAAGTTTAATTAAAAGAACAATTTTTTGTACAAATGTTTAAAACAAGTTTGTGAGACTACAGTGTTGGTGTCATTTTTAAATTTTCTGCAAGTTATTTTAGAAAAATACATTTAAATGTATTTATATTTTTACCTCATAATTACATTTCTAGGTATTTATCTTGCAGAAATACTTAGACATAGCTTACATTTGGGCTTCCCTGGTAGGTCAGATGGTAAAGAATCCTCCTGCAATGCAGGAGACCTAGGTTCAATTCCTGGGTCAGGAAGACCCCTGGAGAGGGAATGGCAACCCACTCCAGTATTCTTGCTTGGAGAATTCCATGGACAGAGAGACTGAAGGACTACAGTCCGTGGGGTTGCAAAGAGTCGGACAAGACTGAAGCAACTTAGCACACAGAACACACTTTTAAAAATTCTTCTTATAACTTACTGTATTTTATAATACATAATTCCTATTTTCCTTTACTTTCTTATATTTTAAAATGTTTATTTTGGATTAATCTTTCATGTTATTCCTTTTTGGGGGAGTTTTGGCAGGCCATATTTTATTTTATTGACTTTCTTTTTCTTCCCTGAATTTCTGCCTTTCTACTTTGAGGTCTCTCTTCAAAAAAGCAATTACTTCATTACTGAAAAATATTGGGTAATTATTGCTCACATCTTTCACAAACTAAGTAGCCCCATTTTTCTGGTAAGTAGCCTTCATCTGTTGGAAAGTTCTGCTATTTTTTTCTTTTCTTTCATAATTATGGTGATATTGCATCCAAGCTGTGCTAGTGTCTTTTTAAAAGTTCATTGTTAAATCAACAAGGATCAGCTATTTGCAAAAGATTCCTTTGGGAAGTTGTTATCGCTTTAGGCACTAAGTCATGTCTGAATCTTTAGCAACCTCATGGATTATAGCCCACAAGGCTTCTCTGTCCATGGGATTTCCCAGGCATCAATACTGGAATGGGTGGCCATTTCCTTCTCCAGAGGATCTTCTGATCCAAGGACCAAACCCGCATCTCTAGCACTGCAGGTAGATTCTTTACCACTAAGCCACCACAGAAGCCCATAGAGAGATACTTTATTAGTATCCCAGATGTTTGATTTTCATAATTCAAGTCTTAATGTCTGAGTTGCTTCACATTCTATGTCTCCATGGTACTTCATAGAACGCCACATTCTTTGTTTCTATAAACAAAACACAATCCGGAAATCCTGCTTGTTCAAAAAAGGGACATGGATATTTCAGTTTTGGTTATGTCTCCTATCTTCAGAACGTACACATTTGCTAGGGTTGCTGGAATCTATTGTGACAACCTCTTGCAGAGTCCTGTCTCTGCTGCTTTTTCTCTCCTCTTCCTCTAATGAAGCTCTTTTATCACATTTTTAGATTTCCCCAAATAGACTTGAAGTCATCACTATTGGAATTGAAATAAACTAATACATTAATGCACTAAGCATTGACTTAAAAATTATTGAATAAAAACATTATTTAATAAGAGTGTTCACCATTCATCATTTTATAGGAAGTTTTACACTTTAAGACATCTGGATCATTGTTCAATTAATATATTATCAGGAAGAATATGTGGATACCTTCTCAGACCCTGCATATTTAGGACTGTGTATGAGTATTATTTCCCTTCAAAAACAGGAATGTGTGTGACAGGGTTTGTTTCCCCTGAAAATCTAGAAGGCATTCTCTGTTGCTTTCTTGCTTTTAAAATGTGTGTGGCTCAGTCTGTGTTCAACTCTTTGTGACCCCATAGACTAGCCTGTCAGGCTCTGGCCATGGAATTCTCCAGGCAAGAATACTGGAGTGGGTTGCCATTTCCTCCTCCCGGTATCTTCCCAACCTAGGAATGAACCTACGTCTTTTGTGTCTCCTGCATTGGCAGGCACATTCTTTACCACTGTGCCACCTGGAAAGTCGAAAATGTCTTTAGCTATACTCGTTTTCTTTAAGTAGCCTAATTTGTTCCCTGGTGACATTATTTTCAAAGATGGACAGATTAGAGTAGCTGTGTTTAATATCATCCTATTGCTGCTGGAGAAGGAAATGGCAACCCACTCCAGTGTTCTTGCCTGGAGAATCTCAAGTACGGGGAAGCCTGGTGGGCTGCCGTCTATGGGGTCGCACAGAGTCGGACACAACTGAAGCAACTTAGCAGCAGCAGCAGCATTGCTGGTGTGGCCACAGAACTTTATCAAAATTTCTTTTTGTATTCGCTAGGACTTTTACTGAATTTTACCCTATCTTTACAGTCTACCAGTTATAGATTTACTGGGGATGTGGACAGGCACCAACTAAATACCTGTGTTTATAATGCTAGCCCCCTTGGCATCTACAAATTAATTCAGAGGAGATTAAACCTCAAAACATTAATGCTAATGCTAACCTGTAAAAGATTTATTTTTTCCAAACCTCTTTTAGTTTTCCAATTTTAATAAGAAAACAAAAACCTTGAAACAGGAAATTGGACTTTAGTCTCCACAAAAGTATTTATGATGAAAATATCCAAAGAATTTCTTATTTGGCCAATTATCTTACTTTTAAGCTAATTTCAAAATATGATTATCAAATGTTCTTAACTGTTGAAATCGTTATTGAAATAAACATACAGTATCTCAACATTATTCTCTTTACAATTATCAGTTCTTAGGATTTTTATGTTCAAATATGCATGTAAAAATCAATCTCCATACTTTACAGTCACATCTCAGGTAAAATTATACAGAAAATGAATTATTTAATGCTCATTAAATCAGATTCTTCTAGTTCATGCACTATTCACTGTTTTAATGAAATGAATAGACCTCTAGTTGCCTGAAAGAGTTATTCAGCTTCCAAAAGTGCTTGGCTTCCACCCAGAAAGGAGTTTACACAGTGACACTTTATGAGCGATAAAGTGATATGAAGAGGTACTTATACACGCACAAGAGCACACATCTGCTAATAACTGGAATTGCTCTCAGTGTCTTTAGCAGCTTCTTATGAATGTCTTCAACAGTGCGAATTTTCATCTTTTTAGGGTGGACCTGCTCTTTGGTGTCATCTCCTAGGAAAAAATGCACAGCTGCATTGTTCAGTTTGCAAAACTCACAGAAAATCTTTTTATTTTATTTTTTTAATTGGAGAATAATTACTTTACAAAGTAGGAAATCTTCCAGTAAACTAAAAATAAAAGTATTGCACATGGTAGCTTTATGACATTATTGGAAAAGCAAATTAAGAAGTTAGAAACATTTTACATTTCTGAAGCAGGAATATCTTAAATTGTAACCCAATAATAAAAAAAATTAAAGATTTACCTATGTCTTGTCTAGTAATGAGTTTTAACATCCAAGGAAATGGCAACTCATTCCCGTATTCTTGCCTGGCAAATCCCATGGATAGAGGGGCCTGGCAGGCTACGGTCCATGCGGTCACAAAGAGTCAGATAAGACTGAAGCGACTTAGCACACAAGCTAGGCCACATAAATGATAATCAATAACAGCATAAAATTTAGTTGAAAACAACTTTAAGGGGTACATATTCATAAATTTAATTCCTTTTTTGTATTTAAAAAAATGATTGGAATATAGTTGCTTTATAATATTGTATTAATTTCTATTGTACATCAAAGTGAATCAGCTATATGTATATATATTTTCCCTCTTTTCTGGATTTCCTTCTCATTCAGGTCACCACAGAGCACTCAGTAGAGTTCTTTGTACTATACAGTAGATTCTCATTAGTTATCTATTTTATACATAGTATCAATAGTGTATATAAATTAATCCAGTCTCCCAATTCATCCCACTTCCATTTTCCCCCTTTGCTATCTATGTATTTGTTCTCTGCATCTGTTTCTCTATTTCTGCTTTGTAAGATCATCTGTACCAATTTTTACTCTTCTGGTTTACTAGGAAGTGTATCTTTTCTCTTTTTAGACTATACCCATTGACTCCTACTTCTGAGATCTTGATTCCGGCATTAATAACTTTCTTTTTAAGATAGCTTTAATTTGTTTCTCTCTACTTCATCTGGTCTTCCATATTCAAGAATGTAGAGTTATCCTTTATGCTTAAACAACCCTTAATAACTATCATCTAATATCTTTGGGGTTTAGTGAAAGGTAGAAGAGAGACAAATCATTCTGTGTCTTGTATGCACTATTAAATATTTTAGTCTTTATTCTAAAAAAAAATTAAGGCATTTATAAGAGCACTGAAAAGGTACTGAACGTAGAAGAAGTTATATAATAAGTTCTGGATCTCGAACAAATTATCCTTCCTATAGGAAATAAATTTGGTGGTCAAGTGAGTTAATGGTTGGAGACACATTTAGAAACTAAAGGTGAATATGGGTTGACTCTTGAGTTTCTAGCTCACAGACCTAGATCGGCAATGTATCTATTTCCTGAACTTGGGAATTTAAGTTTATTAGAGGAAAGATTCTAGAAGATGCCATGAGTTAAGAGTACTTTGGAGATGTCTAGGTGGAACTGTAGAAAAGGTAGCAGGGCTTGTAGGCTTTAACAACAGTAAAGTCTGGGTTAGAGATAAACATTTGGAATTCATGTATTAAGCTATAGACATGAATAAGATTGCACAGAATAAGATTGCATGAAAAGAGATTAGAAAATGATAAGAGAATAAAAGACTAAGCTTAGAATAATTACACAGTCAAGATAGGAAGATGTCTGCAATGGAGATTTAATAAATAGCCAGAGTGCAGTTCAGTTCAGTTCAGTCACTCAGTCGTGTCCAACTCTTGTGACCCCATGAATCGCAGCACACCAGGCCTCCCTGTCCATCACCATCTCCCGGAGTTCATTCAGACTCACATCCATTGAGTCCGTGATGCCATCCAGCCATCTCATCCTCTGTCATCCCCTTCTCCTCCTGCCCCCAATCTCTCCCAGCATCAGAGTCTTTTCCAATGAGTCAACTCTTCGCATGAGGTGGCCAAAGTACTGGAGCTTCAGCTTTAGCATCATTCCTTCCAAAGAAATCCCAGGGTTGATCTCCTTCAGAATGGACTGGCTGGATCTCCTTGCAGTCCAAGGGACCCTCAAGAGTCTTCTCCAACACCACAGTTCAAAAGCATCAATTCTTCGCCACTCAGCTTTCTTCACAGTCCAACTCTCACATCCATACATGACCACTGGAAAAACCATAGCCTTGACTAGATGGACCTTAGTCGGCAAAGTAATGTCTCTGCTTTTGAATATGCTATCTAGGTTGGTCATAACTTTCCTTCCAAGGAGTAAGCGTCTTTTAATTTCATGGCTGCAGTCACCATCTGCAGTGATTTTGGAGCCCAAAAAAATAAAGTCTGACACTGTTTCTACTGTTTCCCCATTTATTTCCCATGAAGTAATGGGACCAGATGCCATGATCTTCGTTTTCTGAATGTTGAGCTTTAAGCCAACTCTTTCATTCTCCTCTTTCACTTTCATCAAGAGGCTTTTTAGTTCCTCTTCACTTTCTGCCACAAGGGTGGTGTCATCTGCATATCTGACGTTATTGATATTTCTCCCAGTAATCTTGATTCCAGCTTGTGCTTCTTCCAGCCCAGTATTTCTCATGATGTACTCTGCATAGAAGCTAAATAAGCAGGGTGACAATATACAGCCTTGACGTACTCCTTTTCCTATTTGGAACCAGTCTGTTGTTCCATGTCCAGTTCTAACTGTTGCTTCCTGACCTGCATACAGATTTCTCAAGAGGCAGGTCAGGTGGTCTGGTATTCCTATCTCTTGAAGAAGTTTCTACACTTTATTGTGATTCACACAGTCAAAGGCTTTGGCATAGTCAATAAAGCAAAAATAGAAGTTTTTCTGGAACTCTCTTGTTTTTTCCATGATCCAGTGGATTTTGGAGAGGCCTGACAGAATGTGATCCAGTCGAGAAGGGAATGGCAAGCCACTTCAGTATTCTTGCCTTGAGAACCCCATGAACAGTAGGAAAAGGCAAAATGATAGGATACCAAAAGAGGAACTCCCCAGGTCATTAGGTTCCCAATATGCTACTGGAGATCAGTGGAGAAATAACTTCATAAAGAATGAAGGGATGGAGCCAAAGCAAAAACAATACCCAGTTGTGGATGTGACTGGTGATAGAAGCAAGGTCCAATGCTGTAAAGAGCAATATTGCATAGGAACCTGGAATGTCAGTTCTGTGAATCAAGGCAAATTGGAAGTGGTCAAGCAGGAAATGGCAAGGGTGAACGTCAACATTCTAGGAATCAGCGAACTAAAATGGACTGGAATGGGTGAATTTAACTCAGATGACCATTACATCCACTACTGTGGGCAGGAATCCCTCAGAAGAAATGGAGTAGCTATCATGGTGAACAAAAGAGTCCGAAATGCAGTACTTGGATGCAATCTCGAAAACCACAGAATGATCTCTGTTCGTCTCCAAGGCAAACCATTCAATATCACAGTTATCCAAGTCTATGCCCCAACCAGTAACGCTGAACAAACTGAAGTTGAATGGTTTTATGAAGACCTACAAGACCTTTTAGAACTAACACCCCCCAAAAATGTCCTTTTCATTCTAGGGGAATGGAATGCAAAAGTAGGAAGTTAAGAAACACCTGGAGTAACAGGCAAATTTGGCCTTGGAATGTGGAATGAAGCAGGGCAAAGACTAATAGAGTTTTGCCAAGAGAATGCACTGGTCATAGCAAACACCCTCTTCCAACAACACAAGAGAAGACTCTACACATGGACATCACCAGATGGTCAACACCAAAATCAGATTGATTATATTCTTTGCAGCCAAAGATGGAGAAGCTCTATACAGTCAACAAAAACAAGACCAGGAGCTGACTGTGGCTCAGATCATGAACTCCTTATTGCCAAATTCAGACTTAAATTGAAGAAAGTAGGGAAAACCGCTAGCCAGAGTTAGGAATAAGGAAATTTTAACATAAATTAAGCCAAGGAAAGATAACTATATAAGGAAAAATTGTCAACAGCACCAAATCTAGCTTGGAGTTCAAAAGAAGCAAAAAATGTCCATTGAATTTTAGAACATGGAAATCCATGTGTATCTCAGCCAGAGCTGTTTTGGTGATATCATAGATCATCCAATTCCTTGTAGACTACTAATAAAAAAGTTATATATTTATGCTTGCCACAGTGATTTACCAGTCAAAATAAACATTCTATATTCAGCCTTATTTCTCTTTGAACTCTGTTTGATGATGATATTAAGTACCCTTCTTTATTTGTTTGTTATTTTTTTTCAATGCCAAAGTTCGCTTCCAACTCTTCTTTCCTTGGTTCTTTCTGGTTCCTACTTAGGGTTTGGGCTTCCCAAGTGGCTCAATGATAAAGAATCTGCCTGTCAATGCAGGAGACTCAGGAGATGGGCTTCAATCTCTGGGCTGGGAATATCCCATGGAGGAGGATATTGCAACCCACTCCAGTATTCTTGTCTGGAAAATTCCATGGACAGAGAAGCCTGGCGGGCTAGAATCCATGGGATAGCAATGAGTTGGACACCTCTGAGCTAGCTCACATCTAGGGTTTGCTCGTTCATTTGGTTCTCTCTTCAACTAGTTTCTCTTCCAACTTTTCTTTGTAAAAATACTTTTAAGATGATAATAATTGCTTGGAATACTACCGTTGCTGCACAATAGGCACATACTAATGGCTGCTGCTGCTGCTGCTAAGTCGCTTCAGTCGTGTCCGATTCTGTGCAACCCCATAGACAGCAGCTCACCAGGCTCCTCCATCCGTGGGATTTTCCAGGCATGAGTACTGGAGTGGGGTGCCATTGCCATCTCTGATACTAATGGCAGGACAGCCAATGATACAATGATAATTTTTTTTTATTTTACCTACAGGAAATATCATTGCATTTCTTATTAGTTAATAATTTATGGATGAGATTGTAGAATCTAACTTGTTCTAAAATCTTAATAATTCCAGAGTCCAACTTTGAGAAGGACTAGAATGGCAGAAAGTGAAGAGGAACTAAAAAGCCTCTTGATGAAAGTGAAAGAGGAGAGTGAAAACGTTGGCTTAAAGCTCAACATTCAGAAAACGAAGATCATGGCATCTGGTCCCATCACTTCATGGGAAATAGATGGGGAAAAAGTGAAAACAGTGTCAGACTTTATTTTTTTGGGCTCCAAAATCACTGCAGATGGTGACTGCAGCCATGAAATTAAAAGACGCTTACTCCTTGGAAGAAAAGTTATGACCAACCTAGATAGCATATTGAAAAGCAGGGACATTACTTTGCCAACTAAGGTCTGTCTAGTCAAGGCTATGGTTTTTCCAGTAGTCATGTATGGATGTGGGAGTTGGACTGTGAAGAAGGCTGAGCGCCGAAGAATTGATGCTTTTGAACTGTGGTGTTGGAGAAGACTCTTGAGAGTCCCTTGGACTGCAAGGAGATCCAACCAGTCAATTCTAAAGGAGATCAGTCCTGGGTTTTCATTGGAAGGAATGATGCTGAAGCTGAAGCTCCAGTACTTTGGCCACCTCATGTGAAGAGTTGACTCATTGGAAAAGACTCTGATGCTGGGAGGAATTGGGGGCAGGAGGAGAAGGGGATGACAGAGGATGAGATGGCTGGATGGCATCACTGACTCGATGGAGGTGAGTCTGAGTGAACTCCGGGAGATGGTGATGGACAGGGAGGCCTGGCGTGCTGCGATTCATTTGGTCACAAGGAGTCGGACACGACTGAGCGACTGAACTAAACTGAACTGAGAATATTCTAATTCACCAAGATTTAGAACCACTGATTTAAGCAAAATTTTCCTTTAGATTTGCAATTTGAAGTGAAGTGAAGTTGCTCAGTCGTGTTCGACTCTTTGCGACCCCATGGATTGTAGCTTACAAAGCTTCTCTGTCCATCCCCATGGACTGTAGCCTACAAGGCTTCTCTGTCCATGGAATTATCCAAGCAAGAGTACTGGAGTGGGTTGCCATTTCCTTCTCCAAGATTTGCAATTATGTGATGACAAAAAAAAAGTTTGAAAATAGATGTAGTTTGAAGTGAGTGTGAATAGAAAGGGTAATACTGAGCTCCTAGTGTAAGGCAGATATTGTTTTAGGTATTCTATGTGTTTCTATGTGCTTCTGTTTTAGATGTATTTTATAATCTTTGCTTCAAGTCAGGAAATCAAGACTGGTTAATCACTTTTACTCAAGATGTAAAGCTAATAAATGACAGTAACAGGATTTAAATTTAGTTCACTAAAACTTTTAATTGCATGCTTTTCTCACTTTTGTACTCAGTAGGCTTTTTCAAAGTTGCACAATATTCCCGAAGACAAAAAAGTATGGATGGTTACATCGAGATCCTAATACTTCATTCAACAATTAAGTTGTAAAAAAGTTTCCATGGGTCAAAATCTTAGGTAATGTAGTTATATTTGACTTGATATTTGTGTATACTTTGAAGTGAAAATGGATGGTTTCCTTTTGAGAACATAGCTAACCATGGGGTTCACTGCATTTCAAATACAATGAAGTCATGCATTAAACTCTGGCTCTGAAATTACAATGTGAATTATTCCATAGATAATCTTCTCTAGCCATCAAGTTCTAAGCATCAGTTTTTAACCTTTCAATTTCATTAATGATAGACTCTCAAAAGACCAACCCTCTAGTTGCATTGTTATAGTAGCTTGTACATTTATGGTGACTAACTAATAATATAGACTTTTAATATACAACACATAAAAGAAAGGCATGTGATGTCAAGTTTCTTTATTTTAGGAAGCTTTTGTTACATCAAGATTCTGTACAAAATGAAATCACTATTTGTGTGAATCACTGTTCCCCCAAATCAGGCATTATCAATAACATGACAGATTCAGTTCATCCCTTAAGTAGAAGGTGGGGGAAAACAAAATATCTCCTTAATAGGTATGATTATTTTTGAGTTTACTTAGAGCACAATATTAAGGTGATATCCTTTGAATATTTACCCTAAGATTTAAAATTGTGGTTGTAAATGTTAAACTTTGAAAAGTATCTTTAGAAAAGAGAATAAGTGAAATTTAGGACTTTTTGATTTTTTTCTGTTGCTTCAAAACTTTGGTGATTCTTGCACTAATGTGTATCTAGATTTTCAATATTTCCCATACTGAATAGAAAATAAATGTTTTCTGAAACTTACTAAATTTAAACAGTTAATGTTTGTTTGAATAATAAATTCAAAAGGAATTCATAAACAAGCCTTCCATAAATAAAACTTATATTACATTCCTGAAACTCATGACCTTTTGAGTAACACTAGGTCATTTAATTGCTTCTGTTTTTTGGAATTTGAATAATTCATTATTTTTTGGTCATAGGCATAAGTAGTCACCTAACTATATACTCTTATACATGTGTAATGCATGCTGTTTCCTTAGTGACAAACAGTAATCATGTGTTTAAAGTGTATTGTAAATTATTATGAAAGTGTTTAAAATATATTTATAGTAAAATAGACTTAGTTTCCATTTTTGCCATTTTAAAGTGAAGCTAAATCTTTCAGATTAGGAATGATTTTACCTTTAGGGTCTATTACAATTTATGACTTCACTCCACTTCTTTGTTTTGTTTTCCTGTTCCCCAGTTACTTTAAGGAATGTGAATCTCAGTAAGTTACATTTATTTTGAAATAAAAATATAGCTCAAACAAGTTTCATTGCCAGTGGAAATTTTCTAAAGGTGTCTGTATTTTTTAAAGAAACTGTGATTTATTTACACATTCCCTCTCTGTAAGACACTCTGTTCTATCATAATAAAACCTACAAATAAAAGATCTGCTCTATGGAGCAATGTTGATATAATACTAAGAGTACAAACATAAGACTTGTTTGTCAAGAGGGTTTCCAAAGATTATTTCATCAAAATAAAAATATAACACTTAGAAATTTCCATTATACACTTGAAATTTTGAAAATATTCATGGAAGATTATAATAACACATCCAATTTTCTTATACATCTAATTAAGCACTGCTACATATTGATGAGGAAACTAATAATTTTACTGTATTTTATAATGACTTTGAAAAATAACCTGGTTTTTCTCCTAAAACAATTATTTTCTCAATGAATTGACATCTTAAACCATTCAGATGATTTTTTACGCTAATCCAGAATTTAATTTCACTTTCTCAATCTGAAGAGGAACGTATAGGCCCAACTTTACTTTCAAATATAAGTCAGATCCACATAATAATATATTTATATATGTTCATGTGTCTATATTTAAAACATGAGTAGTAAAATTTACTATTTCTATTCTAAACAGGAAAATTAACTAATTCTTGCTCTTTTTGTCTGGGGAATATCAAAAGTAATTTTTCTTAGAGTTACTAGTTTATAATTAAAAATTTCAGCTCAGCTAGCTTGGCTACTCTCCCTTATGTTTTGCAACCCAATCAACCATGACTGTTGCTGATTAAATTTATATATATTTTTATGTGGCATTGACACAAATTCTAGAAAATCAAAGACCGAGTAGTAAGTAAAAAGGATAGAGACAAATAAAAAAAATCCTCTTTATAAGTGTAATCATAGCAAAAATGTAAAAAGGTATGAGAGCACTTTTAAAGTTTATTAGGGATTTCAGTTTGACATAGTGTGTGTGTTAGTTGCTCAGTCGTGTCCAACTGTTTGTGATCCTATGGACTGTAGGTCTCTGGGCTCCTCTGTCCATGGAATTCTCCAGGCAAGAATACTGCAGTGGGTTGCTTTGCCCTCCTCCAGGGGATTTTCATGACTCAGGGGTTGAACCAGCATCTCCTGCATTTCAGGCAGACTCTTTACCCTCTGAACTACCAGTAATTCAGCTCTATTTATACCTTGATTGCACCCTCCTTGGGTTTTGGGGATTTGGTTTTGTTTACATAAATACAATCTTCTCAGAGGGATTTCTCACATAGTCTAAATAAATATTCGAAAGGTAAAGTTAAGAATCAATGTAATATGCAAAATCACCTGTCATGACTATCTAGAATATGGTAGGTATTTGTCAAATCAATTGAAAGATGGCACGCTAGTAATTAGGGAGACATATTTGTATGTATTCTGAATATATAGTAACTTGGTATAGTTCTCGTATGTTTGCATTTTGAGAGTTTCAATGAAGGAGCTGTCATTTAATTTGCTCGACTTTGTTTTAATTGATTTTTCAGAGAATTCCTTATGGTAGCAATGGTTCCCCAGGGTGCCAATTTTGAATCATGCTATGCTTAATTTTTTAAAAATCAACCCGCTTAGGCAAATGCATTCATCAATCTAGGAAGAAAACTATTGAGATATTTCCTTTTAGACTGATACCTAAAGTATGTGAGATTTTCTTCTGCTCATTTAAACTAGGCATTTTAAACAGTTTTAGTATACTTTTTATAGCATTTATGTCTCATATAATCATCAAAGATGTGCTTGAAACTATCAAGGAGGGCAATACTCAGCAAGGTTGACACCAACTATGTTGTGACAGATTACACTGACGGAGTTAGAAACATTTTCAAGATTGAGTTGTGACCAATGATGGGTTTTGTTTGCTTGTTTGTCTTGGTATTTTCACCTGCTTTCCCTGTTTGACTCAGACAAAAGCAGTACTTCATTATATTGTGTGCAGAGAAACTTGATAAATAATAGAGATAACAAAGAAGATTATACGTATATATACTTTATGTATCTTTACTAAGCACTTTGTTAAAAAAGAAATCAGTATGGGGCTTTCACCAGTATTATCTAATTTAACCCCTAGGCACTGTTGTGCTGGATGGACCAGCTCCTCTTGGCCCCACAGGAGATGACTGTTCAATGTTCAAGAATGTCTTGAGCTGAGTTGCTGAACACAGCTATTATACATAAATTATAAAGACATGAAATAAATTACACTAAAAACAAAGATAATAAACTCTTCAATTCCAAATTATTTTACTATATTCCACTAATATCTTTGCGTTTGGGTTTTTATTACAATTATTACATCTGTATGGTGGAAATATTATATAAAATAATATAAGGTGAAGTACTGTATTAGTCAATATAATGCCGTGTAACTGCTCTCTCTTCCCAGCTCTGCACTGGAAGTTTAACTTTGGCAGTTGTTGCTTAGTCGCTAAGTCCTGTTTGACTCTTTTGTGACCCCGTGGACTGTGGCTCACCAGGCTCCTCTGTCCATGAGATTTCCCAGGCAAGAGTACCGGAGTGGGTTGCCATTTAGCTGGAAATGATTTTTATAAGCAGAGAGCAAATGCTGTAAACCAGACATTTGCAAGCATTTACTGTTACAGCACAGGTCTAGCAGTTCAAACAAAGACATAGACTATTTTACAGAAGTGGAAACTTAAAGAAAGTGGAAACTTGGAGAAATACTGATTTACCAATGCCACACATAACTTTTTCACCCAGCATATTTTACCTGACTCTAAACCAAAATTTCTTTGTTTGATGCTTCATTACCTGGTAAATTCTAACGGCATCAAAGTGGCTAACTTCTTTGAGCTCTTCCCTGGATGCCAGATTCTTTGAAAAGAACATGATATGCCTTATCTTAATTGTTACAGAATAGTTTGCAACCTTCATCTTTATTTTATAGATGAATGAAGTGTGGCTGTGAGAATTTATTTGCTTTCTCCACAGTGAGGACTTGAACTGAAACCTACCAGAGTTCTATTCCCCTACCTACCCAAACAACATTCGAAGAGTGATTTAAGGCAAATAAAGTAGACTGAGAAACTGTTTATGTATGAACTTTTTCAATATTGGCATCAGACTTGAGTCTACTTTTATTTTTACTTTGATTCTTACTTATTTTTAAATAACTGCAAATCTGCTGCAAAATTCACCTTTCTCTTCATTCCTTTCTGATGCTGGTGAAAAGAGAGAGAGAGAAAAAAAAAAAAGGCTTCCCCTCACCCTTCACTCAGTAAGTGCAAAGATGTCTCCTTAGGATTTTCTAATTTAAGCCTGACCTTTGAAGAAGCCAAATTCTAACATAAGTTGAGGCATTAAAAAGAGGCTTGGCTTGAGTCTTATTTTAGGAAACATTTTCAGGAATTGCATTACTATTTGAACATAAAATATTACTCTTTAAATTCACTTTTCAAAGCTATTTTAAAGCACTTTGATTAAATATTATGTTTAAATAATGAGAAAGACTAAAATATAAAATGATAACATTAGAAAATGTTTTAATAAAAGAACAAAGTCCTTAATAAGACATCAAAGTTTTGGTTAAAGAAACTTTGAGAAGCAAGAGTAATGAAATGCAGTTAAGAAAGGAGTGCTAAATATCATAAACTAAATAAATCTTTGTAACAGAAAAAAAAAGACAGAGAGAGAAAGTAATTAAAGGAAACAGAAACTCAGTCTGGTAAAAACAAAGAAGCAAAGTTGGTGTCTTTATAGTTTCCAGAATGGCCACCATCCAATGAAGATGTTGTTATTTTGGGCTAACATATTCTTTTCTAAATTACACATAAACTCATTTACAAATAAGCCATATTCAAATATATTTTGAAAATATACATTTATTCTTTTGTTGTTAACACATTTCTTTGATGATTTCTTCTGTTCCTAGATGGAGTTATGTCAATAGAAAAAATTCCCCATTTAAAGATAACTTAATGCCTGAATTAATTTTTAACCTAATCATAGCCAGTGCTTGAAAGCAATAAGATCATATCCTAGTATGTATATGTATTGCTTACTGAATATCACTTTTTATCACTAACTCCATATAATTTGAATAGAGTTGAAACCCAACTAATTGGATTCTAATTTTCTACCTTTCAAAGAATCATCATTTTTTATTGTGTCAAGAATTCACTAAAAAATATGTTATGTTTTGTTTTGTTTTCCCCAGGACTTAAGGAAAAATCTTCACAGGTGAACCGTGAAATCTCTGTGAGCATGTCACTATCACCACAACTTCACTAAAAAAAAAAAAAAAAGTATCTGGAATAATATAAAAAGCCTTTAAACATTCAGAAATTTAGGTAGTGGTACTAAAAAAGACATATAAACTATCCTATCATAGCATGTATACAATTTTGAAACAAAAATGAGTGATGCTGATATTTGAGGCTCAAGAAAAGATAGCTAAACAAAATTCATTTTTGTTCTTTTCACAGACTGAAAAATCTTTTGTTCAGATGATACATTAAGAATGGAAAAATTATACACTTACTCAGACTTTATATACTAAGTTGTTTTATTGTCCATTAGTTTTTCAGATAATACAAATACAAGCTAAATGATTAACAGACTCAATTATTTCAACTTGAAGTGTGTTAAGAATATGGTTTTCATATAGAACTGAAATTCTAGTTCTTTTAATCATTCAGATTTTTTGGTTTATATGACATGCATTTTAGAGTATCACTAGGTCCAAAAAATGTCACAAATAATACTTTCATAAACAGACATATTTATTTGATTGGCAAACTGATTTTAGTCACATTTTCAAAGTTATAATTTTGCTTTTAAAATTATCTTCTAAAAATATATCTTGAATTGCCAATATTATGATGAAATTACTTTATGGTATGTTATCTTCTCATTAGATTTATTATTAATATTTATGTCTTAAATGTGCAAGTTCAAAGTTTTAGTTGTTTTTTTTTAAATGATCTGAGTACTATTGAAAATAGTAAGCTGTGATACAGAGACAAAAAAACATATTTTATTTTAATTATATAATGATTTTATTATTTTTTCTCTTACATTGTTTAAAACGTGATAAATTACCAAAAATTAATGAATTTAATTAAAAAAATTAAGATTTAAGTAACTGTAGGCACTTTAATTACTTTAAAACATGCAATTCAATTTTTCAATGTTGTTAATATATATTAACCAATGATACCAATAACTAACAAGAAAATATGACAAAGGTCATTTTTCCAAGGCACACACTCTCATACTGTTTCTTTTTATATTTTCTTAAACATTTAGGTTTTTTTCCCACATGTAACAGACATTGTTATTAATGAATGTTGAATCATTAAAAATCTTTAACAAAGTGATTCTATTAGATGATGTATTTCAATTAGTAGCTTAATAAAACAGAATTTGAATAAATATCACATAATTTTATACTCAAGAATTGGAATAAATTTATCCTGAAACTATAGTCAGTAGAGTGGATAAACAGAAGAGGTAAAAAAAGAATTACATATAATTACGTCAGTCCAATTATTTTATTGTTTATTAAATTTATTTATTATGTGTATGACTTTTTTGTGTTAAAACATTACTGAGAAGGCAGTGCTAGGCTTTTTTATTCATATTATCATTTGCAGATATACTTGAAGGTGACCATATCTGATAATGAAATCTTGGATTCTGTAAGGTGGAAAAGAAATTTGACAAAATGGAAATTGTCCATCCCAGTCAGTTATTTTATGATAAATTTAGATATTGCCATGATTGCTAAATATCTAAATACTAAATAGGAATAGAAACCATCACTTGAGAGTTTAGAAGCAGAATGGGAGAGAAGTGGAAGGAAATAGCTTCAGCTGCTGTATTTGGTTCAAGTCACAGTGACATATTAAGGAAGTGTGTTATTTATCAAAGATTGTCTTTTGGCTATAAATTGTTCATTAATAGATTTCCACTTGCTTCACCATTTCGTGAATATGAAGGAGTAGTTAAATGATGATACATAGCTTTGTACCAGGATGATACATAGCTTTGATGTATTAACTTAGTCTGAATTCGATAGAAACTTTGCTACTTGTGTGTCAAAAGTGAAATGATTTTAGAGGTTGAAAATATTACTGCTTGGATTTTTAATTTGCACAGTAAATTTTAGAGAAAACTATATATTTTGTGGAATATTAATCTTACTGTGAAGTTCTTGTTGTGTTACTTTTATTAACAAAAATAGCTGCTTTCCAATTATTAGACATTAAAAAACCCCCCAAAACCCTTGTCATACATTTGTTAACTGCATTGTAGAACTGGAAGAGGCCTCAGAGATTATCTAATCCCATCTCTGTATTTTCCTTGGAGATAGAACTGAGGCCAGAGGAATTAAATAATGTATCCAAATTACATAGCTACTTAAAGGCCCTTAAAGGATATTTATCCCAGGAAATTTAGAAAAAGAATGATACCACGTAGCATCCATTTCCTTTTACTTTACTCATTAGAATTACTCTGAATCTGGGAAACTACAAAACATCTAGGGTATAATAGATGTCCCCTTGTGGGACAAAGTAGTAAGGCTTTATGCGTATGACTCTATGTATGTGTGCGTGCGTGTGTGTGTGCGTGTGTGCATGTGTGCGTGCGTGTGTGCATGTGTGTGTGCGTCTGGGGATCACTGGACTTCTCCAGTTTATTTTCTATGACCTTGTCTATAACTTTAAGTATCAATGACAAATATTCCTTTCTGTGGGCCTACTTTGAAGCTTCATGCACTTTTTGTTAGGGTTTTATTTTTTTATTCTTTCATGTAACTCTTTACTTAAATGAATATTAAGAATTAAGAGGTTTAAAACTAGGAAGAAGGCATATATCTATGTTTAAAAAGTGACCCAGAACTATACTTCAGCTGTTCCAAAGACTGTGTTGAAACAGAAAATTATCTCAGCACAGTGTGGTAAAAACTCGGTGCATATTGTGATTCCCCTGTTGTAACCATTGCTGATGCCAACACATGTTCTGCATAAGCAGAGAAACACAAATTGAACTCAAAATGCCCCGAGAGTATTGTCCTTCATAACACCCTGGTGTCCCATGTGTAGCTGAATGAATAACAAATGACTGAGCTATTAAGATACTAAACAAAAGTCATCTAGGTCCATAATATTGATGTTAAAGCATCTCGATACTGTATTAGCTTTCATTAATTTGTGTAGAACAAATCTTTCTGTCTTAAAAAAAGAAATGCGCTGACTTGGCGGTAACTTGCTCCAGGAATATTTTTTGAAGGGGAAACCTGCTATAGCTTTTTTTAGCAGTTGTACATGTTTAATATTACAAACATGTCTACAAATGTGTGATTATGCAACTTCAAGAATTTTTTCTAACAAAGTCTAGTCCTTGATGTTGGCGTTTATCAGTTTATCTTCATCATAAACTTCAAATATGCAACTAAAATGGAATCTGTCCAATAGTTGAAATATACAGCATTTACAGCTGTATATGTGTGCCAGACTTTTTCTCAGTATGACTAAACTCAAAAATTTTCAAATTGATTTGAGAAAGCATGAGTTAAGGTAACAAAGTTTAGTGTATTAAAATATGTACATATATACACATAGTCCCTTCTCTACAGAACCAAGAGGGAGTTTAACATTTTCCTTCCAAATGTGAACTCTGGTCCCAGTATTATGCTTGGGTAAACACAAGTGTGTTACATGTGGGTTGTGCTTACAGGGATATTAAAAAATGAGTCATAATATTCTACTTTCATTCATATTTCATAAAAATTCAAATTGTCAAGACCTAATAAATTACAAAACAGAAGATTTTCCATTGTCCAATATTTATAAAGGTTCATCTAAGTTTTAACATAGTAGCCCTCACTACCATAAATATTTCCTATAAAGTAATATTCAATATGCATTCATGTGACCAGACTCCAAAAGCCCCATGATCTCTGTACCAATTTCCATAGTGCAGGCAGATGTGCTGAGAGTACCCCCCGCCATTACATGTTGTGTCATTTTATCTATTTCCAGATCATCTTCTATGTTGGAAGAAATATCCTAGTTTTAAAATTATTTTATTATTACCTAGGCTCCAGTCTTTTTATAAAGGGAAAATTTTTCCTCTCAAATTAACATAGATATAAGATAGAAAGGCGAAGGCACATAAAGGCCAGGGGCTGCCTTTTGCAGGGGATAGGTTCTGGTTGAATGAGATCTGGGATGTGTGCCAAATTAATAGAAAAAAAATCCTGTTCTTCCTCTCCAGTAGCCACAATGTTCATTATTAGGAAAAGCATATGAACCACAGGATTTAATTTTAATAACACCAATGTCTTCATTAATCTGTGTGTTCCATTTAGCCTCATTATGGAGCAAATGCTGCATTAATGCGGTCCATATTCTTGTTGGACTTCCCTTGCAAAATCTTTCTTACCTCTTTGTCATTCATTCAAGGACTATCAGGTGTATATGTTGAATTTTTCAACAGGCCTGTGGTTCTTGTGAGCTGTTTTCTTACTTCACTTCTAAGACGGGAGACTTTAGGCCTGGGATTTCACCCAAAGCGAGTGGGACACGCAAGTGCAGATTCTCATTCTAAACCATAATTATTTTTTTCTGTCATTTTAATGCCATTCTGTCAAGAAGGCCTCTCTGTCACCTGCAACTGAGATGATACTTCCTCGATGGTTGCTGGGTCTCCTAAATCAAGAGTGGTGATAGCCAACACTGCTTTGTGTCTGCGGAACAAATAGTGGCCTTTGTCCAGCACAAGTCCCTAAACAAACTTAATCTCTCTAACACTGTGACAGATGACATTTAGATGTCCTTGTTACCCTTAAAATGAGTTTTATTGACAATCAGAGAACAAAAAGAAGGCTCAGAGAAAGCCCAATGTTTTATAGACTTGCTAACAACATCTTAGTGCAGAGGGTGAGGAAAAAGCCTGAAGTTGCCCCCATTTTCGCCTGCTTTGCTATATCACCATGACAACAGATATAGAAATCACTTAGTGACTCCTAGAAAGAAAACACAGTGACACAGTACCCCTTGTATGGCGAATCAAACTAAAGCCTTCATTCAAATGGCTATTCAGCTTGGGCATTCATGTAGAGGATAGGGTGGGTTTTACACAGGTAACTACAAGGGAAAGGCCAGCAAACCCTCCAGCCAGAGCATATGGCAGCGTCTCTGTCTAATTAATGCATCCTCAATAGAATTGATCCATTTTAAATTTGTTTTCTTTTACTTGAAACATCATTAATGTAAAGGGCAACATTAATCAACATCGTGGAACTTAAAAGGGCATTAAAGAGTGATCTTTTCCCCTATGCAACAAGAATCTTTTCAAGTAGTTGTGTTAACTGCCGCGGATGCCAGGCGCTTTCTGAGTTCTTAACCAGAAGGCAAATCTAGAGAGGCCTCTACTGGTGAGTGTCTCTCTGTGCAGTTGCCCATGTGGAATGGTGGGCCCTACACAAGCAAGCGAGAGGGTGACTTTCAGCTTCTACTGGAAAGTTGCACACACGATGGATCACCAATGAACACATAGTACAAAACATTGAATAACAGCAGTCACACTTCTGAAGTTGGCATATCTACTTCTCTTTTTTTCAGGTAATAAAAGGATTGTTGAAACTCTGATATACGAGGTGCTAGGATGTTGCAAGACATCTTAAGATTTTCAACAAAGAAATAACAGATCATTTTTTTCTTTTCTTAAACTTTGTACATAAGACTCTCATGCAAGTTGGACATTTAAAGCTATTCTAATAGGAAATTATACTTCTTGACATGGTATGTGTTGAGGAGGGTAATAACACTATTCCCACATATACCCCTATATTTCCCTCAACTAGCAAATAAAATAAAATAAAATCTTTAGACAAAATGAAAGCATACAAAAATTATTTTTCGATTAATTGCAATTTCAATTAATTGCAAGGCAAAAGTTTACTGCCAAGATTTGTTAGTTATAGTGAAAAATATGGAGCAAATAGAGTTCCCTCAAAGTGAAATTTAACATGAAAATATCATTACATGTTTTCATCAGATGAGACCAGGAATATGTCTCTGTTTTACAGCAACTTTTGGGGAGAAAAGAAAAATTTTTATTTTTCCACCAGAAGTTTAATATTCTTTGATATTTCTTATGATGAGGATGTATATGATCTGTCTCTGCATGGGGAAACTTGTATTTCTTTGCCCTCATGAAAAATTGCCTGACTTCACAAAGTGTCACTCTTGAAAGTTTTCAAAAGGCAAAAATATCCTCTTTCCTTGTTTTCCAATATTTATATTTTCATATTCAATATTGTTTGAAGTCTAATGACACCAGAATACTATTCCAGTTTCTTAAATTTTATCCAGAGTTTCTTATATTATTTTTTCTTTGCAATGACTGATATATCTTTAACTTCAGGATTATTACCAGCATATTTTCAGTAGGGTCAATTCACATTTCAAATTGCTTCATGTTTATTTGAGATAAAATTTTAGTCAATCGTTTCTTTTCATAGGGTAGTTTGGTTAGCATGGCTCAGTAAACTATCTTTTCGATTATGTAGGTAATACATGATCTTTCCTGTAAATTCTGTTCTATGGATTGGGATCACTACCTTAAAGTCCCAACAGCGACACCTACTGGCAGAAACAGAACCAAAAATAGTTTTAGTTTTCTTATTTTAGAGAATGCTGCTAGGGACAGGACTGGACGACTGAACTGAACTGAACTGAACTGAACTGAACTAGGGACACTATTGGTGTAAAATGGACTTTAGCCACAATTATCTTTCCAACTCTTCCACATTCCCAAAAACCTTATAAGTGAGATGAAAAACCCAAACTGTATGACATAAATATTCAATTATGAAAACGTAAAAGTTGCTAGAGGAGGAATGCATTCTAACTTAACAGAATAGTGTATAGATATGTAATTATAATCTTGTAGGGCCTTTTATAGCATAGATAGTCCAAAATTTAACAGTAGTCTTTCTGAAACTGCCATATTTTACAATTAGAACTAAAGATGGATAGTTAAAATGTTTAATAGAAGTGCTTAAGATTTCTCTGAAGTTTTCTTAAATGTTTCTTAAATGTTTCAATTACAGAAGAGCAAAACTGATCCTTTTTAAAACAGAATATAGACTTCATAGCCCAATTGTCAACAATCTGATATTTTATGCTAATTTTACAAGAAATGCTCTTCCAGAACCTAGATTTATTATTTATCAGAAAGAAACATTGGAGTCATATTGGGATGTGATAATTTCTCCTGAGGTAGAAGCACATGGTTTGCAGAAAATTGGATACAATAAGAACATTCTCTGTGCATCAGAGAGGATTCCACATAAAAACAAACTTTGTCAAAACAGATTCATAGCTATTGAGGAGAGGTATGACCTTCATTCCTCTATGAGGCTTCAGTGACACTCCCCTTAAAATATATTTGTTCTTAATTTCTAATATCAATGCACAACACTTCAGAGAATTAAAAGAAACTGCTTTAGATAATTATCCAGAGGCCCCTACAGTACCTGTATCGTTCAATTTACCTGTTAAACACTAAAACATGGTATCAGTAATTTGGGAGTTTTATAGTCACATGAAATTAAACATGGCAGAATAGAAAGAAATCAATTTCTACACATGTTTCATTGGAATAGGTATTTCCATGGAAAATGTTCCTGATACTTCTTTCCAAAAACTCGGGGTCTTTATTGATGTTTCAGATTACAAAGAAAATACGGCTATTGGTTTCCAAAAATATTGTTTTGCCGTGGGGATTGTGGTCAGGCATATGGTGAACCAGCGAATCATTTAATCCATGGTACACATTTATGACTACTTTTGTGATAACCCTGTGAGGAAACGTGAAAATGCCTCACAAATTATGCTGTAGACAGTTATATTGGTGTCTTTGAAAGCATCTTTGGCTCTGTTGTGTGCCTTTGTTTGCACAACTTGAGCACATGCTTCAAAATGTCACCCAGATTACAAGCATGCAGAGGATGAAGTATTGCTTCTGTATTGATATCAGAAGCATGCTACTTTGTTTCAGTAAATAGTTAATCCGCTAACTGCACTTGGTAAAATCACAAAATTCCTTCCTTGTATTTCTTGCAAGAGATATTTTATAATGTTGTTATCAGTGATCTGAGAAAAAAAAACTTCCAAGATTATTCATGATAATGAAGATGGGGAAACAAAAAACTTTTAAAAATCACATGTATTCAAACATAAAAATCAGAAAGCACAGCAGTTCTACAAAATCATTTGGCCAACACGCTGGCCATTAGGTCGGGATATGGTGTGTTCAGAAATGAAAACAAAATAGTCACAAATATTGTAAAACTTTGGATTTTCCTGAGTACCTGAGGTAGTAACTCAGCTGATCATTGACACAACCAGAAAGAAAGGCCCTCTTTTGCCTTTGCAGGAGGGTTCATCCAGAGATTGCATGAGGGATTTGCACAAAATAAAGCTTCACAAAACCCAAGGGCTGTCAGGAGGAAATGGTATCCAGCAGGACAGAGCAGGCCAAGCATCACTTCAACAGCAAAGCCACACAAGAGAGCCAGAGGCAGCACGGTGGCTGCCAACACAACTGCCTACCACGCCTGCCAAGGAGCCAGAAACCGCTTGTGGGAAAATATCACTTATCCTTAGCATCTGGGTCCTGTGATCGTTGTCCAAAGAGACATAGTGGTAAGACATAGTGGGATAAACAGCATTCCAATTAAACACACACACAAACAGATTCTCTTTCACATTTTCCTTCTGTGTTCAGAAAGAGATACGCCATCCATGGCCTTGAATTAGGAAGACTTTCTGTACTTGGAATTCTTTGAAATTACATCTATTCTTAGTTATATATTTGCGCTTCATAATGAGATGAGCTTTAGGCATTGTTGTTTACCAACAGCTTTTGTCTGTAAAATCCAGGAATTAGCTGTATGTGTAGATATTCGCAGATATGTGTAGTCCACTCTATTTTTACTCACTTGAAACAGCTTTTTGTAGCTGGATGATAGGATTATTGAAAAGTTAAATCTTGATCATAGATAAACAAACTAAAGTGGGCTTTTATGTTAAACATTTTTTCCTGTTTTTTATATTGTATCATTATTTAAGAGGTCAGATTTCAAACATAACTCATAAAAGAATTGCTAAAAATTATCAATGTGTACTATATTATAAACATACTGAGATATACATAATAATATATATAATATATAGCTATGATCAGTATATTATATATACAATATAATATTATGTATAAATATATTTAAGTTTGATGAAGTCTCTACTTTCAACTTACATCAGTACGAAAGTCTTTGAAGTTTCCAAGTGTAATGATGTGGTCATATAGATGCATCCTGTATGGAATGGGGGAGGGAGGGAATCTAGAGAATTTAAAGGTTGGAGACACCTTGTGGATAGCGCAAAGGCCTTAACTTTTTAGCCATATGTCCATTCTTTGAAGATTGTCATTACTGGAGAAAGCAAGTAATAGTCCTTTTTTTCTCTTTTGATTCTGCAGCAAAAGCAGAAGGAAAGCATTTTTCATATTAGATATTCTACTGTGATATCAAAAACAGAAGAGTGCTGTTTTAAGTGTCAATGACAACACAATGTACCTAAAGATAACTATTTTTATATTTTAGTTCATAGCAAATCAACTTTATCACACAGGTTAATGGAGAGCATTTGGAATTACAACTTTACTTATTTACACAGTGGTTTTGTTATTTAAATTATTTTATTTTCCATGAATGAAATGAAAATTTCAGTTGCCTTTGAGTGACTAAAAAATATGCATGTCAAAGCCATAAAATCCCGTTGCTTATTTATGCATGTTATATGAAACAGTGTACATGATCAGTTTGTGTTATATAATAACATGCATTAACTACTCATAAACATATTACACATAGGCATAAAATATTAATATACTATATAGACATTTAATTTTTTATTTATATATATAGTAAAGAAATCTAGGAATGTCTAACCATATAGTAACATGAAGACAGTACTCAAAATGAAATTTTATGGAAATATTAATACAAAACTAGACAGTAAACAATTGATCTGTTTTATTTATTTTTGTTGCTTTTTATTACCATATACACAAAAGAAAATTTGATTCTAACTGATAGTCTTTAATAGATTATTTCTTTTCTGGTACTAAATAGTTCTCAAAATTATACAAATTTAGTTCCATATTTATTGCATTTCTATGCAAGCTAGAAAATTGAGACAAAAAGTATTTTTTATATTGCATATTTGTATAATGGCAGAAGAGACTGCATTTAAAACAGTGCTCAGTTATGGGAGTAAGAAAGGACATAAGGAACAAATAGATACTAAACATTTCACTGCACTTAAAATTTTTGAATACTTAATTGAAATCTAAAATATTTTTCTGAAAATGTGAAATAACTTCTGAAAGAATGCAAAAGATCAATAAGAATTTATAAACACTTTTTCTGTGGTATGTGTTATTTCACTTCCCATAAAGGAAATGCACAGAAAGATATACATAAAATCACACCTTCTTTTTCTAAGGCATTTAAATCATTATACTCTGAAAGAATACTCTTAAAAACAAGTTTTTAATTTTATGGTCAATTATTTGTCACTTTTATTAAATCTTTTTCTCAATATTTTTGTTTTCTTATCGATTTGCCTTTTCCCAATTTCATTTCTCAATGCTAAGGTTTGCATCAGTTTCAAGTTTCATTCTTCTAGTTACATTTATTGCTTGCCTTTAATCTTTAATAGTTTTTTTCCTTAAGTTTAGCTGATTTCTTAACCCACCAGTTTTAATTAGGTATTCTTTAGTATCACAGAATATATCAGAGGATGCAGTGTTATAAACAAAAACATTAGTATATTAAACCCACTGAATTTCAACTTCTTATAATTCCATGCAGCAGAACCATTTAACCCTTGATGATCTTAACATTTTAAATTGTGGAAAGGAGGCTCACACTCATTTATTAAAACCAGCACAGTTTGTATACTTAACTAAACACATAGCCATGATTCCCAGGGATTTTTTTTCCCCCTCTAAGATACCAGCTGAAGCTGTAGAGGACATGTCAGCCTCACATTCTCTGTGTTCATCCCATATTCTTTAGAACTGTCCAAATTGTATTAGAATTTGCTTATAATGATGTTATATGATGTTCTTGTTGTGATACCTGCGTTTGTGGAGAACTTAATATTGATTTACTGTGTCTTTGGCCCATCTTGGAGCAGCCTAGATAGCAATTACAGCTGTTGGTGGTATCTATTTTGTCTTTTCATAATTGTCATTTCTTGTTCTACTTAAGATTAAAATATGAAAATTGTACCACGTGCACATCAACAGTGCATTAGCCAAGTTATCAGCAATATCTGTGAAGAAGCATCATTTTAACTATGGTTCTTTAC
Organism: Budorcas taxicolor; assembly: GCF_023091745.1. Lineage (NCBI taxonomy): Eukaryota > Metazoa > Chordata > Mammalia > Artiodactyla > Bovidae > Budorcas > Budorcas taxicolor. Next base: position 184,268,318 of record NC_068910.1, on the reverse strand, counting down.
ATGACCTCTTCGTTTGATTTATGAAAATTGCACGCTACAACATCAACTTGCACAAGGAATACATTCTGTGAGCCTCCCTGACATCAAGTCCTCATCTGGACCATTACTATCTTCCTGAGAAATCACTAGTGTTTCCCCAATACCTGCTGCCTCTGCCAAATGCTTTCTCTCCCTCACACAGGGCTTTCTGACAAGCAGGGGTTGCTTTGTTATTTTTCAATTCTAACTTTAAAGAGCCCTCACACTTTTTGAACTCTGTTTACTACTCTCACTTCTTCATAAAAAAATAATGTATTTTTATTTACAAGGCAAGTCATTTTTTAATAATAGAGAAGACATGAAATAAGTTTTTTCCAATCACAAATAGATGAACCAGGTATAGATTTCTTCAAAGGAGTGTTCAAAACTGTTCCAAAATTCAAAAATGTCTCATTTGAAAACCAAATACACTTATGTGTATTTCCTCTCATCAGAAAATTTATCAAACAGAGACTGCCAAAATATTTTTTAAAAAGGTGGACAGAGAACTCTTTTGAAACCAATTTGGAATTTTTTTCCTGGTCAATTTATATAAAATGCACAGTTGAAATAACTGAAGCATTTTATGATTCTCTCTTGACTCAACAATGCTTGAACTGCTTGAGAAGGATTTTTCTGTGTTGTGCAATGAAAATAAACATCATATTTCAAGATGAAACTGAATAAATATTTGAATACCATGCCCCTACACACAGAAAGAGACAGACACACACACACATATGCATACACACACACACACACACACACACACACACACACACACTTCCCTACCAGCAGACTAAATTCCTAGTCCCTAAAAGGCATTCACTTGAAGAATCTCTATTGTTTTATTTTACTACATCTGTTCGAAGACTTTTAAAAATGACTATGTGCAAGAAAATAATAAATGCATCTATAATCTCTAGCAGAGGCTCCTCCTTCCAAGACTATGTAGGGCATTTGTGGGTGTTGTTATTGTTGTTGTGGCAATCTAGCTAATAAAGGCTTTCTTTTGCACAAGAGAATTTTGACAGGGTTGACTCCAGACAGCTTTCCAGCTGAGGTCTGGGGCCTTGCTGAACCTTCAAAATTTTCCCATTTGAGCTGCATCAAAGTGAAGGAAATTCAAGGATCACTAACGTCTCAGATGGTAGCACTTGCCCTAACAACGAAGGTTCAGGAATTCTTTGGAGCAGGCTGAGGTCATTTTTCTCCCCTTTTCTCCTAATGCTTTTCTCTATTAATCAGAGCTCAGAGCTCAGATTGGTCTTCAACTTCCTCCCAATCCTTGCTAAGCCTGTCATTTCTAGCTATTATTTACTTTAATGGACTTTGGCTGATCCCTTATGAAGCTTTGGATCTGAGAATAATAAGGCTGGAGAGTAACGGGCATAGACATGGGTGTGGGTTTGCCTGCAGATTAACCGTGGCAGATGGGCTTTATTGCGGTTTCCTGTGTACTGAGTGTTGATTGAGAGGGTATAATGAGAGAGGTGGTGTCTACACAATGGTCACAGCCACTTCATTGCACTTTGCGTCTAAACAACCCCATTTTTCTAAATCTTTGGGTTGTGAAATTTTAGGAAGTCAGAGCACAAGAACAAGTACAAAAACAACTGTAAATAACCATGAATGTTAATCCAACACTAATTGGTCCCTTCTTTCAATATTAGTTCATTTTGCTCAGTTTTTAAAATTCTGGGTAAATTAATGGCAAAGATGGTTAAACAAAATGTTGTTGCATTAGGTAGTTTGGGATGAAATTGTGAGCAATGTGTATTTTTTGTGTGTGTCTTTTGTTTGCTTGGAGTTTCTTATTTGTTTTCTTTGTTACATATATGCTTTATTTTTGGCTCCTTTCTTACCACAGACAACAAAGTCTTCAGTTGGAATTGTTTGCAGATGTTTTGGGAGTTATCACGTTGGGGACATTTTTCTGAATTAAGCTAGACAATGTTCAAAAAATAACATCAGGGCAATTGTTTTATCTGGGGCATATTAAACCAAAAATTTTGTACCTTTGTTTCCTGCATTTGATGCCAAGTTCTGTTCTAATGCAACTTGCCATGCCATTAAAACATTTTTGTTATAGGTACTGGTGAAAGGTCTTTTACACATTCCTCATTTTTAAGATTTTACTTAATTCCTCCCTTTCACCAATGGATTAAATCACAACTATTGATTCCTTTCTTCCTTTGGGTCTTTACCCATCTGTCTTAATGCTTTCATCCTACACCCCTTGGTCTCAGAGGGGTGTTCTGACAATGAACCGCCAAAACCTGGAGAAGACTCTAGGTCAAGTTTGTGTACAAGAGTTTAAATTTTTAGTGACAGTACTCTCTCACAGCCGCCTGAAAGTTTCCACACAGAGCTGCACAAGCGAGCACCACCAATTATCCTCCTCCTTTGAAAACCATTATCAAGTTTTTCAAAACTTCTTTCATTTCACTGTTGTCATTCAGTGAAAAGGAAACTAACCACCATGTCAAGACAACTCTGCTGCCTAGCAACGCAGGGCCACATTTTAATTCTGACTTGCTTCTGGTCTTGACTAATAGAAAGTGACTATGTTAAGCCAGTCACAAGAGCTGTTTGTCACTTCTGAAATGCAAACAAAACTATATTGTTTTCCCAAGTACTGGGTGTGATTGATGTAAAGATTTACAGTAACATCATTCATTTTCTCTTGTGTTTTAGTAGGATTGATGTCATATCTTTTCATGCTTTATTAATGCTTTAAAAGAGCTCAAAAAACTTGACGCTTTTTGTTCTTTAAGGAGTCTAAAGAGGGGTTTTTTTTTTTTTTTCCAGTGAACTAGACTCCAACAACTTGTGAAATTTAATGAATCTATTCAACCAGTGTCAGGCACATCAATAAATAATTTAATAAGAAGCCATCATCCATGAAGGAGAGTATAATTCAGACAATCAGAGAGGAACAGACCAGACCAAGGTCAACATTATGGGTGAGGGGAGGAAAAGTTAAGCTTTTAAGTTGTGAATCTTCCAGTTTGATTTGTCAAATTTTCCCACACCCCTGTACTTTCATGGCTTTCTGTATGAAAAGCTGGTTGCTACCCATGTGATTTAAATTGTAAATTTTTCCAGCCATATATGTTGCAAAGTCTATACTAAAAAGCACAGCATATTTATATTTCCTCAAATCATACAAAATGGTATTCAAACTGAGAACTTACAGCTGTGCTCAAAAGCAATTTTACTGCAATTGACTGGAAGCCAATTAATAAAATAGAAAGATATTGTTATTATATTTTAAAGGCTTTCTAAAATTTCTGATACTTCTCATATTTTCTATAAACATATAGTTGAACTTCATTTATCAAATACTTTAAAATATGCCAACTTATGTGATTTGAATATATGTAATAGAGAAAAAGGTAATACTCTTCTTTAGAATAAGTTTGAGTATAAAAGAGAAAGTACAAGTATTATTATAATTTCTTAGTGATATTTTAATATTCTAAGCAATATTACAATAATGTTAATCATTAAACAAATGCTTATAAAAATCAAAACAGGAAGGTCAGAATCACACATGGAAAATTCAACTAGATGTTAGCATCATGGACAAACAGTAAAAATGCCTTTTCCTTTCAATTCTGATTTCAAATACCATCTTTCTCTATGAAACCTCCACTCATATTTGGAAATGGAATCCAGTTATTAAGAAGGACAAAAATATAGAGCTTAAAACTGTTTAAATAATAATAGATGTATGTTTTGAAACTAGTAAAACGTATTTCATAATAACTCATCTATAAAATAAAATTAATAATAACACCCACATCTTAAGGTAATTGTGGGTATTAAATAAAATATTGCATGTAAAGTACTTTCAACTTGGCCATAATGGTAAATAAACAGTAAGTAAATGTTAGTTGTTCATGTTATAATTATGTCTGTGTTAATATTTTCTTTTTAAGATATTAAAAAACTTTGGTTCCTCACATTTTTTGTGATAAAATGTAAAGCTTTGTTTCCACATCAGTAAGCAGACTGCGGAAACTAACAAAGTCCATTTGGTAACAGAAGGAGTAGAAAGATAAAAGTAAGCTTTTTACATATTGATTATTCTATCTGCATTTTTAATCAAATACCATCATGAAATATAATAGAGCATTACTGTAGTATGTCTTGGCAAACCTCATAATATTCTAGCTCCAAATCAAAGGTGCTTTGCCAAAATAAGTCTAATTATTTTATACAGCCAATCACCACGCAGTACCACTAATAGCAGGAGACAATAGTAGGCACAAAATCTGATACTTCGAAGCCCACGCTTGGTTTTCTCAGAATTTTCAGCAGCAAAACATATTTATGAGCCAAATGCAACCCATGGGCATTTTTTGTTTGTTCTATATAGATTTACTATTATTATTATTGAATTAATTCACAACATCTGAAATTAAAATTTTGCATTAAAATCGACATTTCTAAATTCTCAGGCCTGCAAGAGTGAGCCGGCTTTATTGGAAATATCTGAGTGATCACAGATCCTTTAGACGCGATCTGAACTGTTCACTTCCCCCTCGTCCACCCTTGCCCTCTCAGGGCATATCCATCTGGATTCACGTATTTAAGCTAGGTGACTGGCCTTCAGAGACATTTTAGATGTTTAGCACAAGAACTCAAATTAGAAATCACGAAAAGATTCATTAGCCAAATCCAACCTTACCTACAGCATTCAAGGCCCATGAGCCTTTGTAATTTCATTGCTCTCCCTCTAGCATATTCGGAGGATATTCAGTTTAGCTACTCTTGAAAAGTGTTAAAGATTTCTACTCGCCAGACGTGAAAGTAAGATATCTTTTCTCTTTGTATGAGTTTTTTCTCCTGACTAGATAGAGAAGAAATTAAGTCTCCATTTAGGAGTTGCAGGCAGGCTGTGAACGGCACAGAGCTCTGAGGTCTGTCTTGTGGAAGAGTGCTCTCTGCCCAGAATTGTACCTGTGGTTACAACCAGCATGGTGGTTTTTCAGTTTCTTCTGCCACACCACACCAAAAACTTTGTGCTAAACACACTAAGGTGACACCATATGAAATGAGACCAGTAGCTTTTAGGGAATCCAACTGATGGCTTCTCTGGTGGCAATGAGGCTGGGCACATAAAATTATCTTGATGAGAATATATGTGTGTATTAACACCATCATCTAGACATTAATGTTTCCTTTATAGTTTTGTAAAAAATTAATTTAGGCTAGTTAATAATTGTTGTGATGAAAATAAGTATCATAATAGCATTTATATAATACTTTTAGACTTTTTCATAGTATTTTCTAAATGCCTTGATTTGGAAAAATAGACTATATGAGAAACTAATTTCTTTTAAGTTCCAGTACTTCTTCCTATGAGCATCATCAAATCTCATTTACAACAAAGCAAGTGAACAAACCTATTAATTAAAAATCAAACTGCAAATAAAGGAAGAATATAAAAGTAGAAATAAATACTCTTGCTACATAAATCTAACCTTTTACTACTATCAGTACAAAATGTGCTTCCAGTTGATTTGTTGAATTGTAGGACTGAGTTGCTGAGGATGTGAGGGTGTGTTTGGTACTGCTGAGTAGAATATGGAGTGTTGCTAGTGGCCTCTGGATGGAATAGATTTATTTGCTTGCCTTCCACTTGGGAGTGTAGATTCTTCTTTATTTGCACAGGGCCCTAATCACTGAAGCAAATTATCTGGCCTATCCTTCAAGATGGGTTAAACTGCTCATTACTTCTTTAAATGCAGACATTGTCGGTATCAGACTTGAATTCCCGGAATTTAAAAATACCCACAAGCTGTTCATGCAGCAATTTCAGTTAAAAATAATGTTTCATACATCGTTTGTTTGCTATACCTTCTTTAGAGGTATTCTTATTGAATTCTAAATAATACTTTTTATTTACCAAGAAGTTTAAAGTAAATATCTGCATAAAGAAATTTCCTTATAGGAAAATATACTAAATTTTCATATGATGTCTAGTTGCACATTTTTTTAATGCTCTGTTCATTTCCTGTCACAAGATGTTAACCTCAAAGAAACATTTGGTATTACTGAAATGAAAGATTTTTTAATGTTATTTTCAAACCACAGAAATTGCTTTTGATACATGTGCCAGTTGAATCATCATATTGCTAAAATATTTAATCACACTTGTCATGATATATAGCAACACAGAAAAATCATCTTGATATGAGAAGAGGATTTAAGGAAAAGTGTCAATATCCAGTGAAGATTTTGGCTGTTTAAGCTCATAGCTAGATACATAATTCCTATTCCCCAGCTTAAACTAGGCTGTTTTTAAAAATGAGACACAAAAAGATATGACTGATTTCTAGTTTAAAAGAAAAACAACAAAACATATGACTTGTATAAATAAATAAGGTTATTATTCTAGGTGGAGATTTTTGTGCATAAACAGCTACATAGGTTCTAGTTTGGAAGGAGTTTGAAAATCACACATTGCAGCTTCGTAAACAATGAGGAAACAACTCTCTGCCCCATTCCCTCACCATACATGTGTCATAGCCCACCAGGTTCCTCTGTCCGTGGGTTTCCCCAGGCAAAAATATTAGAGTGAGTTGCCTTTTCCTCCTCCAGGGGATCAGGGATTGAACCGGCATCTCTTATGTCTCCTGCATTGGCAGACAGGTTCTTTACCACTAGCGCCATCTGGGAACCCTATGCCCTCACCTACTGGGTTGCTTTCTTCCTCCTTCCAATAACGAGAAGGAAGACTATTTCTTTTTGAGAAAGACTGTTTCATAGGACCATTCCAGTTCCTTTTAGGGCAGTACATCTGACAAGGCAAGTGGAGCTGAGGTTTGCAGAGCCACTGATCTCACCACAATTATCAGCAACTCACATGATGTGTCAAACAATATACATTCAATGATACAAGTGAACCTTGGTCCATGAATTAGATTCTTGTGTTATCTGGCACTTATTTGCCTTAAGGTAATAATAACTGTGTTGTTCCATAGCCATGTCCCCCGACATTGCCTCTGCTCGAAGAAGAGCATTCTTAAGGGCAAGAGAGGGCAGCAATCACAGAAAATGTGAAATTCACATTCAATCACTATTCTGCCTCTTTTCTGCTTCAAAATTTAACCTCATTTCCTCATTCCCCCACGCAGTTGGTACCAACAGTTTCCTTTTTGCGTGAGTCCAGACAGGTTGGGTCCATTCACGTGATGCAAGGGAGCAACAAAGCAGTCAAGGCCATGTGTTCATTTTCATCTTCTTATCCCTTAAAATAACATTGAGGCCTCAAGAGATGGCTGAGCCTTGGGTAACACTGGTCAAGACTTACCTGTGTTATTTCTAATTTTATCTTCTTATCCAAATGTCCTCAAGTCATTATTTATTTTGGTGAACGTTTATAGAATGCCTGTTAGATGTCAGGCACTTCGCCAAGTACAAAAAACACAAAAATGAATATGACTTAGTTCCTGCCCTGGAGTTGCTTACAGTCTCCAAGACAGACAGATAAGCAAATCTTTTCAATTAAAAGAGCCCCCAAAAGAGATCAGCACCTTCAGCTAAATATAGGAGCAGTAAATGCCTATGATAGGTGGGGAGAAATGATGGGTCGACAGGGTAGTTTGGGCTTTAGTCGAGGGACTGGAATGGAGGTCCTTGGCTATTAAAAGGAACTGTATCTTCAACAGTCTGCTGGTATTTACGAATATAGGGCATGCTGGAGAGATGGCAAGTAATCTGTGAGATTGAAAAACCGGGCAGGGATGATGGAACTTAGACTAGATTGGAAAGATAGTTTAGGGTTATTAACACAATGTGATTCCTTCCATTAGCAACAAGATATTTTATCCAGACTGTAAACATACTTTTTAAAAAATGAATTAATTACAAGAGCCTGTTGAATCTGCTTTTTTTCATGAGTATACCTTAACCTAAACAAGTTTTTATTTATATGTGAAAAAGGGGCAATACAAGAAGATTAACTTAGTAACACATGTTTTATACAAATTTTAGCTTATATATGATCTTTGAGATTTTAAAATAACGACAATTTTCAGACTATCTGTTTATCATCAATAGAGTGTTGATGAAATGAATTTTGGATTATCTATGCCTAGAATATCATGGATTCAGTAAAATGAGGTTTAGGAGAAGATTGAAAGTGAAAGTTGCTCAGTTGTGTCCAACTCTTTGTGACCCCAATGGCCTATATAATCCATGGAATTCTCCAGGCCAGAATATTGGAGTGGGTAACCTTTCCCTTCTCCAGGGGATCTTCCCAACCCAGGGATTGGACCCAGGTCTCCCTCATTACAGGCGGATTCTCTACCAGCTGAGCCACAAAGGAAGCAATGGATTGATAGTCATATAGATTATTAGGAAAAAAAAAGAAGTTTTTTAAATACACAGTAAAAATATCTTGAAATATGTATATAAATATTAGTGGTGGTCATCTCAGAGTGGTCAGATTAGGGATTATCATAACTTTCTTTAGTGTATCTTTTAAAATTTTCTACAATAAATGTGTTTTTAATTGAAGTATAATTGCTTTATAGCATTGTGATAGCTTTTGCTGTACAACAAAGTGAGACAGCTATATGTATACATATATTTCTTCCCTCTTGGACCTCCCTCCCACCTGCTCCCCACCCAACCCCTCTAGGTCATCACAGAGCACTGAGCTGAGCATTCTGTGCTATATTGCAGGTCCCTTTTTATTTTACCCTACAAGGGATAAAAATGAACCCTTTAGTAGTAACAAGGACCTTTGTCAAACACTCATGCCCAGTTCATCTTCATGCATAGATAAAGAATAATGTCAAGATGTTTCAACTAGTCATTAGATGCAACATTCATGTCTGTCTTCATGATGTTACAATTGAGTTTGACTCTGTACATAGTAAGGGCAATTCTGTCCTGAAACTGTTTTTCTAGTTAGGTGAATTTCTGAATTTCTCCTACAAAACAAAAGTTGGTTGAAATTTATTAGAACTTATATACCACTTGCTACATATATATATGTGTATATATATATATATATAAAGTATATACATATATATATTTGTGTATATATATAAAGTATATACATATATATGTTTATATATATATAGTTAGTTTTAGGTATGATATTCTTTAATAATTCACTTTGTTTTGATAATTATACAAATAAATAAGGGTTCAGTCCCTGTGTTGGGACGATCTTCTGGAGGAAGACATGGCAACCCACTCCAATATTCTTGTCTGGAGAATCGTGTGGACAGAGGAGCCAGGTAACCTACTGTCCATAGGGTGGAAAAGAGTCAGACACAAATGAAGTGACTTAGTACACGTGCAGGCATAAATGAAAAAATATATACCTTCTGCATTTGTCCTTATTTGTCCCTATAGGTGCTGCTTCAGTTGCATAGCATTCCCTTCTATCACCCATGAATTAACTTGGAAGACTCGGCCAAACATTTTTCTGCCTTACTTTTCCTGATTTTGTTTAGATTGAAAAAAAGCATATAACTCAAATAAATAGCCATACATTTAACTACTTTATTATACAAATGCAAAATCATATTTTGTATTGAATTTGAAATATGATTAGACCTATATCCCATTCTCAGTAGATTTAAAAGAAAATTTACCTAATATCAAATTTTAAGTAGAATATTTTTGTCTACTTCCAAAGAAATTTTAGAAAAAGAAAAAAATTTAAATGATATGATTCTTTGTATTTTATTGGTTCCTTGTAAATGAATATGAAGGTTCAGTGATAGCTAAGACTATTGAAATATTACTTCACCTTTAAGTAAGAAATTTGGGGAAGGGATATTTATCTAAAAGGCAGCCATAAATCATCATTGTATTCTTTTATAAGCAAAAAGTAGAAGCAATACATAGTTTGTAACCAGCAGTTTCATCTTCTCTTCGTGTTGTGGCAGATTAATACCAGCTTAGCCCAAACATCCAAAGTTATGCTGTTGGCAATGTAGCCATCTGTTTTTAATGAATATCTGGGGTCCATTTTTCAGTTAAGCTTCTCTTATTGTGTGTGTATGTTGCTTTTTCAGAGCTATCTGCATAATTGCTTAAAGATTTTACTACAAAATTAATATCCTTGCTGTGAACAGGGGAACAGGGCAAAAACCAGGATGACAGAGCCTGAGATGAGGTGAAAAGCAAATCCAATTTTTCCTTGCACCATAGAAACCTCGTCAGGACTAGCTTTATCTGGTAATCCACATTTAAACTTTAACCTGTAGGGGGGCTCTTTGTGTTAGATAATGTAAGCACAAAAGGAGGCTGAATCACTAATCAGATTAATCATATTTTGTAAGACTCAAAAGCTTCATTAAAAAGACCTGGTATCCAAGTTACAAATTTTTGCTAGTGGTAGTGGTGAAGGAGGAGTTTGTCAAAAAAAAAAAAAAAAGTCATGGAAATGCTCACATCTTCAACTTTTAATGATCCTATAGCAAGCATGACTGAAGAACAATGTAATATCCTAATTTAAAAAATCATACCTTCACAAAATTAGCCAATATTTTATTGCACTTTTTTCATATTTTAATATAAGAAGGTACTATTGGATAAAGGTTTTCATTGCTATTATAGCTTCTTCATATTTTGAGCATATGTTGATATATTTGTATTATAGGCACCTATAATTTATATTTACATAAGTAACATTATAAATGCAATATACATTATGTATATAAAACAACTACCAACTGTCAGTTGATGACTTATTATTCTAAGTCATTTCTCAAAGCATTTTATAAACTTGACTGTTCAATTAAGGAGAATATTTGATGGAAATGGGGACCCTTCTGAGGAATAAAGTGGAAAGGAGAAACTTTGTTGGCCCAGAATTTTATAAAACATGAAGCAAAGAAATGCAGTCACAAATTTCTTTGGTTTGTTGAAAAAGAAGGAAGGAAGAAAAATATGTCATTAAACTATATCTTTGCAAGTAAAGCAAATCTTTAAAAAAATAAGCAAATGAGTTCTATGGTTGACAGTCTGTAGCATGACTAGGTAATTATGGGGAAAATGCAATTGCATGTGTGACTTTATGCACACCAAAATCTCTTCAAAACTCAGCCCTCATACTTTAAATCAACAATAGTTTTTGGCATATGGTATGTTACACAAATGCTTCCTAGCAAAACTGCTTCGATAATAATCTTGGTGAAAGAGCATGCCTAGTAATAGCTATTGAAAATTGTTTCATGCTACCTTTTGAAGATACCATGTAATTCTGATGTCTGATTAACAGTGTAAAAACATTGTATCAGTTCATTTTTCTCAGCACATCCTCAAGAGAGATCCATTTATAAAATATCTGTGGAAGTCTCTATCTTAAAATGAACTATGCAAAATTACTAAGGAAAAGACACAGGTCTTTATAAGCAAGTCATCTGAGATGAGGAAACTCAACCAAATGAAATGACAATGTATTGACAACAAAAAACAAACAAGACTTGTAACTCTTTTCCCCAAGCAGGCTTAGTGTGCAATGGCTGCAAACAGCAGCTTCCTTGGTAGTGTAGGCAGCCTGCTGCCTGTACAGGATGCCCTAAGGGACCTTGAAAGACAACTCTTTCCAGTGGACATTCATGACTAATCAGCTGTCCCCAGCTGGGGCTCCAGACAAGTATGTGTGGTACCTTTAGAAAGCCCCAGGTCACAGTGGCCAAGGTCCATACTGACCAAATCATAAAGTTCATCCACACCAAGCTGCAGAACAAGGCGCATGTGCCTGAGGTCCTCTGGGGCCAACTTCAAGTTCCCTGGCCACTGGAAGGTCCACATCTCCAAGAAGTGGGGATTTACCAAATTTAATGTGGGTGAATTTGAAAACATGGTAGCAGAAAAACAGTCCATACTGGATGGCTGTGGGGTCCAATATATCCCTAATCATGGCCCTCAGGACTCATGAGAGCCTTGGCACTATCCCCTCTTAATCATGCCCACCAATGAATCCTATTTTCCTGTCAAAAACAAACAAACAAACAAACAAACCAAGAAACAAAAGTAATGCCAATAGCTTTCTTAGCATATGATGAGATTGGATATAATATTTAAATCACTGAATATTTTAAATTGCACCACACAAGGTCCAAGTCTATTAACAAATTTGTAGGTTAAATATCAGATGTAATAGTTCCTGAATGAGCCGTTGACAAGTCTGGTGCATGAGTTCTCAGTATTTGACAATACCAGGATGATCTAAATTAAGAATATCTGCATTTACAGATCTTTGTATTTATTATTTATTATTCACAATAATAATAAAAGTATATTTCTAATTTATCCCCAACATTTCAATAGTGCCTCTTGCCATGATATATAAATACCACCTTTTGACGCTGAGGCATAAGCTCTTTCCTATGGAGCTGGAATCTGCATGACTTGTATTTTGCTACCTCTATCACACAGATAAGTGAAATATTGAAAGTATTTATATACCTTAAAAACAATGGTATATAAATTTCATTTTTAGATTTTTAAAATGCATTTTACCTAGGACTTGGAATTATAAAAACCTTCAAAAATTCACTATTACATTCATCCCATAAAGAAGTAGACTCTTTCAATATATAAGCACTTGCTTTACACAAATGTTTTGATCATCTCTCCTCAAAACAAAAACATAAACAAATGAATACAAAACCATATACACACTCCAAAAAATAAAGATAACAAGTCCTTATTCTTTTAAGGCTCTAACATCTGAGATCTTGAGCAATTTTAACCTCTGATGAACTTAAGTCAATGAAGGGCAATGAATAAAGGGCCGGTGACCTATTTATCAATTTACTGGGCAAACAGTTCTTCCAGAGCATCAGACCAGCTCTGTGTTTTCATGTAAGTCAGATTAGCATACTGGTTGTCAGTGTGTCATCTATGAGAGGGAAAGATGACCTTAGTTCTCTGTAAGGCCACCCATTGTTTGAATATTCAGTGACACTAAATGTTGGATATGGATGAAGGTTGTAGAAAAGGTCTTCCTTATACAAATATAAATATTTAGAGGTTTCTAGAGGAATAAAGTGAAAAACATAACTGCCATAACTCAGGTTCAGTTAATTGAATTATGTGGTCATCCTACCACACAAAGAAAATCAGAACTCTCAGAAGTCTAGTGGATACAGAAAATAGAGGCAGCAATTTGAATCATTTGTTTCCCTAAGCCTCAAGCTGTTCTCAAATTGGCAATTTTGCCTAAACTAGGCATTTATTTGATTGATTTTTTTTTTTTCTTTCTGTCCTGAATGAATCATGACAGTTTTTATCTGTGTCAGCATACCAACTCAGTTGCAGAAACAGGAGGTGGGAGATTCCACTCCTGGGTGATTACAGCTCATGGGCCTCCAGTATGCAAAACACTTAGTGAGATTCAAAGAATAAGCAGAAATACAGATAGTGTGCTTTATTTTCAGACCGTTCTTGATTCAGTCCTCAAGACCATCTTTCAGGTAGGATCTTTTTCTTTCTCCTCCAATGGAGGGAAAAAAAAAAATCTTCACAGTGTTTTAAATAAAAATAAAATGAATGCAAAACAAAATAACAAAAAAACCTTACACGACTGCTTCTGAGTAAAAAAGAAAATTCCCCTTTGGAACAGAGAGCAGCTGTGAAGACATCTGTGGGCTGAACAGAGTCCTAAAAGAACAATTGTGCATACATCTGTGGAGATAAAATAAGTGATGGATAAAATGTGAATCAAGAGCTCACATTCTGTAGATACTATTATGCATGTATAAGAATAAAACGAGACTCATAAAACATCCTTTTTCACTTCATTATCAACTATGGTGAATTAAAATGTGACCATAAAAGAGTAAAAAAAGTGCTGGATTATGAAAGGTCAGCTGGAGGGGCATAAAACTGTTTGGTCTTTGCTTTTTTCAGAGTAGACCTAAGGGCACGTATACCATCTCCCAGTGAATCCCATACATTTTCATTTGACCATCTGTAAAGAGAGAAATTTCAGTAGTATCCAGCATACCACTTGTGTCTTATGCAAATATGCTCTCAGTCCTCAAAAACCTAGAATATTTTACTAAGCCTTTGCAATGCAGTTGTGTGAAATTTGAAGTGGACTGCAAATAATTAAATATAGTTAAGACACTGAGAAAATTAAATGTTTTGTAAAATCACATAACAAATATATTTTTAGATGTCATCAATTTCTACCTTACTTTCCAAATATATTAATAATTTCAAGTCCAGAGCAGCAAAGTGACTTGACCAAAAACACATGGATAGTGGCAGAACTCGGATAAGAATGACAGAAGGACACAAAATGTCTTGGCTTTCAACTTAAATTGCTTTATAGTTAGCTATCTTGGAATTATTTTACAAATTTTGTTAAATAGCATTTGGTCTCTGGACATAATTTAAAACCAATTAGATTATAAACACCCTGCAATGGAGCATGCCCATGTTACTGAGTTGTACCAAACTTTAATATTCCAATAATTTATTATGTTATTTTAATTGTTCCAGATCATATGAAAGGATGGAGTCTTTCCTGGATGTTTAGTGTACTTTCAAACTCCTCTTGCCAAAAACTAGGCAATATACCATACAAAGAACATAAATCAATCATAATTATACTTATGCATGAGGTTAGAAAATCTTTCTATAAACCATTAGCAAGTCAAACTGAGCAGTATATTATATGAATAGCATAACTAAGGAGGTTTTGTTCCAGGAATTTAGGGATATTTACTCTAAATGAAAAAACTGATGTAGTCTTTATTAGAGGAAGGTGATAAATTTAATCAATATTTCTTTTCAAAACTATTCCAAAATCAGAAATGAAAAATATTTCTTTCACATGATAAAGACTATCATAAAACAATAGACAGCATAATTTTTTAATTGTTAAATTCCGGAGTCGCTTCTGCTATTAAACACATATATTCTAGATAATTGCTGTAAAATACAATCACTTTATAGCTATAATTAAAAGGAAGAGACAAATCTAGTACTATACTTATACATCATATGCTTTTTACTTGGAAAGTCGAAAATAGTCAGCTGAATCAATTGAAATATTACAAGCTATAACATATTAAGTAAAAGCGACAATCACAAAAATAATCCAAGAATTAACTGCTCAATGACAATCTGGAATCTGTCAGAGAGAAAGAAAACTTTTCAGAATAGCAATTGAAAGTATAACTTACAGAGAGAAAAACAAATAACTTCAATATTGATTTAAACATAGACAATTAAAAGCTTCACTAAGAGACTACATAAAGGCTTATATATATGTAGAGTCTTGTTATAGTCTTAGATTAAAGGACTTAATAACATAAAGAGATACATTCCCCAGAGGTAATCTATAAATTTGTATAAGTCATCCAATATGCCAAAGGGAATTTTCTTCAGAATTTTGCAAAATGATTTTTAAGTAAATTTGGAGAATAATAACAGAAAATATAAGAATTGCAAGAACATTATTGGAAGGATAATTTGAGAGCCTAGTTGTATAAAATATTAACTTACATTCTAAAGATACAGTAATTAAAACAGTATGATACTGACATAAACATCGTAAAAAGATAGAAAATTCAGAAACATGCCCAAGGACATGTATTAAGTACACAATAAAGGAAATATCTTAAATCACTTAGAAAAGTAATAGAATTTTTAATAAATGATGTTGTATAGTTTATTACAGTATATAATAAAATTAATCCCTGATGAATTAAAAAATAAAGTAAAAAATGTGCTCTTAATAGTACTATGATAAAAAGAAAAACTAGGTCACTAGAGATTGTCATATTGAAGTATGTCAGACAGAGGAAAAATATTGTATGACATTCTTTACATGTGGAATCTGAAAAGAAATGATACAAATGAAGCTACTTACAAGACAGAAGGAGACTCATAGAGAATGAGCTTATGGTTGCTGGGAGGAAGTATAGGGGAAAAGGTAGTTAGGGAATTTGGGATGGACATGTACTGAGGTGGTTTAGTAGCTAGGTTGTGCCCGATTCTTGTGACCCCATGGACTATATAGCCCACCAGGCTCCTCTGTCCATGGACTTTTCCAGGCAAGAGTACTGGAGTGGATTGCCATTTTCTCCTCATAAGATCTTCCGAACCCAGGGATCAAACCTGGATCTCCTGCACTGCAGGCAGATCATTTACCCCAGAGCCACCAGGGAAGCCTGGACATGTACACACTGTTGTATTTAAAATGGACAACCAACAAAGACTTACTGTATAGCACATGGAATTCTGCTCAACTGTTATGTGGCAGACTGGATGTGAGGGGAGTTTGGGAGAGAATGGATACACATGTACATATATATATATGGCTGAGTCTCTTTGCTGTTTACCTGAAACTGTTAAAACATTGTTAATTGGCTATACATCAAAATGAAATAAGTTAAAAATGAAATTAAAAATTTTTTAAATAGGTCAGGAATTATATAAACTTGGATTATGAATGCTTTTCTAAGTACACTAAGAAAAGTAGAACTATTAAGGCCAAAATTAATAGATTTGTCCTCTCCTCACCACTATACTACAATCTCCTCAGCTAAGATCTTCCTAATGGGTTTGTTTGATGCTGCTGAAACCCTCAAGGAAGACAAATACCTAAGGACTTGGGAGAAAATAAAGTGAGAGAAGTGTTCAGAAAAAGAA
Organism: Budorcas taxicolor; assembly: GCF_023091745.1. Classification (NCBI taxonomy): domain Eukaryota; kingdom Metazoa; phylum Chordata; class Mammalia; order Artiodactyla; family Bovidae; genus Budorcas; species Budorcas taxicolor. Next base: position 184,251,650 of record NC_068910.1, on the reverse strand, counting down.
ATGGGAAATTTCCAGTAAAAATATTTCTTAAATTGCTATGCCTATAAAATTCAAAGGCAATATAAAATCAGTTAACTAGTATACTAATTACAATGATAATTTACTCTATTAAAGAATCATTGATATCACTACTTTACTTCTTCTATACAATGTGTCTCAGTCATATCAGTATTTAGGATTTAGACAATCAGTAATTTCATTCAACTGCATTATAAATGAAACTGAGTTTTTAAAATGATCTGTAAACCTAACCACTCTGCTAAACATATGGGTCTGTGGGAAAATATGTTTTATTTCCAAGTGACTGATTTTTAAATGGACCTTGGAAAAATAACCTATTACCAAAGCATGAAGTACTCATATTTTATGCATATATGTCTACACATGCATGAACATATATATGTTACTATATTTTTTGAAGGTTTTTCTCTTTGTTTTAGGAATGTCATTCCATATAAAAACAATAAAAATATAACAGTGTTAAGAAGAAACTTACAATTGAATATTAAAGTGGAAAATATGCACACATTATCATTTACCATAATTTTAAATGGTGAATTAACTGACTGCAAAAAACCCCAAAATGTTTTTCCTAAATCCCTCTGCTGTCTCAACTCTTGGAGTATTGTAAGCAGAAGTCCTACCTAGTGTTATTTATAAGTATCAAATTAAGACTGAATATGTACAGAAAATCCATTGGTTTAAAGGCTAATTTAATATCTTTGACTATTCAATGTTCTGCAGGAGGAAAAACCCACCTTGACAAAAGGACAAAATGAAGATTCTGTAAAGATACTGAAATATCCAATTCTGAGACTATTTAGTCAGTTACCAGTAAAGAAATCTGGTGCTAGATTGGTCCCAGGACCAACAAAAAAAGATATAGTTAAATCCAAACCAACCATCTGTTAAGGGGCAACTTAATGTCTCAAATACTTGTGGAAAACCAGTCAAAATATACTTGCCAGCTTAATTCACAGGATAGTAAGGATTAAGCAATTAACTTGGTTATAAGTTATTTATATATACTAATATATATAATTTTTATATACATATATATATATATATATATTCACATGGAAATGGCAACCCACTCCAATATTCTTGCCTGGAGAATTCCATGGACAGAGGAGCCTGGTGGCCTACAGTCTATGGGGTCGCAAAGAGTCGGACATGAATTCACTTTCACTTTCATATATATATACAACACATAACTCACATGTACCAGGCAGAGCAGTGGTAAGTAATTCCCCTGCCATGCAGGAGACGTAGGAGATGTAGTTTCTATCCCAGGGTCAGGAAGATCCCCTGGAAAAGGAAATTGCAATCTACTCCAGTATTTCTGCCTGGAAAGTTCCATGGACAGAGGAGCCTGGTAGACTACAGTCAATGGGGTCTCAATGAATAGGACACAAGTGAGCACATGCACACACACATACACAACACATAACTTAGGCAGAATATACTACAATCACATCACAATAACCAGTTTTATGTAAGACATATAAAGTACAATGTGAATTCAAGTGGGCCTTAGGAAGCATCACTACGAACAAAGCTAGTGGAGGTGATGGAATTCCAGTTGAGCTATTTCAAATCTGGAAAGATGATGCTGTGAAAGTGCTGCTCTCAATATGCCAGCAAATCTGGAAAACTCAACAGAGGCCACAGGACTGGAAAAGATCAGTTTTCATTCCAATCCCAAAGAAAGGCAATGCCAAAGAATGCTCAAACTACCGCACAATTGCACTCATCTCACGGGCTAGCAAAGTAATGCTCAAAATTCTCAAAGCCAGGCTTCAACAATACATGAACCATGAACTTCCAGATGTTCAAGCTGGTTTTAGAAAAAACAGAAAAACAAGAGATCAAATTGCCAACATCCACTGGGTCATGGAAAAAGCAAGAGAGTTCTAGAAAAATATCTATTTCTGCTTTATTGACTATGCCAAAGCCTTTGACTGGGTGGATCACAGTAAACTGTGGAAAATTATTCAAGAGACGGGAATACTAGACCACCTTACCTGCGTCTTGAGAAATCTGTACACAGGTCAAGAAGCAACAGTTAGAACTGGACATGGAACAACAGACTGGTTCCAAATAGGAAAAAAGGAGTATGTCAAGGCTGTATATTGTCACCCTGCTTATTTAACTTCTATGCAGAGTACATCATGAGAAATGCTGGGCTGGATGAAGAACAGCTGGAATCAAGACTGCTGGGAGAAATATCAATAACCTCAGATATGCAGATGACACCACGCTTATGGCAGAAAACAAAGAAGTTCTAAAGAGCCTTTTGATGAAAGTGAGAGAGGTGAATGAAAAAGTTGGCTTAAGCTCAACATTCACAAAACTAAGATCATGGCATCTAGTCGCATTACTTCATGGCAAATAGATGGGGAAACAGTGACAGACTTTATTTTTAGGGGCTCCAAAATCATTGTAGATGGTGACTGCAGCCATGAAATAAAAGGACACTTACTCCTTATAAGAAAAGTTATGACCAACCTAGACAGCATAATAAAAAGCAGAGACATTACTTTGCCAACAAAAATCCATCTAGTCAAGGCTATGGTTTTTCCAGTAGTCATGTATGGATGTGAGAGTTGGACTGTGAAGAAAGCTGAGTGCCGAAGAATTGATGCTTTTGAACTGTGGTGTTGGAGAAGACTCTTGAGAGTCCCTTGGACTGAAAGATCAAACCAGTGACTCCTAAAGGAAATCAACCCTGGATATAAATTACAAGGATAACTGATGCTAAAACTGAAGATCCAACCAGTCCATCCTAAGGGAAATCAGTCCTGAATGTTCATTGGAAGAACTGATGGTTAAGCTGAAACTCCAGTACTTTGGCTACCTGATGTGAAGAGCTGACTCATTTGAAAAGACCCTGAGGCTGGGAAAGATTGAAGGCAGGAGAATCGGATGACAGAGGATGAGGTGGTTGGATCGCATCATCAACTCAATGGACATGAGTTTGAGTAAATTCTGGGTGTTGGTGAGGGACAGGAAGGCTTGGCGTGCTGTAGTCCATGGGGTCGCAGAGTCAGATTCGACTGAGTGACTGAACTGAACTGATAAAGTTTAAACAGTTGAATTTTGATAATGTTTGGAATTTGTAACTCTTTTTTTCCATTAAATTTTCTCTCCTTTTAGCCAAAATATCTATAATTGGTATCCTATGGCTGTCCCACCATTGCATTATGGGAGCAGATAAGTTGGTGTATGAATTTCTCAGGTTCAAAGATGAAGCTGGATTTTTTTCTCAAGATGGATTATACTCCCCAGAGTCTCATGAAAATCTAATTTAGAAAATTTGGGTGATGAGATTTGGGACTTTTGAATTTATGAAATTTAGGTGAGCTTTCTGAAATTGAATTGATTTTGTCATGAGTTGAGACCTTTCAGTTCAGTTCAGTCGCTCAGTCGTGTCCAACTCTTTGTGACCCCAGGAATCGCAGCACGCCAGGCCTCCCTGTCCATCACCAACTCCCGGAGTCCACCCAAAACCATGTTCTTCGAGTCGGTGATGCCATCCAGCCATCTCATCCTCTGCTGTCCCCTTCTCCTCCTGCCCCCAATCCCTCCCAGCATCAGAATCTTTTCAAATGAGTCAGCTCTTCATATTAGTGGCCAAAGTATTGGCATTTCAGCTTCAACATCACTCCTTCCAATGAACACCCAGGACTGATCTCCCTTAGGATGGACTAGTTGGATCTCCTTGCAGTCCAGGGACTCTCAAGAGTCTTCGCCAACACCACAGTTCAAAAGCACTAATTCTTCGGGACTCTGCTCTCTTCACAGTCCAACTCTCACATCCATACATGACTACTGGAAAACCCATAGCCTTGACTAGACGGGCCTTTGTTGGCAATGTAATATCTCTGCTTTTCATTTTTTTAAAAAAAATTATGGTCAACTGATTTATACTTCTTAATTTGAGTAGACAGGAAATGCTTCTCATTAAAAATAAATTCCTAACACATGAAAATTTTTATCTTTTCTTTCTCCATGTTGTTTTCTTCATAGCCATTGGCTAAATGTTGCTGCAAAATCTAATTTTAAATTGATACATTTTTATGTCTTTATGTTAAATTTTGAAAATACACCCTATCTATGGGAATATTATGACAGAAACAAAAAACTGAAATGCAAAATGAAGCTATTGCAGATGCCTAACAAGAAAATATGGACACACAAATACCCTCATAAATCTCAGTAAAGTATAATTCAATTTTGCTCCAGATTAAAAAATCTTGCCTGCTGGTTTGATCTGAAGTTATACTGGCCCCACCTTGAACTGTTCACTTTCCATGGAAAGCAATCCTGTTGTCTGTCTTTTTTGACCTCTTGGTATGCACAGCTGTGGTGGGGCCACTACCAATTTATCACTTCAGACAATGCTTCCTTCTGCACTTACTTAGTTTATCCCCCATAGACCATGGGCATGCAATCCAAGGCTTTGCAACATCCCCTGGCTTCCTGAATATACGGACTCACCAGAATTTAGCCATCCCAGGAAGGTTCTGGTTTGCTGGGAAGGGATGCTAAGAGTCAGGACATCATCACAGACACAGGCCAAGCAGAACTATTGGTTTTAATTTAGTTCAGTTCAGTCCAGTTCAGTCGCTCAGTCGTGTCCGACTCTTTGTAATCCAATGAATCGCAGCATGCCAGGCCTCCCTGTCCATCACCAACTCCCGGAGTTCACTCACACTCACGTCCATCGAATCAGTGATGCCATCCAGCCATTTCATCCTCTGTCGTCCTCTTCTCCTCCTGCCCACAATCCCTCCCAGCATCAGAGTCTTTTCCAATGAGTCAACTCTTCGCATGGGGTGCCCAAAGTACTGGAGTTTCAGCTTCAGCATTATTTCTTCCAAAAATATCCCAGGGCTGATCTCCTTCAGAATGGACTGGTTGGATCTCCTTGCAGTCCAAGGGACTCTCAAGAGTCTTCTCCAACATCACAGTTCAAAAGCACCAATTGTTCAACGCTAAGCTTTCTTCACAGTCCAACTCTCACATCCATACATGACGACTGGAAAAACCATAGACTTGACTAACGGACTTTTGTTGACAAAGTAATGTCTGTGCTATTCAATATGCTATCTAAGTTGGTCATAACTTTCCTTCCAAGAAGTAAACGTCTTTTAATTTCATGGCTGCAATCACCATCTGCAGTGATTTTGGAGTCCAAGAAAATAAAGTCTGACACTGTTTCCACTGTTTCCCCATCTATTTCCCATGAAGTGATGGGACCAGATGCCATGATCTTCGTTTTCTGAATGTTCAGTTTTAAGCCAACTTTTTCATTCTCCTCTTTCACTTTCATCAAGAGGCTTTTTAGTTCCTCTTCACTTTCTGCCTTAAGGGTGGTGTCATCTGCATATCTGAGGTTATTGATATTTCTCCTGGCAATCTTGATTCCAGCTTGTGTTTCTTCCAGTCCAGCGTTTCTCATGATGTACACCGCATAGAAGTTAAATAAGCAGGGTGACAATGTACAGCCTTGACATACTCTTTTACCTATTTGGAACCAGTCTGTTGTTCCATGTCCAGTTCTAACTGTTGTTTCCTGACCTGCATATAGGTTTCTCAAGAGGCAGGTCAGGTGGTCTGGTATTCCCATCTCTTTCAGAATTTCTTACATTTGACAGTGATCCACACAAGCAAAGGCTTTGGTATAGTAAATAAAGCAGAAATAGATATTTTTCTGGAATTCTCTTGCTTTTTCGATGATCCAGCAGATGTTGGCAATTTGATCTCTGGTTCCTCTGTGTTTTCTAAAACCAGCTTGAACATCTGGAAGTTCACAATTCTCGTATTGCTGAAGCCTGGCTTGGAGAAATTTGAGCATTACTTTACTAGCCCGTGAGATGAGTGCAAGTGTGCGATAGTTTGAGCATTCTTTGGCATTGCCTTTCTTTGGAATTGGAACAAAAACTGACCTTTTCCAGTTCTGTGGCCACTGCTGAGTTTTCCAGATTTGCTGGCATATTGAGTGCATCACTTTCAAAGCATCATCTTTCAGGATTTGAAATAGCTCAACTGGAATTCCATCACCTCCACTAGCTTGGTTCGTAGTGATGCTTCCTAAGGCCCACTTGACTTCACAATCCAGGATGTGGCTCTAAATGAGTGATCACACCATCTTGATTATCTGGGTAGTCAAGATCTTTTTTGTACAGTTCTTCTGTGTATTCTTGCTGCCTCTTCTTAATATCTTCTACTTCTGTTAGCTCCATACCATTTCTGTCCTTTATCGAGCCCATCTTTCTGTGAAATATTCCCTTGGTATCTCTAATTTTCTTGAAGAGATCTCTAGTCTTTCCCATTATGTTGTTTTCCTTTATTTCTTTGCATTGATCACTGAAGAAGGCTTTCTTATCTATTCTTGCTATTCTTTGAAACTCTGCATTCAGATGCTTATATCTTTCCTTTTCTCCTTTGTTTTCACTTCTCTTCTTTTCACAGCTATTTGTAAGGACTCTCCAGACAGCTATTTTGCTTTTTTGCGTTTCTTTTCCATGGGGATGGTCTTGATTCCTGTCTCCTGTACAATGTCACGAACCTCCATCCATAGTTCATCAGGCACTCTATCTATCAGATCTAGGCCCTTGAATCTATTTCTCACTTCCACTGTATAATCATAAGGGATTTGATTTAGGTCATACCTGAATGGTCTAGTGGTTTTCCCTACTTTCTTCAATCTCAGTCTGAATTTGGCAATAAGGAGTTCATGATCTAAGCCACAGTCAGCTTCCTGTCTTGTTTTTGCTGACTGTGTACAGCTTCTCCATCTTTGGCTGCGAAGAATATAATCAATCTGATTTTGGTGTTGACCATCTGGTGATGTCCATGTGTAGAGTCTTCTCTTGTGTTGTTGGAAGAGGGTGTTTGCTATGACTAGTGCGTTCTCTTGGCAAAACTCTAGTAGCCTTTGCCCTGCTTCATTCCGTATTCCAAAGCCAAATTTGCCTGTTACTCCAGGTGTTTCTTAATTTCTTACTTTTGCATTCCATTCCCCTATAATGAAAAGGACATCTTTTTTGTGTGTTAGTTCTAAAAGGTTTCGTAGGTCTTCATAGAACTGTTCAACTTCAGTTTCTTCAGCATTACTGGTTGAGGTACAGACTTGGATAACTGTGATATTGAATGGTTTGCCTTGGAAACGAACAGAGATCATTTTGTCGTTTTTGAGATTGCATCCAAGTACTGCATTTTGGACTCTTTTGTTGACCATGATGGCTACTACATCTCCTTTAAGTGATTCCTGCCTGCAGTAGTAGATATAATGGTCATCTGAGTTAAATTCACCCATTCCAGTCCATTTTAGTTCTCTGATTCCTAGAATGTTGATGTTCACTCTTGCCATTTCCTGTTTGGCCACTTCCAATTTACCTTGATTCATGGACCTGACATTCCAGGTTCCTATGCAGTATTGCTCTTTTTCAGCACTGGACCTTGCTTCTATCACCAGTCACATCCACAACTAGGTATTGTTTTTGCTTCGGCTCCATCCCTTTATTCTTTCTGGAGTTATTTCTCCACTGATCTCCAGTAGCATATTGGGCACCTACTGACCTGGGGAGTTACTCTTTCAGTATCCTATCATTTTGCCTTTTCACACTGTCAATGGTCAGGGGCGGTGGCCGAGAAGAGCAACCCCACATCCAAGGAGCAGTGGCTACACAGACTCAGGAGGCCCGAGAGGAGCTACTCCACGTTCAAGGTCAGGAGGGGCGGCAGTGAGGAGATACCCCTCATCCAAGGTAAGGAGCAGCAGCTGCACTTTGCTGGAGCAGCTGTGAAGAGATACTCCGTGTCCAAGGTAATATAAACCCAAGTAAGACTGTAGGTGTGGCGAGAGGGCATCAGAGGGCAGACACATTGAAACCATAATCACAGAAAACTAGTCAATCTAATCACACTAAGACCACAGCCTTGTCTAACTCAATGAAAATAAGCCATGCCTGCGGGGCAACCCAAGATGGGCGGGTCATGGTGAAGGTCTGACAGAATGTGGTCCACTGGAGAAGGGAATGGCAAACCACTTCAGTATTCTTGCCTTGAAAACCCCATGAACAGTATGAAAATCATTATAATACAGAGAAAATAGCTAGTGGAAAGGTCTTTAGTTAGAGTTCCAAAGCAAAGAGAAGTAGGGGAGCAGTCATAACTGTGTCAAATATTCTTGGGAATTACAGAAAGATCATGGAAAAGGAACTATTGGATTTGGCAAGGTGATGCCTGATATAAGAAGATCTTATTAGAGTGAGCAGAGAGGAGATGCTAAGGAGGGTAAGAAGTGGAGACATTAGCTATAGATAATTTTTTCAATAAATTTTTCTATAACACAGAGAAATCAGACAATAACTGCAGGGTTGCTGTGACATCAAGCAAACTTTTTTAAAGGAAATTCTAAAGTATCCTATATACTGAAGGAATGATTGGTGGAAGGGAGAAAGCATGCAGAAGGATGTGGGGATAGTCAGAACAAAGTCCTTGAGCAGGCAAAAGAGAGTGGGTTTGAAACCCATGTGGAAAATTTGCTATTTGAAAGAAGCAGACAGAACACACTCATCTGAAATATGACAAGGGAAGGTTGAGGGAAGGTGTAGAATTTAATACAACAGTTGGCTTCCCTAGTGGCTCAGACAATACAGAATCTGCCTGCAATGCAGGAGACCTGGGTTTGATCCCTGGGTTTGGAAGACCCCCTGGAGAAGGGAATGGCTACGCATTCCAAGTATTTTTGCCTGGAAATTTCCATGGACAGAGGAGACTGTTCGTCTATGGAATGGACAGACTATAGCCCATGGGATCACAAAGAGTCAGACAAAACTGAGCGACTAACACTGGGAATTCCTTTAGTAGGAAGATATGTTCACTGTCCATTTTCTTCCATTTTTCTCAAGATATGAAATATATTGATATTCGTTGTAGAAGATTTGAGAAGAAAAGATAATTTGAAAAGGTTGATGCCTTTTGGTGACTCACCTGGTTCAGGCATGGATCTTTAATGTGTTTGAATGGTTCTCTTTACTCAAACCTCATGAGGACAAAAAGCTTTGTTAAGAATAGAAAAAAAAAAAAAAAAAAAGAATAGAAAATTTATGCAATTATTCTCCCTCCCTCTCTCTCTCTCCCTGTTTCTCTCTCTCTGCACACACTCACACGCTTTGTATGAACAAATATGAAATAGATTCAGTGAATACAGTAGCACTTTGACAATGTGAGGGAGGTTATCAGCCACATTAACAGAAACAGCCTCTTCTTAATTGGAGCCTAAACTTAAAATAGCTCTTTAGCTTGGGCAGCAGCATAACCTTTCCTGTGCAACATCATTAACACCCAGGCAATTATGGATTCAGACACTGAGTTTGAATCATTTCACAAGACACTATGAAAATGCAGAATAATTAAATTATCCATTGCAGAATAATTAAATTATCCATAATCAACAAAGAAGTTTTGTGTCCTCTATTTGAAAATGGGCCATTTTTTTAATCCCCAAGTTTCCTAAGGGAGATCTTCAGAGAAATTTGAAAAAAAAAAAAAAGTTAAAAAGGGTATTCTGTGTAATTCCCATGTCCTCTTCTTGCCAATACTGAAGTGGTTTGCCATTCCCTTCTCCAGTGGACCACATTCTGTCAGACCTCTCCACCATGACCCACTCATCTTGGGTTGCCCCATGGGCATGCCTTAGTTTCATTGAGTTAGACAAGGCTGTGGTCCTAGTGTGATTAGATTGACTAGTTTTCTGTGAGTATGGTTTCAATGTGTCTGTCCTCTAATGCCCTCTTGCAACACCTACCAACTTACTAGGGTTTCTTTTACCTTGGGTGTGGGGTATCTCTTCACGGCTGCTCCAGCAAAGCACAGCAGCTGCTCCTTACCTTGGAAGAAGGATATTTCCTCACTGCTGCCCTTCCTGACCTTCAACGTGGGACAGCTCCTCTAGGCCCGCCTGCACCCATGCAGCCACCTCTCCTTGACAGACTGTGGTCCACTGGAGAAGGAAATGGCAAGCCAATTTAGTATTCTTGCCTTGAGAACCCCATGAACAGTATGAAAAAGCAAAATGATGGGATACTGAAAGAGGAACTCCCCAGGTCAGTAGGTGCCTAACACGCTACTGGAGATCAGTGGAGAAATAACTAAAGAAAGAATGAAGGGATGTAGCCAAAGAAAAAACAATACCCAGCTGTGGATGTAACTGATGATAGAAGCAAGGTCCGATGCTGTAAAGAGCAATATTGCATAGGAACCTGGAATGTCAGGTCCATGAATCAAGGCAAATTGGAAGTGGTCAAAGAGGAGATGGCAAGAGTGAACGTTGACATTCTAGGAATCAGCCAAACTAAAATGGACTGGAATGGGTGAATTTAACTCAGACCATTATATCTACTACTGTAGGCAGGAATCCCTCAGAAGAAATAGAGTAGCCATCATGGTCAACAGAAGAGTCCGAAATGCAGTACTTGGATGCAATCTCAAAAAAACAGAATGATCTCTGTTCGTTTCCAAGGCAAACCATTCAATATCAATAACTTGGATTGTAATCCAAGTCTATGACCCAACGAGTAATGCTGAAGATGAACGGTTCTATGAAGACTTACAAGACCTTTTAGAACTAACACCCCAAAAAGATGTCCTTTTCATTACAGGGGACTAGAATGCAACAGTAGGAAGTCAAGAAACACCTCGAGTAACAGGCAAATTTGGCCTTGGAAAGCGGAATTAAGCAGGGCAAAGGCTACTAGAGTTTTGTCAAGAAAATGCACAGGTCATAGCAAACACCCTCTTCCAACAACACAAGAGAAGACTCTACACATGGACATCACCAGTTGGTCAACACCAAAATCAGATTGATTATATTCTTTGCAGTCAAAGATGAAGAAGCTCTATAGATTCAGCAAAAAGAAGACCAGGAGCTGACTGTGGCTCAGATCATGAACTCCTTATTACCAAATTCAGACTGAAATTGAAGAAAGTAGGGAAAACCACTAGACCATTCAGGTATGACCTAAATCAAATCCCTTATGATTATACAGTGGAAGTGAGAAATAGATTCAAGGGCCTAGATCTGATAGATAGAGTGCCTGATGAACTATGGAATGAGGTTCGTGACATTGTCCAGGAGACAGGAATCAAGACCATCCCCATGGAAAAGAAATGCAAAAAAGCAAAATGACTGTCTGAGGCGGCCTTACAAATAGCTGTAAAAAGAAGAGAGGCAAAAAGCAAAGGAGAAAAGGAAAGATATAAGCATCTGAATGCAGAGTTCCAAAGAATAGCAAGAATAGATAAGAAAGCCTTCTTCAGTGATCAATGCAAAGAAATAAAGGAAAACAACATAATGGGAAAGACTAGAGATCTCTTCGAGAAAATTAGAGATACCAAGGGAATATTTCACGGAAAGATGGGCTCGATAAAGGACAGAAATGGTATGGACCTAACAGAAGCAGAAGATATTAAGAAGAGGCAGCAAGAATACACAGAAATGTACAAAAAAGATCTTCACGACCCAGATAATCATGATGGTGTGATCACTCATCTAGAGCCAGACATCCTGGAATGTGAAAAGTCAAGTGGGCCTTAGAAAGCATCACTACGAACCAAGCTAGTGGAGGTGATGGAATTCCAGTTGAGCTATTTCAAATCCTGAAAGATGATGCTGTAAAAGTGCTGCATTCAATATGCCACCAAATCTGGAAAACTCAGCAGTGGCCAAAGGAGTGGAAAATGTCAGTTGTCATTCCAATCCCAAAGAAAGGCAATGCCAAAGAATGCTCAAACTACCACACAATTGCACCCATCTCACATGCTGGTAAAGTAATGCTCAAAATTCTCCAAGCCAGGCTTCAGCAATACATGAACCATGAACTTCCAGATGTTCAAGCTGGTTTTAGAAAACACAGAGGAACCAGAGATCAAATTGCCAACATCCTCTGGATCATGGAAAAAGCAAGAGAGTTCTAGAAAAACATCTATTTCTGCTTTATTGATTATGCCAAATCCTTTCACGGCATGGATCACAGCCAACAGTGGAAATTTCTGAAAGAGATGGGAATACCAGACCACCTGACCTGCCTCTTGAGAAACCTATATGCAGGTCAGGAAACAACAGTTAGCACTGGACATGGAACAACAGACTGGTTCCAAATAGGAAAAGGAGTATGTCAAGGCTGTACATTGTCACCCTGCTTATTTAACTTCTATGCGGTGTACATCATGAGAAACGCTGGACTGGAAGAAACACAAGCTGGAATCAAGATTGCCGGGAGAAATATCAGTAACCTCAGATATGCAGATGACACCACCCTTAAGGCAGAAAGTGAAGAGGAACTAAAAAGCCTCTTGATGAAAGTGAAAGAGGAGAATGAAAAAGTTGGCTTAAAACTGAACATTCAGAAAACGAAGATCATGGCATCTGGTCTCATCACTTCATGGGAAATAGATGGGGAAACAGTGGAAACAGTGTCAGACTTTATTTTCTCTCCAAAATCACTGCAGATGGTGACTGCAGCCATGAAATTAAAAGATACTTACTCCTTGGAAGAAAAGTTATGACCAACCTAGATAGCATATTGAAAAGCAGAGACATTACTTTGCCAACAAAGGTCTGTCTAGTCAAGGCTATGGTTTTTCCAGTCGTCATGTATGGATGTGAGAGTTGGACTGTGAAAAAAGCTGAGTGCCAAAGAATTGATGCTTTTGAACTGTGTTGTTGGAGAAGACTCTTGAGAGTCCCTTGGACTGCAAGGAGATCCAACCAGTCCATTCTAAAGGAGATCAGCCCTGGGATTTCTTTGGAAGGAATGATGCTAAAGCTGAAACTCCAGTACTTTGTCCACCTCATGTGAAGAGTTAACTCATTGGAAAAGACTCTGATGCTCGGAGGGATTGGGGGCAGGAGGAGAAGGGGACGACGGAGGATGACATGGCTGTATGGCATCACTGATTCAATAGACGTGAGTGTGAGTGAACTCCGGGATTTGGTGATGAACACGGAGGCCTGGCATGCTGCAATTCCTGGGGTCTCAAAGAGTCGGACACGACTGAGCGACTGAACTGAACATCTTGCCAATATGAAGACAGTAGCAGCAGCATAAGTGTTCAATCCTACTAAAAAACCACAGATATATTCTGGGTGGACTGTTTGTTCTAAATGCATCTCTCTGTTCTTTTTCACATTCAAGGATGGATTACTCAGTTATTTTGTTCTCCAGGTCCTTGGTTCATAAATTATATGTTTCTTGGCTGGAAAGAACTTCATACTATAGCATGTGTAAAATACTCTATGTGTTAATGAAGCTATAATGATTATCTTCACAGATTCATGCAACTTTTCCTGTGTTAATGACTAAAAATGTAAAGATAAATCAGATACTGAGTCTTGAACTGATTAAAGATAAAAGTGCAGTTGAGTAATGGCTGGATTAGCCAAGAACCTAGCTGGGATTAGTATGAAAAACATGCATTTTGTGTCTTGTACTGAATTTCTAGCACAGGTTTGGAGTAAGAGATGGAAAGTTAGGGTTATAACATGGCCCTCCTGGGAGGTCTGGCCTGCTGGCATAAGTTCTTTCAAAGGAGGTCACCATTCATACCCCTACCGTAGGTTGGCCTCAGTCCAAACTGCAGGGTGGGAACACGGCCCTACCTATCAGCAGAGACTTGGATTAAAGAGTTACTGAACAAGACCTAGACAAGCAGATACATTACTTTGCCAACAAAGGTCCATCTAGTCAAGGCTATGGTTTTTCCAGTGGTCATGTATGGATGTGAGAGTTGGACTGTGAAGAAAGCTGAGTGCTGAAGAATTGATGCTTTTGAACAGTGGTGTTGGAGAAGACTCTTGAGAGTCCCTTGAACTGCAAGGAGATCCAACCAATCCATTCTAAAGGAGATCAGCCCTGGGTGTTCTTTGGAAGGAATGATGCTAAAGCTGAAACTCCAGTACTTTGGCCACCTCATGCGAAGAGTTAACTCATTGGAAAAGACTCTGATGCTCGGAGGGATTGGGGGCAGGAGGAAAAGGGGACGACAGAGGATGAGATGGCTGGATGGCATCACTGACTCGATGGATGTGAGTTTGAGTAAACTCCGGGAGTTGGTGATGGACAGGGAGGCCTGGTGTGCTGTGATTCATGGGGTCGCAAAGAGTTGGACACGACTGAGCAACTGAACTGAACTGAACTGAACTGAACAAGGCCTTGCCCATCAAAATAGGACTTAGCTTTCCCCACAGACAGTCCTACCCATCAGGAAGCTTCCATACGCCTCTCATCCTTATCCATCAGAGGGCAGAGAGAACGAAAACCACAATCACAGAAAAGTAACCAAACTGATCACATGGACCACGATCAGAAAAATATCTACTTCTGCTTCATTGACTATGCTAAAGCCTTTGACTGTGTAGATCACAACAAAATATGGAAAATTCTTAAAGAGACAAGAATACCAGATCACCTTACCTGCCTTTTGAGAAACCTAAACGCAGATCAGGAAGCAACAGTTAGATCTGGACATGGAACAACAGACTGGTTCCAAATAGGAAACGGAGTATGTCAAGGCTGTATATTGTCACGCTGTTTATTTAACTTATATGTCGAATACATCATGCAAAACACCAGGCTGGATGAAGTTCAAGCTGGAATCAAGGTTGCTGGGAGAAATATCAATAACCTCAGATATGCAGATGACACCACTCTTATGACAGAAAGAGAAAAGGAACTAAAGGGCCTCTCACTGAAAGTGAAAGAAGAGAGTGAAAAAGCTGGCTTAAAACGGAACATTCAAAAACAAAAATCATGCATCTGGCCCCATCTCTTCATGGTAAATAGATGGGAAAACAATGGAAAGAGTGACACACTTTATTTTCTTGGGCTCCAAAATCATCACAGATGATGATTGTAGCGATGAAATTAAAAGAAACTTGCTCTTTGGGAAAAAAAGCAATGGCAAACCTAGACAGCATATTAAAAAGCAGAGACATTACTTTGTCCACAAAGGTCAATATAGTCAAAGCTGTGGTTTTTCTAGTTCTCATATATGCATTTGACTGCTGGACAATAAAAAAGGCTGAGTGCCAATGAGTTGATGCCTTTGAACTGTGGTGCTGGAGAAGACTCTTGAGAGTCCCTTGGACTGAAAGATCAAACCAGTGACTCCTAAAGGAAATCAACCCTGGATATAAATTACAAGGATAACTGATGCTAAAACTGAAGCTCCAATACTTTGGTCACCTGATATAAAGAGCCAACTCATTTAAAAAGACCCTGATGCTGGGAAAGATTGAAGGCAAGGAGGAGAAGGGGACAACAGACGATGAGATGGTTAGATGGTATCACTGACTTGATGGACATAAGTTTGAGCAAACTCCAGGAGATGGTGAAGGACAGGGAAGCCTGGCATGCTACAGGCCATGGGGTAACAAAGAGTTGGACATTACCAAGTGACTGAACAACAAGAATATTGCGATAAAAATATGCATAAATTAACTTGCATCAAAGTCAGCATCAAAGACAGAATGGCAGAACCCTGGTCAATCATTTAAGCACCAGACTTCAGATCTTTCTCATTCCATGTCTTCTAATGGCCTCTCTTGGGAAAAACTTGGAAAGATGGCCCATGACAGGCCAGGCATGTGGAGACAAGAGCCAGAAACAAAATTAGATTAATGCTTTTAAGTAATAACCCACTAGCCACTTCAGAGCATGAATCAGAGCATTAGTATAAAGAGAGGGTGGAAAGTTTCATTTTACTAAAAAAGATGATGAAAAATCAAAGCAACTTGTCAGTCCAAACAAGCATTAGGAAAAGAATAATTATTGCAAATGTCAGGAACCTTGGTTTGTACTTAATTGAAATGTTACAACTACAGAAAAAAAGGAGTCACTGTAAGGATGACATTTGCTATAAAATTGTTGCTAATAGTTTTTTTCTGAAGCATAAATATATAAACTGAAAGTTTATTTGGTGAATCATTGGCTTCTTAAACCCATATAAGTGGTATGGCTGCAATGCCTCAGCAAAGAAAGAGATGCTTTGAACACTAAAGATTATTGGAGATATTTTTGGTAGTTTAATTAAGAGGGCTGTTGCTGATTGTGTTAATAAATTGGCACAATTTCAATTCAGAATGACAGTGCTCAAGGGAAGACCCCTCTCTTTCTCTGTCTTCTTTCCCTTTTTTTATATAAGATATGGCATATAATACACAGGAAAATGCTTGATGTCATTCCTGTGAAGAGCAAAAATAGAAATTTAAAATTTCAAACCCATTTCTTGGAGAAATGGAGCAGATTGAAATGATCTCTCTCAACAGATTGTGTCAGAGGAAAAGGGAAAGAGGCCATTCCTCTAAAGCAGCAAAATCACATGAAGTGACAGAACCTGATGCCTTAACAGTTTATGTACGTCAGCAACAAACTGAACTAGTAGAGGCATTTGTACAGATCACATAAACCAGTGGGGAATCCAATTAATCAAGTCAATCAAATTAGCATGCTAAATTCAATAACCAAAGACATAGGGTAAAGAAAAATGTTTCAAAAGGAAGACTCAATCCAGCCACAAGTTGACAATAAAATGTTATGTGTGCCACACCAGAAGATCCTATGTGCCACAACAAAGACCCAAATTAGCCAAATAAATAAATAAGAAAAAATGAAATCAAAAGTTTTGATAATCCATTGCTTTGTCACAATATATGGCTTTATTGTAAGACTTTTTATGTGGGTCTATGAAACCATTCCTGGATTCCTAGTGAATAAAATTCTGTCTTCCTGGAATGGCACTGTCTCCTGTTCTCTCCTTTGGAGGCTTGAATCTTGTCGTGGGGTCACATTGTAATCAAATCATTAAGGCATCATCAGTTCAGTTCAGGCGTTCAGTCGTGTCCAACTCATGGACTGCAGCATGCCAGGCTTCCTGGTCCATCATCAACTCCCAGAGCTTGCTCAAATTCATGTCCATCAGGTCAGTGATACCATCCTCTGTTGTTCCCTTTGCCTCCTGCTTTCAATCTTTCCCAGAATCAGGGTCTTTTCTTTTTTTTTTTTAATTTATTTTTATTTTTATTTTTTTTAATTTTAAAATCTTTAATTCTTACATGTGTTCCCAAACATGAACCCCCCTCCCACCTCCCTCCCCATAACATCTCTGTGAGTCATCCCCATGCACCAGCCCCAAGCATGCTGTATCCTGCGTCAGACATAGACTGGCGATTCAATTCTTACATGATAGTATACATGTTTCAATGCCATTCTCCCAAATCATCCCACCCTCTCCCTCTCCCTCTGAGTCCAAAAGTCCATTATACACAGCTGTGTCTTTTTTGCTGTCTTGCATACAGGGTCGTCATTGCCATCTTTCTAAATTCCATATATATGTGTTAGTATACTGTATTGGTGTTTTTCTTTCTGGCTTACTTCACTCTGTATAATCGGCTCCAGTTTCATCCATCTCATCAGAACTGAATCAAATGAATTCTTTTTAATGGCTGAGTAATACTCCATTGTGTATATGTACCACAGCTTTCTTATCCATTCATCTGCTGATGGACATCTAGGTTGTTTCCATGTCCTGGCTATTATAAACAGTGCTGCGATGAACATTGGGGTACATGTGTCTCTTTCAATTCTGGTTTCCTCGGTGGGTATGCCCAGCAGTGGGATTGCTGGGTCATAAAGTAGTTCTATTTGCAATTTTTTAAGGAATCTCCACACTGTTCTCCATAGTGGCTGTACTAGTTTGCATTCCCACCAACAGTGTAGGAGGGTTCCCTTTTCTCCACACCCTCTCCAGCATTTATTGCTTGCAGATTTTTGGATCGCAGCCATTCTGACTGGTGTGAAGTGGTACCTCATTGTGGTTTTGATTTGCATTTCTCTGATAATGAGTGATGTTGAGCATCTTTTCATGTGTTTGTTAGCCATGCATATGTCTTCTTTGGAGAAATGTCTATTTAGTTCTTTGGCCCATTTTTTGATTGGGTCGTTTATTTTTCTGGAATTGAGCTGCATAAGTTGCTTGTATATTTTTGAGATTAGTTGTTTGTCAGTTGCTTCATTTGCTATTATTTTCTCCCATTCAGAAGGCCTTCTGGGCGTGAAGGGTCTTTTCTAAGGTGTCAGTTCTTCACATCAGGTGATGAAAGTATTGGAGGTTCAGTTTTAGCACCAGTCCTTCCAGTGAATATTCAGGACTGATTTTCTTTAGGATTGACTGGTTGCATCTCCTTGCAGTCCAAGGGACTCTCAAGAGTCTTCTCCAACACCACAGTTCAAAAGTATCAGAGTTCACAGCAAAATTCCTGAGATTCTAGCATTTCTAGTTGACATAAAATGCCATTTTTCACTTCCATAAGAATAGTGCTTATATTATATCCATCACAACTGAAATCTGGCTAATCTGACTTGAAATTTACTGCAAAATCAAAAATCCTAGAACTGAACAGAAACTCAAAATCCATTTAGTCCGAAGACATACAGAAAAGAAAATTGAAGCTCAGAAAAGTGGAAAGGGTTACCAAGTAGCCATAGGGATTTAGCATAAAGTTAAACGGCTTACACCCAGAGTTCTTTTATTCTTCAGTGATGCACACAAAAGCCTTTTCATTGGAGTAGGGTGTCGATCGAAAGCAGTCACTATAATCATTTTTAAAAAATTGAAATAGTCACAAAGTCAAATTTATTAAATTTAGTAATAAAAACTCACATACACTTTATTTTTAAGGTCAAATTTATAAAAATATACAATGTCGGAATGAATGAAATGTAGTAGTCTCAAATATTAAACAGATAAATCGTGTTATCTGTTTTTCCTTTCCTTTCTCACTTTTCCCCCTTTTTTCATTGTATTCACTGCCTCCTCTTCCGCCTTTTCCTTCTGCTGTTCTTACTTCAGTTCTTCTGTTGGTACTGAGGTGGCTTTCAAATGTCCATAAATTCCTCAACACTTTTCCTTTATAAATGTGGAGCCTATTTTCCAGTGATATAGACTCGGTTACTTTATTTCAATGAATAAAAAAGTGTGGGGGATATAACTTATGTAACTTGTGACACCGGTCATAATTCTTGGATCATTTGCTTTGGGAAAAGCCAGTTACCATGTCGAAAGATGCTCAAGCAGCCCTCTGGAAAGACCCATGTGGTGAGGCCCTGAGGCCTCCTGCCATTAGCCATGTGAATGAGCTATCTTGGAAATGAATATTATGGCTCCCAGTCAGGCCACCACCCTTCCCAGTGGCTTAGTGGTAAAGAATCCCCTGAAATGCAGGAGATGCAGGAAGATCTCTGGGTCAGGAAGATCTCCTGGAGGAAGGCATGGCAACCCATTCCAGTATACTTGCTGGGAAAATCCCGTGGACTGAGGAGCCTGATGGGCTATATTCCGTACGGTAGCAAAGAGTCAGATACAACTGAATCAACTGAGCATGCGCGCACATGCCATCAGAGGTCCGCAACCCCAGCTGACGGAAACTAGAATGTAAACTCTCTCCTGCATTTCAGACAGAT
Source organism: Budorcas taxicolor (assembly GCF_023091745.1). Lineage (NCBI taxonomy): Eukaryota > Metazoa > Chordata > Mammalia > Artiodactyla > Bovidae > Budorcas > Budorcas taxicolor. The sequence continues at coordinate 184,232,118 of NC_068910.1, read as the reverse complement.
TCTTTATTGTCTGAGCCACGAAAGAAACCCCCTAGAAGAGTTTACTTTCTAATAGCTCAGATCAGTGACTGTTTTCTTCACTGCCTGCAACTTCTTGAGAGTCTCTGAGCTGGACCCACCCAGAAGAGCTGTTCATGATATCCTTACCTACAGAAACAACAGATAACACGTATTTGTTCCTTGAGCTTCTAAATTTATGGGTAACATTACATAATTGTTGTTGTTGTTGTTCAGTCGCCCAGTCATGTCCGACTCTTTGAGACCCCATGGACTACAGCATGCCAGGCCTCCCTGTCCCTCACCATCTCTCGGAGTGTGCCCAAGTTCACGCTCATTGCTTTGGTAATGCCATCGAGCAGTCTCATCTTCTGACACCCTATTTCTCCTTCTGCACTCAATCTTTCCCAGTATCAGGGACTTTTCCAATGAGTCATCTGTTTGTATCAGATGACCAAAATACTGGAGTTTCAGCTTCAGCATCAGTCCTTTCAGTGAATATTCAGGATTGATCTCCCTTAAGATTGACTGGTTTGATCTCCTTGCTGTCCAAAGGACTTTCAGGAGTCTTTTCTCCAGCACCACAGTTTGAATACATCAATTCTTTGGTGTTCTGTCTTCTCTACAGTCCAGCTCTCTCAACCGAATGTGACTGCTGGGAAGACTACAGCTTTGACTGTAAGGACCTTTGTTGACAGAGTAATGTCTCTGCTTTTCAGCGTACTGTCTAGGTTTGTCATCAACAAACATTATGTAATAGGAGATATCTTATACAGGAATCCTACTTTTATCATGTCAAATTTTATGATAGGCTTCCTAAAATTAATTTTCTTTAATAAATGTAATTATACAATTATCACATATTTTCTCTACAAAAATAAAGAATTCAAATAAACAAATATAAACAAGAAAACACTTATAATTGAAGTAGTCCAGATAGCAGTTATTCAAATTTTTGTGTAGATCTTTGAGGATCTTTGCTAAGCATTAAATTAAGCCTAATAAGGCTACCAGGTGGGGCCACAGTAAGATAATTAAGAACGTAAACTCTGGAGCCAGGCTGCTTGGATTTGAATCCAGGTCATACCACTAACTAGCTGTGTCACCTTGAATAAGCTACTTAACTTTTTTTTTTTTTTTTTGCTCAGTTTTTACATCGTAAAAATAAAGATAATAACTGTGTTATACAAGCCAGGCTTCCAGGCTTGTTGTGAGGTTAAGTTAATGGAATTAATATACATAAAAGCAATTGCAAAAGAACTTTATTTGAATCATGGAAATCATTCTATACATTTGTGCTGTTATTATTGCTAGGTTGTCACAGACAATGAATTTTTTCTATTCCATTGTTGTCTTTATTTTCATTTTTAGCAGGCTTTGGCACAGTCTTACCACTCCCTCCTTGAAACATCTTCTCTTTTGTCATTATAAACTTTTGAATGTTTTTATTTAACCAGCTGTCCTTTATTACTTTGCTTATTTCTCATTTTCTCATTCTAAGATCTGGAGTACCCCTATATCTGTCTTTGGATTTTACATTTTCCTTTCCCAGAATATCTGACTCTTTTAGTCTGATGATTTCATTCTCCAAGGACCTGAAGAGCCTGGATTCCAACTCTTCACGCAACAACTTTTCTTTTCCTTTAAAATTAATTAATTTTTATTTTTTATTTTTTTGCCACAACCCACAGTGGGTATCTTAGTTACCTGACCAAGGATAAAACCCATGGCCCCTACAATAGAAGCACATAGTCTTTGCCCCTGGACTGCTAGCAAAGTTCCCAACAGTCTTTCTCCTCACTCACTACATAGTAACTACACTGGCTTCCTTTCTGCTCCCCAAACAGACCAAGCACTTCAGTGCCTTCAAGTCTGGGCAAGTACTATTTCAGATGCCTTCCTCCAGCCCTCTGTAAGGCTTATTCTCATTCTTTATCTTAGAAAAGGCCTTCCTGACCACCTCAATTTTTCTCCCTTGCAAAATCTCTCAGTTCACCCAAGAGCCAGTGGGAATGCATTGTGTCTTTTTTTAAAAACATCATTTTTTTTTTTAAAAAATCTTGTCCCAAATGGTTTTTCCTTGCAAAATGCCTATGTGACACTAGAAGGGAACCTGCAAGTGGAGGATATCTGAGGGGGCAGTCCAGGGACTTAAATACAAGCTGGAGAGCACGGCACAGGTGGGACAGCTGACAGCACAAGGGACATGGATTCCTAGGTAGGGAACACTGTGTTTTTCTTCAGGAAGAAGCTATGCCAGAGCACAGGGATCTAGGATCTTTGGTAGGAGGGGGTGAACAGAAAAGTTCCCCCAACTTGGGGTTCATCCACATATCCCAGGGGATAAGAACCAAAAGGGAATGAGGATCTGCCCTTGTAGGCTCCAAGGGATGGGAGGGTGAGAATTAGCCAGATGGACTGCCTCAAGGGAAAACTCTTGCATTTTTCCCTTTTATACAATCTAATTATGCTGCTATGTTATGTTTCATTTACTTTTGTCACACACACTTTTGAGTACCTGTTATGTGGCTGGCAATATTCTAAGTACATCAGTGAAGAAAACAGTGATCTGATCTGAAACAGTCTAAATAGTCAACTAGTAAATGAAAGATGTAATAGATGTGTAAATTACATATTATGTAAAAGATCATAAGTCCCATATTTAAAAAGAAAAAGGAAGTGGAAGAAGAGGGTATGGATTGGGGGTCAGGCAGGAGAACAAAGATTGAGTATTAAGGTAGGACTCTTTGCTACATACTGTGTTGTTGTGGTTCAGATGGTAAAGAATCTGTCTGCAATGCAGGAGACCTGGGCTTGATCCCTGGGTCTGGAAGATCCCCTGGAGAAGGGCATGGCAACCCACTCCAGTATTCTTGCCTGGAGAATCCCATGGACAGAGGAGCCTGGCAGGCTATAGTCCATGGGGTCACACAGAGTCAGACACGTGACTAACACACACACACACACACGTACACACACACATTCTTTGCTATGGTAAGAAGATTTGGGCGAATTCTTGATTATGTCTTTTTGGAGGAAAATGATTCCAGACAGAGGGAACAAATGGAGCAAGGATTGTAATGTAGAATCATGCCTGGAGATTCAACCAACTGCAAGGAGCCAGTGCTGAAGAGACAGAGCTCAGGAAGAGGTGAAGCCAGAGAAAAAAATTGAGAGTCAGGAGAGACCATTAATGGGGAAGTTGTAGGTTGTTTTAAAGACAAGGATTTTTATTACAATTTCCTTATATTTTACTTTGTTAGTTAGGCAAGTCTATTTATTAATAAAAGATTAATTTGGCCAGCATATTTCTAGGTGCCTCTCACTCATTTTCTCTGGAAATCAGTAAGACTGTTAATCTAATCATTCAGCAATGTTTTCATCTCATGAAAGATTTCTGTAGCTTGAAATTTAATTTTTGTTTCTGTTACATTTGTTCAGATTTATCTGTTAGGGATTCCAATGATCCGCACCTTGGATGTTCAAACCCTGTTTTAAACCATTGTGTTCTCTGGCATTATTTTTGTCTTCTCTCCCACCTTGGCATTCAGGACTAGTTCTTTTTTTTTTTTTAACTTAAATTTATTTATTTTAATTGGAGGCTAATTACTTTACAATATTGTATTGGTTTTGCCATATATCAATATGATTCTGCCACGGGTGTACACGTGTTCTTGAATACAGATCTCATATTGTGATAATATAGTATTAGTCACTTTTAATTCTTACTTTACCACAGATAGCAGTCTCTTCACATCAATTGGCTATATTAAAAATCCCCTTTCATCTTTTTTTTCCCCCTGCAAAGGCATTTATGACTAAGAAAGCAGTCAACCTTTCTAAAACTACTTCCTGTTTCCCATAATATTTTCTTAATAAATATTCCCTTTTTTAAAGTAATAGCCTCTTTTATGTTACATAATCTTTTCCTTGCATATGTCTGTTTTAGTCTCCCCTTGAAAAAGAACAGTCTATCCATGCTTGACATTTTACAAAACTCCACTTGAATGGATTCTTCCTGTTAGTCTTCAATAAAAAAATAAACTTTAGATATCCCTCCTATCTTAATTGCCAGAGTTGATAAACCTGAGTGTCCATTACCTGGACAGTGATCTACAATTGAATGCAGGAGGAAACTTGGCTGGTCCAAGCAGGGAAACTACATCTGCAGTCCTTGTTCTGGATTTGATAAAATGTGGTACTTCCAACTGTTTATGTCCTGTGGTTTTCTTTCTGGTTCAGCCTCTGCTCTAAGCATGTACACAGCACTTTATTGCCTGATGTACTCTACTCACCATGTCTGGAAAAAGTCACACCAGCATGGGTAAAACCTCGCCAACCCAAATATCTCAGTGGTGAGACTGAGGCCTTATGGCTCTCCTGTCTGATAGTGGCCCCTCCAAAGATAGAAAGTCACACAAGTGAAGTGTGCCTAGTGGTTCTCTGTTGACACCAGCCCTCCAGTTTGAGATGTTTTTTCAAGAACACCTTGTAGCTGTATAACAGCATTTCCTGTCATATCAGTAAACAAGCATGTCACAGCCATCAGTTATTTAGGGCCTCCAAATGTGAAGCTTGGTGTCAGGAGGGCCCCTAAAAGGGAAAATAATGCCTGCAATCCAGCATCTGTGAAAAACCAAGAAGCAGGATGCTGGCCTCAGGTAGCTGAGATACATAAGAAAGGAATGATTTCAGTGAGCCCAGACGCTTGCATCTTCCCATACATAGAAAAGCACTAAATTCCTCGGGATATCTGGTTTTCTTTAATCAACAATAATATTTTGTTGTTCAGAGTACCTGCTCCTTGCTACAAAATTCTATATGACTTGACTCCTCCCCTGCCTCTTCTGAGCAGCTTTCTCCAGGTCGCTTGAGAAGCTGTCTCCCTGGGTTTGAAGGACTAACGATTCCCACCAAAAAACATAATTCTCAGCTCTTACGTTGTGTGTATTTTTTCAGTCGAAATGGCTTCCTCAGAAGAGGGCATTGTTGTTAATCTTGGAAGTTACTCCTCTGGTCTCATTCTCTTACTCTGTAATGATTAAACAATTAAATAGGAAAGAGGCTTTGCTCCCAAATGTACACATTTTAAGCAGATGAGCAGGTAGTTCTGTCCCTACTTTTCTCTTCCACAAATGCTCAGAATCTCCTGCCAGAGGAAGAGTACAGAATACATCTTTGAATTTTGAACTTTTCTCACCAATTCGATCATGCCCCCAAAACTATTTATCCTTTTTATACACTATGTCCTAAGCATCTAGAAAAACACTAAACACGAATTGTGATATGGATGAAAAACTGTATCTTGCCATTGGGAAGTTAGTTATAACCCACCATTTGCATTCAAACCAATGAGCCTCTGAATCATTAAATCTGATTCAAGTTCAAAAGAAATGATGTTACTCACACCATTCTGTGGCTTTTTTAAGCTCCCATATGGTTGTCTTGAGGTAGGAGGCAGGTCAATAAAATTCAAGCAGGAATTGCACTGAGATTTCAGACAGTCCCTGCAGACATGGCTTGGTAATTTCGTCTCCCAATTTCAAAGTTTGCCCTTTAAGTCTAAGAGAAAGAAAGGGCAGCAAGAAGTTCATCCTGAAAATGTAATCACTATCTATAAGAAAAAGAAATTCATATCATATGTTAAATTTAACTTAAATCAACGTAGAGAATTGGAAATCTAATGAAGCTAATACATTAAGGAGCTGGACTAATACAGGACTCCAATGGTTCTGTAATTGTTAAGTCTGTTTTCAGACAATAATTCTTTAATTACATTTTATATTTGTTTGAACTCCCAACTGACAATTGATATAGGTGAGACAAGTAGCAAAATATTTTGCCCACCCTAAATTGCATTATATTTTGTTTCTAATGATAGGTGTTGTCAGCTGTTAGTTTTGTGAAGAAGATGCATCTTGTTTTATTTCAATTGCATGTGTAGTTTGTATAGAATGATTGTATAATCAATGTAGATTATGGAATTGATGCTCATGCATCATTAATGTCATACCCTTTCCTTTGCCGCTGCTTTAACTCTAACACTAGAAGACAAACATGCCTCTTCTTTTCTTTCTATTGTGCTGCATGTCATTAAAACTGAAAAGAAATGCCATATTTAGCTTAATATATATTAAAAAATAATGAAGAGGATAACTATCAAGGTTGCATTGCAATTTCACGGAATGGCTGTCAGTTTTGAACTGCCCGATCCATAATGTTTTAGTTCATAATGTCAGGGTAAAAAATTGTGTGATTGAAATACAATCATTTAATTAATTCCTCTCTATTGTGGCTTTAAGTGCTATACTTTGATATGGGCTCAGGGATGTGAAATGCAAGTTGGGAAAAAGAGAAGACTATGAATGCTGGTCATCCATTTTGGTTTTATTTGGGTGATAATCTCTTAGCCCTGAGTGGCATTTGAAGTGCTACAGATTTCAAAATATATCCAACTTATATTAGATGTCAACAACAGCAATATTGACAGAATGGTTTTGCATTTGCTGGCTCTTAACTACAAAAGCTATTTGGTTTCAGTTCAGTTCAGTCACTGAGTCGTGTCCAACTCTTTGCAACCCCGTGGACTGCAGCACACCGGCCTCCCTGTCCATCACCAACTCCCAGAGTTTACTCAAACTCATGTCCATTTAGTTATTGATGCCATCCAACCATCTCATCCTCTGGCATTCCCTTCTCCTCTTACCTTCAATCTTTCCCAGCATCAGGGTCTTTTCAAATGAGTCAGTTCTTCGCATCAGGTGGCCAAAGTATTGGATTTTCAGTTTCAGCATCAGTCCTTCCATGAATATTCAGGACTGATTTCTTTTAGGTTGGACTGATTGAATCTGCTTGCTTTCCAAGTGACTCTCAAGAGTCTTCTCCAACACCACAGATCAAAAGCATCTATTTTTTGGTGCTCAGCTTTCTTTATAGCCCAACTCTCACATCCATGCATGACTACTGGAAAAGCCATGGCCTTGACTGGACAGACATTTGTTGGCAAAGTAATGTCTCTGCTTTTTAATATGCTGTCTAGGTTGGTCATAACTTTTCTTCTAAGGAGCAAGCATCTTTTAATTTCATGGCTGCATTCACCATCTACAGTGATTTTGGAACCCAACAAGATAAAGTCTGACACTGTTTCCACTGTTTCCCCATCTATTTGGCCATGAATGATGGGACCAGATGCCATGATCTTTGTTTTCTGAGTGTTGAGCTTTAAGCGAACTTTTTCACTCTCCTTTTTCACTTTCATCAAGAGGCTCTTTAGTTCTTTGCTTTCTGCCATAATAAGGGTGGTGTCATCTGCATATCTGAGGTTATTGATATTTCTCTCAGCAATCTTGATTCCAGCTTGTGCTTCATCCAGCCCAGTGTTTCTCATGATGTACTCTGCATAGAAGTTAAATAAGCAGGGTGACAATATACAGCCTTGACGTACTCCTTTTCCTATTTGGAACCAGTCTGTTGTTCCATGTCCAGTTCTAACTGTTGCTTCTTGACCTGCATACAGATTTCTTGGGAGACTGGTTAGATGGTCTGGTATTCCCATCTCTTGAAGCATTACCCACCATTTGCTGTGATCCACACAGTCAAAAGCTTTGGCATAGTCAATAAAGCAGAAGTAGATGTTTTTCTGGAACTCTCTTGCTTTTTTGATGGTCCAATGGATGTTGGCAATTTGACCTCTGGTTCCTCTGCTTTTTCTAAAACCAGCTGGAACATCTGGAAGTTCAAGGTTCATGTACTATTGAAGCCTGGATTGGAGGATTTTGAGCACTACTTTGCTAGCATGTGAAATGAGTGTAATCGTGCAGTAATTTGAGCATTCTTTGGGACTGGAATGAAAACTGACCTTTTCCAGTTCTGTGGCCACTGTTGTTTTCCAAATTTGCTGGCACTTTCAGAGCATCATCTTTTAGGACTTGAAATAGCGAAACTGGTATTCCATCGCCTCTACCAGCTTTGTTCATAGTGATGCTTTCTAAGGCCCTCTTGACTTCGCATTCCAGGACGTCTGGCTCTAGGTGAATGATCACACCATCATGATTAATGGCGTTCATTTCAATGTGTGATAAATGTTGATGAGCATCCATGTGGCCCTGAGAATGCTGCTTTCCCATTTTAGAGACAGAATTTTTCACTACCAAATCTTAGTATGGCTTCCAATGTGGCTCAGTGGGTAAAGAGTCCAGTTGTAATGCCGAAGACTCAGACGTTCGTTCAGTCCCTCCATCGGGAATATCCCCTGGAGGAAGGCATGACAATCTACTCCAGTGTTCTTACCAGGAGAATCCCATGGACAGGGGAACCCGGTGGGCTACAGTCCATAGGGTCACAAAGAGGCAGACATGACGGAAACAACAGCATACATGCATGCAAGGCTTAGTATACATGAAACACAAGACTGTCTTTTTTCTCTCATCTGTCAAAATAACCACATATTGAAAGAGTTGACTTTTGGAAATATTAATCAAAAGTGAATATACAACTAGATTTATGGAACACTCTGATAATGGTTTAAAACAATTGTCAATTGCAAAGTCCTCTGACCTCTATTATAATGAAGAGTTCTTATAACTGAAGTTTTCTAAGTTTTTAAATAGGAATCTTGCGTTATGGTCATGAAATCTTGATTGGATAGTTATCTGATAAGAATACAGATATAAATGGTTCAATAGAAAAAGGGATCAAGAATCCATCTAAAGGAGATTCAGAAAATAATTGAAGATAATTGAAATTTATAAGAGTAATAAAGAAGACTGAGTGCCAAAGAATTGATTCTTTTGAATGTAGTGCTAGAGAAGACTGTTGAGAGTCCCTTGGACAGCAAGGAGATCAAACCAGTTGGTCCTAGAGGAAATCAACCCTGAATATTCATTGGAAGGATTGATGCTGAAGCTGAAGCTCCAATACTTTGGTCACCTGATGAGAAGAGCCAACTCATTGGAAAAGGCCCTGATGCTGGGAAAGATTGAAGGCAAAAGGAGAAGAGGGTGGCAGAGGATGAAATGGTTAGATAGCATCACTGACTCAAAGGACTTGAATTTGAACAAACTCCGGGAGATGGTGAAGGGCAAGGAAGCCTGGCATGCTGCAGTCCTTAGGATTGCAAAGAGTTGGACACAATCTAGCAACTGAATAACAACAGTGAGAGTAATATTGAGTATGGATTAGTTATGTAATACCTTTTCATCTTCCCTTTTCATTGTTTTACTGGAACTAGTTAAGTGAGTTAGATTCAGTTTGCCTTCTCTTTGTGTATCTTAGTGGGGAGGAATCTATTTTCCTCTACCCTTTCAGGTTTTTCTGGCTTGTTGAAGAATTAAACTGATGTGAGATAGATTATCAGGAGGAAATCAAACAAATTCCAATAACATGTATACATAGGAGAGACCCAGGAAAACTGAGTAACTCACCAAAATGGATCAAATCTTCATCTTCAGTACCATCTTCAGCTGAAGATGATGAGGATGGTGGGGGTAGTGGTTCAGAATTCACAGGCAATTCACAGGAGAGGAAAAAGCAAATGTTTGGTGAATAAGTATTTGCTGGGGCCCTGCAGAGGCAGATTTTAACTGACTTTTCCAGATTCCCCCCTGTCTGCAGACCTAGTTCATACATTAGCTATCTATAGTGATAGCTCCCTTCTTGATACAGGTTTCTGTCTACATTCCTTAGGCAGTTCCAGGGGGAAGGTCAAAGTTCCTTCCTGAGTCTTTTGGGATTGATTTCAGCTCAAAATAATCCACTAGCCAAAGTGACATTTTGGTGTGGAAAGTACTGCTCTCCTAATATTAAAATATTAGGCAATTCCAGGGGGAAGGTCAAAGTTCCTTCCTGAGTCTTTTGGGATTGATTTCAGCTCAAAATAATCCACTAGCCAAAGGGACATTTTGGTGTGGAAAGTACTGCTCTCCTAAAATCCTATTTCTATAGATTAATATTA